>NW_026136721.1:15795711-16395711 GCF_905237075.1 Dicentrarchus labrax | reverse complement strand
TCACACAAAATGTGTAACCACAACGACCCCGGTTTGCATCCAACCAGGGACCTTTGTGTATTCGTCCTCCTGTCTCTCTCTCCCTACATTTCCTGTCCTTCTATCGACTGTACACCATCAGAAATAATTTAAAATAAGTACTTTTTCATGTGGCGTTCTGTGACATTTTCAAAACCTCTTTCAGACGCAGAAAACCAGAACTTCACATAAGTTAACAAACACCTCTTTCACAGATGTTGTGATGTCTATAATAAGTCCTAACTGTGAGTCTGTTGAAATGATAACATCTGACTAAAGCGCCAAGTCATTGTGTGTCAGATACACACCCTCAGATTCTGATGCCATCCCTGTTAAGGAGCGTCTTTGGCCACACTGACGACCTGCCATGACCACCCAAGGCACCAACCTTTTCCCTCAGGCCTTTCGATGACTCAAACCCAGATACACTTGTCTCCTGCTTGAAAGGGTTTTGTTACCTCAGCCTCTCCTGGGAGCATGCTGGTTAAGGCCACAGTCGTCACCACCGCTGCTTTGCAGCTTCCCATGAGCCCTTGGGAGAGACTATTAAGGGAAGATAGGTCTCATAGTGGGAGATGAAGGGCAGGGTGTTATTTTGAGCTCCCTGCTTGTGTATGGAGGTGCATCATCACGTAAAGCAGGGTTTAGTTGGCGGTGTGAGTTTGTCAGAGACAAGGAGGAGGGTTGAATTCACATACGCAGTGCTCTTTAGCATTGAATCATACCCCACTAAACATACTCTACATGTGGTTAAGGCTATATGTGTGCTTAAGAGACTGTGTGTTTGAGAGCACAAGTGAGAAGCTGAGTCTGAATGTGTATGCTTATGCATGAAAATATGTGTGAAAGAGATAGTAAGGGGTGAGATCGGGAGGGTGTGTGTTTCTATGTGTGTGTCTGTGCACATGTGGGTGTGATTCCTGCCTCTCTGTCAATACATGAAGTGCTGCAGGAGTCTTCAAAAGGTTCTTGGATGACGCACATCACAACAGGCAGCACTCGATTCAGGAGGAGCCTCAATGGCATCTCCAGATATGATCATTTACTAACAGTGAAACCAAATTACTGTATTCTGTGCAGTGCATTGTACTGTATTTAGACCTAGAAAGTAATGTAGAAGAAATGTGATCAGATGCAGTCAATTTCAAACACTGAAACCTTTTTTCAGTTGGTTTCTTTACGCAGCAGTTTCTGTGTTTCAGTGTTTCTTTGTTTAAAGCTACCATCTTTAAGATGTCATGAAATCAAACCCAATTTTTTATACTAAATTTGGTCTTTTTCTCTTTTTTCAGGCTGCACACCTCTATTTCCTCAGCAAGGTAACAAACTTCACTGTTCCCTATTGTTCCTGTTGTTGCAGCATGAAATCAAAATGCAGTTGCAATGATTATTTTCGGCTTCTTTATAACAATGTGAGGTTTTTTTGGCCACACTGTAAACAGATACACTTGTTGCTCTGTTATTGTATTTCTGACTGATTTCTGAATACTTTGCTGTAGTTTAAACTGCATTTGATGTTACCACAGTAACCGCAGGTGTCACCAAATCAACCAGGACTGAAATCTTAAGGATTACATCTTTAATGTCCAGTTCAATCAAATGCTAACACACACACACACACACACACACACACACACACACACACACACACACACACACACACACACACACACACACACACACACGGACTAAATCCTAAATGGAAAGAGAGATTCCATGCAGCTAAATTGTTATGGCTGGAGTACTGCTGTTATGTAAAGTGGTATTTATTCATTGCACAAGATGTGTCACACACACTCAGACAATAACACACTGGTTGTGCAGTTTCATACCGGAGTAAATAGCTGCTAAAGTAATTTCATGGGAATGTGTTGTATACAAAGATACTATCAAAACATCAGGTAATGCTGAGCGCACTTTAACACAGTGATGTGATGCATAAAGCAACAAAAACTCAAAAGTAGTGGCTGTGAATGGCTGAATCTGAAACACTATTCAAAGAGTACTTTAGATGCTCTTCTTTATAAGCATTGCTCTAATTATCAATCTGAATTGCCATTTCAGTTTGGTAGGGGTTTGTATTTTTGTTTCATTTTGCTCTATCCAGTCAGTAGCGAGTGACATTTCTGTCCCACTGACGTAGCTGCAGTGGCAGTTGCTCAGAGCCATTAACATTTTTCACAATGACCGAAGAATTATATAAGTTTAAATGTTGTTCTTTCTGTAAGTTGACTTACAACAAACTGTGTCAATTTCATACAAACTAGTTGGTTCCTGTCTTACAAACAATTTGGCAGTAAACATTTTCCTGAGTCTTTAAAGTAAAAACGCTGAACACTTCAAAGATATCGCAGCCTGGCGCCCAGTTAGCTCATTTGCTAGAGCTGGCGACCCATGTACCGAGGCTGAGTCCTTGCTGCCGCGGCCCAGGGTTCGAATCTGACCTGCGGCCCTTTGCTGCGTGTCATTCCCTCTCTCTGCCCCCCTTTCCTGTCTATCTTCAGCTGTAACTATCAAATAAAGGCAATAAAAAGGCCCCAAAAATTAAATTAAAAAGATGTCGCAGCCATTCAACACCATCCAGCATCAGACAGCCCAACCTCCTCCTTTGTCAGCTTTGTTTTGCTTGACGCAAGGTTATCAGTGACATCATCGTAGGACACCTGCCCGCTGGCGTCACAGTTCATACTAACAAGTGTAAGGACAAGTAAGATGTCAAAGCCCTGCCTCTAAATTTCATTCTAGAGGCATTTTGTCTGCGACCTCAAAACATGTCTGAATATTGACGTCAGGCAGCATGACGAGTGTGTGCAGAATTGTAGTGAGTAGCATGGCACAGTCGAGAAATATGTTTTAATGCAGGTTATTGAATATTTTATTTACACCACACACACAAAACAGGGAAAAAATATGAAAAATATATATTTATTATTCATTTATTAAAATATTACAAACAAAGATATTTTTTTGGCCTAGAATGAAATGTACAAAGAAAATTAATAGATTTTTAAACAATGTATTCATCATTTTGGAGTATAATATTCAGCATTTTAATTGAATAAAACTGACTTTAAATTTATGGTTAATTCCTAGCTGGGTTACTGTGTTTGATGGTGTATGTGGTGATGTGAAATATATCTATATATTGGCTGTGCTGCGTCTCACACACACACACACACACACACACACACACACACACACACACACACACACACACACACACACACACACACACACAAACACCCAGAGAGAGACAGACAGAAGCCTATGGGCATAAACACACACATACAAAGCGAAAAGAGAGAGTGAGACAGATGGAGAAAGAGAGATGGAGACAAGCCTGTAGCCACTGGCACACATTCAAAGAGAGAGAGAGAGAAAGAGAGAGAGTAAGCTAAGCCAATTAGATAGAGAGAGCGAGGGAGAGAGAGAGAGAGAGAGTGCAGGCACAAACACAGGGCAGAGGAAGCAGAAGAAAAGAGAGAAGCAGCACACACAAAGAAGAAGCTTTAATATATAATCAAGTGATGACTCATACCTCTTTTGTCAAAACACACATGCACGTGTACACACACACAGACACACACAGACACACACACACACACACACACACACACACACACACACACACACACACAAGCTCTGGCTGACTTTGTCCCCCAGTTCTTTTCAGACAGCAGATGAAGGAGGAAGGCCTGTGGGGACTGAGAAGGCAGGGTGACCCACCACCCCAAATTGTCTTGATATAACAGGATGTGACCCACTCAGCTGACCCTCCAAAATCACAACCTGCCTCAGAGCGTCACCCAATGGGCAGAGAACCCAGCACGTCTTCCTCTCTCCTAACAAAATGTTGTGTATTTTCCTGCCTCCCCCGAGTCAGGCTTGGTCCTGCTCAGTGTGCCAGATGTGGTTGTTTTTGGGTGGCAGAGCATCATCTGATTGGCTGCTTGGGTAGGAACAGACAGTCACTGACTCCTAATTGGCTTGTTTGGTCTGACTTCTTTCCGTACTTCGCTTTAATGACTAATTTGACCAGAGCAAAAGGTGTAATTGTACTGTAAATGTAATGATTCTGGCATTAACACTGTATTTTGTTTCAATCTGAAAAATTATCACAATATGTGACAAAAGCAGGATATAGTTTTGGTTTCAGTCAGGTTGCTTCGTTCATGTATTAAACAAGCCTGATGAAGCCCATTCATTCAAATAAAAGCACACAATTCAGCACGATGCAAGGTTTCACAAAACTGACATATCATCACTTTTAGATTAGACTGAACTTTATCATCATTGCACAGAGTACAGTGGCTGACAAAAAATGCAGTTTACTTATAGCAAACAATTGCTTATTAATACATCCAGTTACGGAGCAAAACTAGTACATTTGGAGCCATGTTTCTGACCATCTGGCAATTGTGTGTCTAATATTCACTCTGTTTTTGGTCTTTACCAACTCCTGAGGGAAATATCCGGCTCTTTAGCTGCTAAATGCTCCACTATGTTCACCAGCAAGTCGCTAACTGTGTCTGATGCTATGAGAGCAGTGACAGTGTACCGGTTTGTTCTAATACTAAAAAAAATCTTATTACTTAGTACTCAACAGGCAAAGAAATATAAAAAGAAAAGACAAAAAGAAGACTGATAATGAGAAGTCACTCCTCCCCCCACAGGGCTTAATATGAAGTAGTGGAGACTTCTTAGAAAACACATCAAATCTTGTCACAAAGGCTTTATTAAGACACACGGTGAGGACACTGCAGTGTTCCCAGTGTGATTCACCCCTCCTCATTTCCTGTTGACCACAGTCAGGGAGCCACAAAGCACCACATGGATCAAGGCGGACAGAGAGCAGACCACTGCAGATCAGAGGCAGATAGAGCGGGCGAAAACGTGACTCCTTCATCATCATGGACACCGTCACCCGGGCTGAGTTCTCATTAGTTGCTGTGTGTGATATAATAAGGTGTGAATGACGCTGGGTGTCAGGCGTTCCAGATCTTACACTGTTACAGTCTAATTGGACTGGTGGCAGCTTTACTCATGTTGTTGTTGTTGTTGTTGTTGTTGTTGAGTGTAGCATGGCTGGTTGGAGGATGCTTGGAGGATGCTTGGAGAGAAGGAAGCATTAAATAACAAAGATAGGTCTTTAATAGTCTTTCACACGAATGCAAACCCACAAAACCTCATACACACACACACTTACGTAGATACAAGCTCAATCGCTCACATGTACACACTTGCTAACACACAAGAAAGTGTAGGCACACACAAACATGAGCTCTAGTTTTACATAAAAGCTACACACTAGTTATTATCTGCACTCACACTAATAGTGTACATACAAACATACATGCACACTCACTCACTCCCTCTGTGAGCTGTGTACCTGCAGCACACAGAGACAACACACTGAATTTGAATTCCACTCACACAATTTTTTTCCCTCTACTGTAAGAGGGGCGAGCGGTACTGCTGGTGGTGTTGACGTAGCAATTATCGTTCTCATGCTCCAGTATTATAGCCAGTCCTAGAGGATTAAGGCCTCAGAAGAAGAAGGAGTTAGTCATTATCCCCGTATGAGCGTCATCTCTATCATCATACCAGCTATCTACTGTGTAGATATGTTAATTGTGGGGTTGGAGCGGAGATAAAAGCTGATAAAGACACATACCTTCACTAACAGAAGCTGTGGGAGACGACAGTGGAGGAAAGTGCCTGCACAGCAGGTGTATTCCTGGAGCTTCCTCTGTGTGAAGCAAGATGCAGCTGACAAAGTGGTGTTGCAGAATAAGACCTGCAACACCACCTAGCATAAATGTATGTAGCCCAACATTTAAAGCCTGTTCCCCCAAATCACAAAAAATCTATATTTTCTCACCATCCTTTTGTGGTATCATGTAATGAAAACAGTTTGTGTCTCAATTCTCTCACACTAATGTTGATTTAAAAAAAAAAAGTAATGTAATTTTTAAATGATTTAGGAGCACCTCAATTGTTTTGTGGTGGCACCAGATGTTTCTGAGGTAGATTTATTTAAAACTGAAAATATCATGACAGCCCATAATCAGGGCAGAGTGATCTGGGTAACTCACCCTTTAACTGTGTCAGGTTTCAGTACATCACACTAGAAAAAATATTTCCTGTTTCTCTTTGCTGTTGCTTGTAGATCAATACACCACTGCAGTAAATTATTGTTGTCTTGCACCTGGAACACATCTTGTGTGACCTTTAAGTGAAGAAGATACTTACACACAGCCAAAATTTCAAAGGTCATGGCCTAAAAAATGCCATTAGTATTTTTCTACCCTTTGTGCATGTAAGCTACACCTCACAATTATTTAGACATAGCTCAAATACAAATAATAGCCCATAGTTTCAACACACAACGGATGTTTGTAATAAAATTACTATAGAAATAATATGATCAAATGTGTCAGAAAAGTAGGCTGATGCTTGTTAATAGCCCCATAAAGCTGGTTTCTCCTGTAAAACCAAAACAGGCCCAGTTGTTTAAAATACCAGTTGCTCAAGTATTTCTATTTAATAAAAGTGAACTTGAACGTATTGACAGACAACCAGCAAATTAAAACTATGTAAGATAGAGTCACAAATCGGGCCATACGGCCATGACAAAAAGGAGGGAGACGCACACAACAAAGCCAATTAACAAATTATTTAATAAGGAAAAAAAACTTAAACTAAACTAACAGTAGTATGTGAAATCAGTAGGATCATAAGGATGTAAGTGAGTGCATGAGTGGAAAAGTGTAGGAGTGCTGTGTTGTAATAACACAATCAAACTATCTAACCTAAAAAACAGTTAGTTGTCTCAGGGAAGAGAGAGAGAGCACTGAGCTCCCAGAGGGTTTTTAAAGGAGCATGGCACACAGGCCTCAGGCGTGTCTTACGACCCTCTGCCACGCCCACTTAAAGTACCTGCACAGAAAACAAGACAAGCCACACAACCAGGAACAGGAAGACAAGGTGGAGTGGGTCGTCACACATAGTCCTTGGCTGAAAATATTGTTCATTTTATTGCACATAAAACATTTTTTTAGTCAAGTCAATTTCATAGTGTGTGAGTTTCCCATTAATTGGATGGATATGTCCATTCATCTGAACTACCACTTATACAAGCTGAAGCCAGTATATTTTAGTAATATTAAATGATAATCCTAATTAAGAAAGTAGATAAATACCATGTAGGCAGTCCTTGTGTATGACTACTACGCTCTGCTGTGGAAACGATGCAGACAAACACATCCCACCTTCACTCCGTCACATGGCTGGGGGCTCGGTGCTCAGCCAGGGAGTGAGATGGAGAAATACTGAGAGAGACAGACTGATGGAGACATGACTGGGCTAATGCTGTGTCTTGTCATACATACCAACAACACTGGTGACTCATCAGCCCCCTCTTTCTCTCTTATTTCACCAGCCACCAGCACATTTTCTCTGCTGCTGTATGCCTTTTTGTCACCTTTTCTCTGTTTTTTTAATGTCATGTGGCTCTTTCTATTGCCTTTCGATCTCTTTCACCCCCCCCACACACACACACACACACACACACTCACACACAAACACACACAGTGTCAGATGCCTGTGGATGACGTGCTGCTGACACTTTCCATGATGTGTTCCTGTCTCAGTGCTGACACATTTGCTGTTGTAATCAGTCCACCGTGCACTTTATTCCCTGTACCGCAAACACAGAGCTACATTCATAAATCTGCTTTCAGAAAAACAAACCAGGTGCACTACCGGTGAATCAGCCTCAGCATAACCAGGTGTGAGGCGGCAGGCCTGTTGCTGCCCTAGAAAAAGGTCTGCATGTTCAGTAAGTCAGCTTTTTTGTATTTGAATGAACGCAGCTCATTAAAGAACGGTTGAGAATTAGCCACTGTGTCTAAATCATAGCAGTAAGATTCCTACCAATATATATCCTCTACGTTCTTTGGTGAGGGACACTATGTGACATGATGTGTTTGACAGAGGGTTGTTCACTCTCTGAACAGGCTTGTGGTTGAACACATCACCTGCCAAACCCTTAAAGTCTGAGTCAACAGCATGAGTGTGGATGATTATCATCTGAGACATCTTCAGGGCAGCTGCTGCAACTAGCTCAGTCCTCTCCACCTGCCATGCCCTTTGAAACTAAAAACAATTCTCCGCCTCAGCAAACCCACTCCTACACGGTAAAGGTACACACACACACATAGAGAAAAAGACAGTGATAGGAAGTTAGATTTCGATTGTCATAGAAACAATGAACTGTGAGTTAGGGTTAGGGTTATAGTACTTTGAAGTACGGGGGTACAAGATGTGACAAATTACGAATATTAATAAAATGGATTCCTGATTGAAATGTAGCAGCAAACACGGAGAAAGAAATGAAAAAGAAAGCAAAAACGAGCCTAACTGTAAAAGCATTTGTGCTTTTACAGTTACAAGGTTGTTTAATTAGTCAAATGGTACAGCATCGTATTTTACCTATTAATAAAGGTAGTTTTTTTTCTACCAAAAATGTTTTGTGCTTGCCAGGGGGTAGATGGCAGAAAACATTTTCAAAAAGGGACACACATTCAAGTTACAGTGAGCTATATTTACTATATCCTGAATGTTAAATATGTGCGTCAAAGAGCGTCCCCCAGCAAACCCACAACGGAACGAGTCCATGACATGTGCACTAGTTTTTGCTTACGGACATGTAAATGATTGTTAAACCACAATGATGGTGATTCATATGCCCACTATCATGCTTCACTGTCACAGATTTATTCAGTGTGGATGAAGAGTGATGAAGCAATGAGACGAGAGGAAACACATTCAAGGATAAGTGAAGCAAGGAGGATGGATCCCTGCGGCCTTCTTCCAAAAACCGTCACACTGCATGAGATGGAGACAGGGACGTGTGAAACAGAAATAGAGTGAGAAGAAACGGGAGAAAGACAGGGAAGAAGAGAGGAGGGTGTAAGAGAAAAAAGGTAAACTAAACGATAAAGAGAAGTACCGAGTCAGTCCTTACATCACTGTAACGTCAAAAATACTCACAGCTAACCTTGAGTGTTCAACAAGGGCAGCATGTCTGTCTAGAGAGTGACATCGTGACAGAGTCAGCGCATTGGAAGTGTGTGTGTGTTTGTGTGTCACCTACATGTGTCAGTGGTTTTTATCTATGTAGATGTGCATGTGTGTGTGTGCGTGCGTGTGTGTGCGTGTGTGTGTGTGTGTAGAGCAGGAAAGTGGAAATGACATGTCACTCCATCAGCAAAGTGCTACTTCCCATTTTTGCAACAATCACATTTAAAGAGACGACGCTCAGCAAAACAGGGGGGGGGGTGGCAGACAAAGACCTTCCCACTTAACCACGCAGGGACGAGATTCGTCATGGCTGGCTATCTGTCACGCTGGGAGGCAGACAGGATGGTATTGAGAGTATTAGGTGAACGCAGATTGTTAGTCATATATGAACCTCTTAATTGTCTCCGACTGTAACCATTACATTTCTTTCCATTAGTTGCATAAGTCACATGATTCATGTAACACAAACTGGTGGAAATCTCTCTAGAAGAAGCAGCTGGTTAAAGATGGCTGGCTGACAAGAAAACCAAAGATATACTGTACAGTGTATAAGAAATATACACCTGGATGCTTTTAAAGCTACAATGTGCAAATTTAACCTTGAGTCCCCTCCCCCATATTGACAAGTACTCCCTGCTCGTTGTGTCACTTAAGCTGCCTGTGCTTGTCAGATGGTATAATAGCTCCAGAACCACCTCCTCTCACATCTTTCTGATGTTGGACTGTGGGGGGGCTGCGTCTGTCCATTTCTGTAAATCTACCATCAACGGCAGTCTTACACCCACTTCATGCTGTGATTGGCCAGCTGTGCGGAGCCCACAAATTTGAACACTAATGCAACACTATAAATGTCATGGCACAGACCAATGTCAGTCCCTCCTCCGGACCGATAGAATCAGCGGCCGACCCCTGTCTACCTACCTACCTGCGTGCCTCCCCTCACTGCACATGAATCTTCCACAAGCTGTCAGGCAAGTTTGGACAAAGCAACAGGTCACCTAGAGTCAACACTGGTGTTGCTTTTCAACAATGACAAAAGCTGAGGGATTATTTATTATTCTATTTATTTTTTCTTGTTGTGTGTAGAACTGTTGGGGGAGTGGCTTTGGGAGGAGTGGGATTTCTTCAGTTGGACACTTTAAAAATCTAGCCATCTCTTGCTAGTTTCTCAAACATTACCTACCCTAGCTTTAAATAGAGTTTTGAAGCATCCCGGTGATAATCTTTTACAATGTTTGAAGTAGGTGAAAACATGTTAATAATGTGTGATCACACAGCTGAAAGCACTTAAGACAACTTCATTCTTCTGAGCTTAAAATCCAGTGGCCATTCTCTATTAAAATTTTGGACGAGCATAAGAAGAACACAAGTGTTCACTTACGTCTTAAGTCTTGGTGTTGATAAAGAAAGACTCCATGTCAGAAAGTGACGTATGATTATTTCTGCTGGGATATTAAACTGGTGATCTAATTATCTCCACCAGCCACAATCTCTAGTTAAATGAGATTCTGATGGGATTCCACTGATAATGTGGAAGCAGCTGTCTCTTCTAGTTTTCCATGTATGTTTGTGAGGCCTGCCGACAGTTTTTAAATTACCTGGTGAATCGCTGAGGAAACGGGCTTCAAAATGCCATGATTGTCTTTGACATCAAGCAACACAGAAGATGAGGAGAAAAAACAATGCAGTCAACGTTAATTTTCTCCTTAATGAAAAAAAGGACACATATAAAAGTAATACAGCAAAGAGAGAGTGTCTTTTTTGACGGTGCAAATACATTTGGGATGCTTGTAAATCTTCCTGAGGGAGACAAAAAGCAATGTTATTGATTTACATGCTCCAGCAAACTCTACAGCCTTCCTTCAAAATGTAACAACAACATACACAGTCCACCTGTCACATCAGGCCTCCCCATCTGCTGAACAGGAAATGTATTTATGGGACTGTAAATGGGATACAGGGACCAGTTGTTGTGTTATTAAGCTGCTCTGCGCCTCCCCAAACACTTTAATGGATGCTGAAATTACAAAAATCACATTTATCCAAGAAATACATTCAGTACTTTCTGTGCAAGATGCTTGTCGGAGCCACAAAGAAGACTAAGGACAAAACACAATGACTGATCCTTGTGGACACGTCTACTGTCTTACCATACAGTACATCAGTACACTTTGTACATTGTATAAATCTGTAGTTGCTGTGGGCTTTGTAGTCTATCATTTGGATGATACCCATTTTAGCATAGTAAGTTTTTTTGACTCTTTCACTGTAGAGAAATCTATTCAAACACCTTCTCCGTGTGTCAAAGCTCCTTCTCATCCTGCTGGATTAGCCACTTGAATGCAACTGGCAAACAAGCTGCTAACGAGCACCTTGCCCTGCAAGCTTGGTTTGTCTGGGTGACTCACAAGTGGACCGTTCCATCCAGGCTTTTGATAGTGTGTTCGCCAACGAACTGATAAGGCTGGACTACGTGAGGTGAGGGAGGGGCCTACGTGCCTGTGGGTCTCCTCACCCTGGCAGCATGACTAACCCCACAGCAGAGACGGGGAGAGAGGGGGAGGCAGGGAAGGAGAGGGCTGATTGGATGCCCTGGAGCCTGGTCAGGGCATGACGTCGACCAGCCTCCAAACCAGTGTTTCTCCCTGCAACTACAATTACTCTCACTGTCTGTCACACTGATAGACACAGACACACTGCCGTGCGCGCACACACACACATACACACACACAAATACACACACACACACACACACACCTGCCTCCTCAGTTCAGAATTACAACACACCTCAGGTCTTGACTACATGCCGCCAGTCACCTCAGAGACGTGATGCAGAATTTGTTGTGCGGTGAGACCCCCTCGCCTCCCTCATCCATCAACAGTGAAGGACATTTGTGGGGAATCGCATTCCACCTCTGATAAGGCCGTTGTGATGTCAGAAGCGCAGCCGCCGCGGGGACGATGACTCATGCGCATCACTGGAGGAACCCCCCACCCGCACCCCCCACCCCCCACCCCCCA
The DNA here is from genome assembly GCF_905237075.1 of Dicentrarchus labrax. NCBI lineage: Eukaryota > Metazoa > Chordata > Actinopteri > Moronidae > Dicentrarchus > Dicentrarchus labrax. The sequence continues at coordinate 16,383,588 of NW_026136721.1, read as the reverse complement.
CCCCCCAGCATGTCCCCCACACACACTCAGCCCCACTGCCCTGCTTCATTTTACCTCGTAATATTCCACCGTGGACTCCCACTGCTGCTTTACCAGCGCAGTAATTGGTTGCATGGGTTTGCTTCTCTGCAAGGGAAGTGGAGGGGGGTTGAAAAACAACAACTACAATATGGAGATGAGGTCCAGAGTATGAGTCATGAAGGGAGTGAAAGCAGAGCAGAGTCCACTTGTGACATTCCTCACAAGTGGCAGAGTCAGCCAACGGCCACTCTCTCTTATTTCAATCCAGGAAGCCAAAAGCATGCCAGAAACATTTTAATTAGGCAGCATAGCCTACTTTCTCTGTTTGCACACGTAACCCGCTATTCCGCTGTCAATGAAGAGCAGCGACAGAGTGAGATTCCCACACACAATCCCACCTGACTCCCAAGGACCTTCATCTGTCAGAGGATCTGGGTGCTCTAGTTTAATCACAGCCGATCCAAAGCACTTTGTGCAACAACAAAAAAAGCTGCCTCAGTATTTTTAGAAGTCTGTCCAAAGTGACCAGAAAAGACTTTTCAGGACTCGAGGACTTCGGGTGCTGATGGAGCCAGAGGTGACCTTGTCTGAAGTGTAACCCATTGGGAAATAAAATCATGCTTTCAAAAAATATCACTTCTATTTTTACTTACTAAAGCCTGGTGCAGACTGAAGTTCACGTTCAAATATCAGGAGGCAAAATAAATGTTCAACATCTGTGCCTCTTGAAAATTTTTTTTACATTTTGATCTACTGTTTAACTAAACCCAGCCCTGTTCCTTTGCAAATATCACGACCGAAGCAGCTCATTGCTTTCAGCTGGTGTCTCAGGTGTAATCAGTCTCTGATTGGATGGCTAGCCTCCAACACAAAGAGCCACTAAAACACCATTATGGAGTCTGATGCAACATGCAGATTTGTCTTCTTTTTGTCATCGCTGAGAGTCCTGTGTGAAAACAATAAAACCACATTTGGACAAGTGTGTAGGATTTAGTTGCATCTAGTTGCAAATTGCAACTCCCTCGCTTACCTTAAATAGAAACTATGGCAGATGTCAGTGTTTTGTCCACTACTGTAGATAAGATGGGTGTTCAACAGCGGCCTCCATGAAAGGCGACTAGTGGCGTATGTCGTTATGAAAGAATTGTTCTGTGTTAACTTTCAGGTGATTATACACTAATAAAAACATAGCAACATATATATAATATACACATTATATTCCATTTCTGCACACAAATCCTCCCAAGTGTTACTGGACCTTTAATATATATAACTATAGCAGTTGCTATTGCAGCTCTCAGTTCAGTGAAGAGACAGCAGGGAAACAGCAATTATAAATGACATTTCAATGAGCTGATGGCAAAATCAGTGACACAATAAACACGTAATTAGAAATGCATGATTTTTAGCTTCCTGTTGGTTTAACCAGGTTCTTTATTACAGTACAGTGTGTTGATTGGCAGCCTAGAGGGGTGTTTTTAAAAAAGTAATGTTGTTGACTAGTTGTGTTTTTGACATATCTCCAATTTACTGACAAACTGGGAACATGAAAAAGTGGAGTTACATTGTAACTGTTTATTTTTTTAGGGTAGATCGGTATTTCCTTGGAAAGGGTTGCATGGGTTTTCTTCTTCTCCTGAATGAAATTGAGACAGCGCTCACTGGGATTCATGACGTAAAACACCAGGCTTCCTTTTAAATGAAGAATCACTTCAGACCTGTGTACAGTTTATGTGACAATGGCAATGTTTTTCTCAAACTCTGTAACACATTCAACTCTTACAAATAAATACTTAGGGATTAAATGGATGGATGGTTTTCTGTTCAAAGGGACAAAAAAGATTCCTTCAAGGATTAATAATTAAGCTTATGACAGCAACTCTGATTAGAAAACACGAACTTACACTCATATTTATTAATCATAAAAATATTTGTAGCCCTGTTGTTTTTTCGTATGATCTCTGTCACACAGGCTCAGTTTACTCATGATATTCTGCCAGCACATCCACAGTGCTTTTGTGCAGCCTAGTGGTGAAATATTATAAAATGTAGCCAAAGACAACTCCTCTTAATGTTAAGATAGTTAGAGTCAGTCCTACAGGGTCTGTATGCGTTTCATTCAAGTCCTCATAATAGCTCTGTTTGATCTGAATGTCTAAAAAGCTAAATTCACTTTAGAAAATAAGGAAAAATACATTACACAGAGCTATTTAAAGCACCACATAGGTTAAACTACTGGTACACAAACACTGCAAATATTTAATAACAATCCAATTTGAACTCTTTTAACTTCATTACTCTTTATAATTTTTGTGTGGCCTGCAAGTACAACACCGAATACATATGGTATTTTCACGGTCTGGTAATAGCACTTTTACAAGGATCTGAATCCTTCTTCCACCACTAGTTCCTCTAAAATATTTATGTGAAGGATGAATGAATCTGGGACCAAACTGTGAAGATAAAAATCATATAATGCAAACAGTCAATTACTGGTGGCAGAACAGACAGAGGAGACTGTAGTAAATCAGTGTGTTATTGATCATTTCCAGGCCTCTTGTGCCTCCTAGTGGTTCGTGCTGTGTGGTGTTACAGTAATTTGGTTAGGAATAATGATGTCACCCTCCCTGAGAGGGACTATAGATTTTCCAATGGTAATTTCATGAAATGCAGGGGTTGAACGGGTAGGAGCTGGTTTTAGCAAATTAACAGCAGACCACATATGGCCTCTTTTCTCCAGTTTTTCTTTAGATGTGGAAGAAGATAATTATGTCTTTTGAACATGATGAATAGTTTGATTAGACATCAATGGTCATGATTGGATAGGGTTTTATGATGATTTATGGGTTTTATTCATATCAGAACTGTGTGTGCTGATATTATTTAATGTCCTTCATCGACCATAATAATTATACATAGTGCAAAATACTCATAGAGTGACTGCTTTCTTTCAATTCTTGTGATAAAAGTAAAAGATGAGCTTTTTTTGTCCTCTAGGTGGCAGCATCTTTCAGAGTATGACACTGGGATAAAGCAGCCAGGATGTAGCATGTGTCTGTTACGGCACTGTCAACAAAATTATTTTATCATAATGTTCCATCTGAAAATAAAAGCTCGGCAGCTTTGGAGAGGACAGAGAGGACATTATGTTCATCAAGATGTTCAACACACGTACAAAATAATTACTGCTATGAAAAACAGGCAGTTTGTGACCCTCTGCTGGCGTTGTATTTGAGATTAACTATGATTTATTGATACAGGTGCTGCTTCTGGGTTTCAACATTCAATTTATATAACTATTAATTCTCCTTTAATTTTTTACACGCACCCTAAAACAACGTGTCCATTTCAACACAGCCTTGTTTCCAATTTCAGCACTGCTGATATGACAATAACGTGAAGCCGTAATCTAAACCAGATTATCTGTAGTTACAAGGAGTTCTTTATGAGGTGCCACATCGTCATTGTCACTGTGTTTCTTACTGTGGTGTAACATGGTGGTTTTGTACAACTTGGGAGGTCGAGCCTCTTAACCATTTTTCACAAGCTGTGATCACTTGAAAAGAATATCTCATGTGGTGGATGCTCATGTGGTCTGTTAAAGAAAAAACAACAACCTGCAACTCTCCCCACAAGTCTGCTTTGATCACACAGACATCATGTGATCTTCAAGGGATTTGTGGCACGTGCAAATTGCTGGAGGAAGTATAACACACACACTGTGGTGACTGATGTGACACCTGAAGACTCAAAACAGAAAAATGTGGCTGTCAACCTTTCACATAAGATGTTTTTTTTAAATAGAGGAATAAACTGTTGCAAGGGACACTACTGAGACTTGTGAACATTGACTTCATGTACTTCAGATCTGTTTTAGATTATATTTCAGTTGCTGGAAAAAAAACAGCTGTTTTTATTTCACATAGAACATTCACAACATGTTTTTAATAGATTTGTAAAGCTCTTATGAGAAATCAATATTTCTTTACTGGCTGGAAAATCCTTTGAAACAGGATTGATTAGAAGCCATTTTTCCCACCGTCATCTTGTTGGGAACCATTCTTTGATATATTACATCTTTGCAGAATATTGGGAATGAATTAAACATCTGTTGTTTAATGTACCTCTAGGTGGTGGGAATCATTTTAAAGAGATAACGTTGAAGCTAAATAATAATAATCAAAGAAGCCTGACATTACAAGTCATTCTGAGCGACCCATTGCTTCACAGCACATTCAACATTGAAACATGGTACAAAGAGACCGGTTGAGTCATTCAGGTTTGAAAATCTTGGTGTTTTTTATTGTAAGTATTGCATCTTCAACTTACACAGCTAGAATCATCATCAGACTGCATGTTTTACAAAGGATGGCCACAGGTTCAGAACAGCGGGAGGACTCCCTACTTGGGGCTGCTCATTTGGTTGGGCTAACTCATGGACCCGTTTGCTCAAAGTCAACCTCCTGTGAGACAGACGCCAGAAATGGAGTGTGATTTACAAAAAACACTGCGACTTCCACTTTGTCGGGCTGGTACACTTATGGCCAAGCTGCAAAACTGGAAATCGACACTCCTGGAAAGTTAACCCTGAACCCTGAACCACCGCCAGGACCAGATGTCTAAACCTAACCTTAAACACAGAGGTAAAAATATAGCTTTGTGATCACCAGTTTATGAAGATATGCTATTGTTTTGAATCTGCAGCATAGCCAGAAACTCTCTGTCAGACCTCCCAACTAACTCGGGCTGATCCATGTCCAGCCTGCACTAAACTGACAGTTACACTCATTTAACTTTCAGTGCAAAATGATTTGACAGTGCCTTCACTTACACACTTATATATACCTTCACATTGGACATACTCTCCAGAAGTCTGATATTCGATGTATTAGCAAGTGGAAAACAGTCCAGCTGAGATCAGTGCAGACTAGCCATGGACCAGGTGCCTCTCTAAAGCTCAGCCTTAGTAAGAACATGGAGCACACACACACACAAACACACACTCACAAGTCACATGAGACAGGAGAGACCTGGCTTCAGTAAAATCAGTCACTTATAGTTGGTTTTATCCCTGCTTGGAATACGAGATCTGAGTAGTTTTCCACATGAGACAATACAATGAGTGCCAGACAACATAACCCAACACTATCACAATCATCCCAATGCAGTGAAAATATACTGTACTCCCAAGCAGGTTAAAACACCACTAGGAAGTGATCCAGGTCTGCATGAGGAGTGAAATTCATTTGTCGTAAAACATGGGACCTTTTTCCTGTCAGCAGTGCAGGTTCATAAAACCAACATATGAAGACGAAAACAGAAACAAAGAAAAGCTGAAGGTAAATAACTTAAACAGGGGAAGAATAAATGTAAACTGTCCCTCAGAGAGTAAGAGGGAGATAAAGAGAGAGGACACTGAGGTGTTCTGAGGTGGTTTTGGCATATACATTTTTTTTTTTTTAAATATATAATTAAGCACCAAAAGTGGTGACTTTCTGATTCAGTGCCAAGCCCAACAACCTCAACATAGCTCCGCAAAGAGCTTACAAACTACACTTTAATGATGTCCTTCAGAGAAACCAAAGGATTTGTTCTTTTTTTGTTTATTTTTTCTTTATACCCTCAGTCAGAGGACTTGTATTGTAAATGTAAGACACATTTTGTCAACTAAAACACAAGTCTAATAGAGACTACAATCCTCCTAATAGAGGAAAGTGGAGTTTTAGACCCCTTTTATTGTGTAGTAGCTGGCTCAATATTTGCCAGTAAAGTCTTGGCTATTGATAAGCCTTGTGCAGAGATAACCCCGCTGCCCCTCCCCAAAACAACTGGATAGGAGACTTTATTAACAAGATGAATGGTGAATGTTTCACCTTGTATCAGAAGGCCAGGTATGGAGGGAAGCCATTTTATCTATCAGCTTATCCAGTTGTTTCAGGTCTGTATTTGTCGTCACAGGCATAGCGCATTGTTGGGGAGTCAGCTCCGGACAAGGCTGGTGACTCTAAACAGGCGAGGCTCAGCACTAGGAGCAGCTTAGGGGCCAATTACATTTCAAGTGTCCATTGAATAAAACATCAGAAAAATGAAAACAAAATGGCTACATTTTCATACCCCCCCCCCCACCAAAAAAATTTAAATAAAAATAACCCATGAAATATACAATTCTTAAAATAAGGAGTGAGGAATAAGCATCAAAAAGATGAGTAAAATAAGACGGAACCAAAATAAGTTAATTTCTTTTTCCCCATTGCTTGTGTTCTTTGAGGGATTGTGAAATAAATATTTAAAAGGCCGGTGTTTTTTTTTTCTTTTCACATACAAAAGGATTCATGAGAGATCCATGAGAGAAAAAGACAGTGGAAAAGAAAAAGAAAAAATACAGAGAACTGTGGTTGAAGTGCAATTCTTAATGCCAGTGTAGTCTGGATGGTGAACATTGACATCATAACACCCGTTTTCTTCTCCCCACACTTTTCCTCCACAAATCACCTGACCACCAGTGGAATGCCATATACAGCTCCCCCCCCCCACACTTTCATGAACATTATAAACAAGAAGAAAACAAATCTAATAAATAAAAAGTGTGCCACACAAACTCAGCATTCTCCAACAGAAGTCCTACTGGGTCACCTTTCTGCAACTGGGTGGGAAGTTGTTCTATCGTTTTTTAATCACGCTTTAGGAGTAACTTCTCCTTCTCACTGCAGCAACAGAATGAGTAACTTTTCAATGTTTCCGCCAGCAAAACTGAACAAAGTAATAGTGTCCATCCCGCATCCGCTGCCACTCTGAAGAGGATAAAATCTTTCCAAAAAATGTAAGTAAAATCCACAATAAACACAGGTCAAACAGCAACAGGGGCAATAGTTACCATGAGCTCTACCTTTTTTTTTAAAACTCTTTTTTAAAGTTTAATTCATTAAACTATATGTATTTACAAAAAAAAAGAAAGTTTGCTTTTTGGACGGTCACACAGTCTTTAGGGGAGAAAAGAAAAAGAAAAAGGGGAGAAAGGAGTTCAAACTGACGAGACAAAAAAAGACTATAAGAGTTATTGCTTGTTACTGCTGGAAAGAGGATGGACGTCTATTCCAAAGTTTGTTGTTTGGACTTTTTCCTTGTTGCTGTTGTTTTTTTTGTGTGTTTTTTTTCCCCCACTTCTTGGTTTGTGCCGTTTCTATGGACAGCTCTAAAGTAGGCAAGTGCAGGATAGCTTTTTGTAGCTGCTTGTCGAGGAGGGAAAGAAACCAAAACAAAACACACACAAAGTTACAATTTCCACTCTCTGAGCACCCACATTCAACAGGAATGTTATTTAGTTTTTTCCTCAATTCTTTTGTGGTTGTTTTCCTCCGACCTTGGTTGAAAACAATCACGGCAGACACACTTTGTTTGCTTTAAAAGCTCAGTGGTGGTGGATCTGATCTGCTTCCCCGTTGGTTTGTTTCACAATAGCACCAGTTCGAGTGTCGGACCTTTTGCAGTGTCAAGCAGAGGTAATGAAAAAAGACAAAGGATCAAATTCAGGACCGAAAGGACGTTTATCAGGGCCAAGCTGTGTTGATATGGCAAAGTTCACCCACAGTGTTCATTATTGTCCAGATTAGATGTGCTCCCGTTTATCCAGGCCCAACACCAGAACGTTAATATGGGTACACAGGACCAGCTCAACACACACACACATACACACCCACACAGGAGAGAACCGAACAGAAACTCTAAATTATTTCAATAGGATAAGAATTTAAGTGCATTTTGGATCAAATTAGGGGTTGTGCATCTTTAAAAAATTCAGAAATTTGACAGTTTGAGGAAATAAAAGACATAAAATCAATCATTAAAAATTAAGATGATTTATGTTTTTTTCTATCAACCAAGTCTCCGATCTCCGTAAACCAACTGCCAGTCTCACATCACTGTGTTTGGGTCCCTGGTGTCGGTCGGGGCAGCGCAAAGTTCAGAGGTGAGAAGGAGCTCTGAGTGGAGCTCCTCCAACAGTGGGACAGTGGGTTCAGCAGCGCAGGAGGAGAAGTGGGTGCAACTAAAGGCTAGGAGCGGGGGGGGGGGCTGCTGAGAGGCAGGAGCGACAGGAACGCCATTAGCTGGGGGCGTGGCCGCCGTTGGAGGTGACTGGGTGTATGTATGTAGGCATGGCTGGATGGATAAACGGATGGGAGGTACAGGTGGGTTTGGCAGGGAGGTGGTGTGGGGCTCTAGGAGGAGAAGGCAAGTTTGACACTGCAGGAGGAGTAGCCCTCATCGCTGGCCATGCTCTGCAGGCTGCTGTGGTCGTCCAGGTCGCTGGTGCTGGCTGTGCTCACACTGTCCAGCTCTCCATGGGAGAACTCCGTGCTTTCCACGTCCACCTCGATCTCCTCTGCAGCCGAGGATGGAGAGATGGAGAGAGAGAGGGTAGAGAGAGAGAAAAGAAAGGTAAAGCAATTGAATTGTGACTATTTAGAAACAGATTCTGTATGGTACATTTGTGGCAATGACACATGGAGCAGAGGAAGATACAGTGGGATACTAGAGCTGCTTAAAGAATGAGGCTCATATATCAATATCAATATTCAATATTTTTCTTAATATCAAGGAATCCTATGAAAACACCAAAACCCTTGCATCCGTCTATCTATCTATCTATCTATCTATCTATCTATCTATCTATCTATCTATCTATCTATCTATCTATCTATCTATCTATCTGTCTATCTATCTATCTATCTACCCTGTGTCAACTCATTGCTTAGCCCATTTGTTGCTAACTAGGATGTAAATCTTTAAAAACATGCTACGAATATATACTTTCATTTTTAAAAAGCAAACAAATTTTTTAGCAAACGATTTTACATATATTATTGATTAGGGACTATTTTCAGCTGCAGATTTTGTGTATTTTTATTTATTTTTAAGGACAGAAGAATAACATCTATCTGGCTACACAAACAATATTTGTTAGTAGAATCTGTTTGTGGATGGTTTTGTTGCTTTTTATGGTATTTGTTGACAATAATAAAAATATAGAAAATCAGTGGATCCTTTAAAAATTATATGAAATGTATTAATTAAATTTATAGCTGAGCAGTTATTTTACATGCTTAAATAAATAATGCTACAGAATGTGTCAAAAACTTAAGTTCTACATGACTTGAATCATATATTGTAAATAAATATGTATCCATTTAAAATGGATCAATTGGCTTCATTACAACCAGGTTGGAAAGATGAAAACTAAAGCAGCCTTTAACATTTGGCTGCTGGTTGCTTCAAGTAACCAAATTTTACTTTAAAGGCCTTCAGAGAGCTTTTGCATTTTAAACCTCTATCCAAGACATTTGTGTTTATTGTTTTCAGCATCACCTCATTTCACACACAGTCCCAGAGCAACCCTGACTGGTACAACCTCACTGTCGTAACAATTAGCCAGCGAGCAGCTGGAGGGTCTGACGGCATTGTAGGCGCCAAATCAAAATCCTGTAAAAAGACTCCGGCCTCACTCACCTTGGTCGGAGTCAGAGCGGTCGGAGCAGAGGGTGGAGCCCACACTGTCCATGCGTATCCTCTCCCCCTCCCCCGGGCTGCTCGGGGTTGCAGCACCACTGCCTCCCCTCAGCAGCTCCAGCTGGCGCTGGAGGTGCCTCTGCTCGCGCTCCAGAGACTCCAGCTGGTACTGGCTCTTCCTGTCTGCATCTTCAAGTTTCTGCTCAGGAGAAAGAGAAGGGGGAAACAGAGAAAAGGTTAATTGTGTGTACCGGGGACCAGGGTGAGACAAGGATGTATCTTGGTAAAGTGCAAATGTGTAAGAGAAAAGAAAAACCAGACAAAAATTTGAGAAAAAATGTGCGACACAAGAATAGTAACTGGGTGCAGAGACTGAAAGCAAGACAGTGAAGAAATATAGAGGAGATACGAATGATAGAAAGGAAGCAGGAAGAACAACTTACTACAAGATACTGAAGAAATAGATGCTGTTATTAAGGAAATTCCTTCCATATCAATGTCAGTCAGAACAAAACAAACACTCCCCAGCAGCTGTTTTGGCATTCAGACACTAAACTCGTTGTGTCCCTTGGATTTTCCTTCTGCTAGCCCTGAAACCCCTAAAGGATTTCTCTCACCTGCCTACACCGTGTCGCCTCTGTTTACGCCTTATACCATTTAAATATATAAGCAAGGGTCCACAGCAGGGACTGATACAGCCGTCTTGTGCTCTAACCTTGTAGCCTTATGTCACCGTTGCTGACTGTGACGAGCGTGACTCCCGGCGACAGACCAAAACAATAGACCATCAATAAGCGATGGAGAGACTCAAGATGACAGCAGCAGAAGTGCACAGTGGTGGCGGTAGTAGTAGTAGTGGGGGGAGAGGGGGGGCACGACAACAATATCAGCTTTATGCCTCCGCTCTGTTACGTGAATGCACGCTACTCCGGGCTTCTCACATGCACACTACTCGAACTCACGCAGTCACATGCCTGTTTTTAAAGTGGATGGGAAAGCGTGAAGCACAATGTCTAAACGTGTTACATGGTCTTCCAAACTGATGATCAGGCAGGGACCAGCTGGACACTGGTTACTTATTTCTACTGTACAAATTCTGTGGGGAATGCATTATATTTACACATCAAACATTTGGATGGAATCATTTATGGATGTATTTAAAAATTAAAGACTTCACCTCAGAAAAACAAGGTGCTTCACAATACATGTCACATTCACCTATTCACACCCATTCACACACTGATGGCACATATTAGTACCATAGTATCTCAGCCCGTGGACACTTTATGTCAACATTCAGTGTGAGGAGCCTGGGGATCAATCTACCAACCTTCTGATCAGCGGATCAGTGGAAAACTGCAATACAAATGTAGTCACTAACCACATGTAATCTCAAAAACATTTGTGCTATGACATATCTGTCTCTGCAGCAAATATTGTTATCTGGTTTTTCATTTGTGTGTGTGTGTGTGTGTGTGTGTGTGTGTGTGTGTGTGTGTGTGTGTGTGTGTGTGTGTGTGTGTGTGTGTCATCATCATATTTATATTTCAGATGATACTGCTCTTGTTATTTTACTTGCTTAATTTCTTCTTTCCCCCTTTGCTGGATATTTAAGAGTCAATATGAGTAACCAGGACCAGCGTTAGCTCTGGGTGGGCTACTTATCCTTACCTTTATGTGTGCTTTGGCTTTGTTGAGCAGGCCCAGGGTTGTGTGGCGGTTGCAGTCAGGTCCCAGGGGTATGAGGGCCTTCAACCGCTCCAGACACAGCCGCAGGTGAGCTCGTCTACAGAGGAAAGACAGAAACGGAAAGGCAAACAGAATGATTAGATACATGACAAGCGGAGAGCTAATCCCTGGACAGTAAAATGTTAAATGTATGGATGCTGGTAGTTAAATGTCTTGCTCAGAAGCAGCTGGGATTGTCAGGCAATGGGAGGCTACTCATTCAGTTACAACAGATGAACCTAAAAGGAGTTACCCTAAAACACCAGCTATTGGTGATGCACCTTGCGTTCCTCTGCCCTCGTCATTCTCTCTCTCATTACGCACAAATAACTGCCTAAACACAGATCTCAAACTATTTTTATGACTTTATACCCACGCCAAGTAAAAACAAAAAAAAACCCACAACTGTTCTTAGTGGGTTCTAGTGATTTCTAAATACATTAAAGGCATTTGAGGGTGGGAAGATATGCAGTTCAGCACCTAAATGCAAGCAGTATTCTGTCATCTTGGTATATAGGCTCATTAAGACACACTGTATTCTTATTTTGTATTGTAAATCTCCAGCTTGTAGTTGAACAACACAGCAGGTTACATATGAGTCATGTCCGATGTATGCCATAAGACGATACATCATCCTCAGCTGGTATTTCTCGCACCCAGCTTTAGTTACCCTCCTTGCCTACATTACAAACAACATGTTCTAGCTGATGGGGAGGGTGGGGGGCAGGGAGGAAAGGTGTAATGGCATTTCCTTGGCCCTGCTTGGCTCTTACGCTCCATCATCCTGACAGTCCCTTATTCTGTGACTGCAGACAGGCCCTGCGTACTATCTATCCTGCTAATGGCCCTGAGTTGAGAGGTAAAGAGAGATAGTTGTGGCTATAACACAATCAGTGCTCCATTAGCAGGAGCTGCCCTTTCAGCTGGCCTGAGGGGAACAGTGGAGAGACATTAAGAGTCAGTGGACTCAGTGGAGCGACCCAGACTCAGGAACTATCTCTGGGGGAGCCTAAAGGAGACGAACCCAGGGGACCAGAGCAGGAATTCACCACACTGATATCTCTAGGCTAGACTGCTCTCTGCTATGCTCTGCTGCTTTAATACTGGTGGAGGCATGTGAGCACTGGCTAGAGTATATCTATAAGTGTGTGTGCGTGTGTGTTAGAGAGAGAGGGGTGGTTCAGCTATGCATGGATGCTGCTGATAAGAACACGAGAGCAGAGCAAGCCATTACACCAGTTCAGTATGTGCGAGTGTGTGCTTAAACTACGTGAACACGACGAGTGCTGCATGTCTGGGGAGTGAAAGAAGAGGTGCCCTGATTCAGTCTGTAAAAGTTTGGAGGTCACAAGACACACACGTTTTCAGTCTGTGATAACAGTCGAGCTCAGGTCATCTGTCTGTGCAATCAGTTGAATTTGTCCACCTTTGCTCTTTATCTGTGAAATGTCTATCTGTGTTTGTCTCATTTGAACCCCAACATCACCACACACGCGAACACAGATATCAGCTGGCAATTAATCACATTCTACTCTTTCGCAGCAGCCCGAGGGGATACACGCAGCTCCACCTGGGAGAAGTCTAGGTTATGCTACAGAGAGGACAACATGGCAGAATCTGTGTCAGGAATTCCAGTTCTGACCATTCAACACTTGTTCAACACTGTAATTATGATAATCACTCGATCCCGTGGAAACAAGGCATAGAGTGTGTTTTACTGAAGGTTTCTGCTTAACCATTTTTAAAGTAAGTAGGCCATGTACATGCAATGTTTCAACATTGCTGACATTCCAATAAATAATTGATTGTGCAGCTGTAGCTGAAGAGCAAATATCACATCATTTCTCATGAACGTCCAATTTTCTATCCTAAAACTAGTATACTCACTCATGCACGTGTACAATGTAAGGACATTTTGCTCTCTCTTTTCCTTAGTTGTAAAATATAAACTTTTTCTCCACACACGGGAGGACACACTGGTCTTGTATGGGCTTGTCTGTCTGTCTGTCTGGCGTCGAGTTAACAAACTCCAGACACCGGAGGCCACGATCTTCTCCTCTACTCCCATCGAGATTAAAACAACCATCTCGGCAGACAACATCAGATAACCCCTACTTACAACCACTCCTGTCCCGTCTCCCAAACCTCCCTTCTCCTTGACCCAACTGACATGACAAAAGTGGGGAGGAAGCCGGACCGCACAGGCACCGCAGAGTATGAACACATTTCTTGCCCTGGCTTGGACCGAAATGTCCCATTATGGTTCTTAGCACTAAGACTTCTATTAGTGAGTGTGGCGTGAGGCTTTACTTGTCAGGGCTGCTGAATCATCACTTTTTTCAGAGTCCGTGTGAAACCACAAACACCCTTCCACACCCACATGATGCTAAGGAGGAGGAGGAGGAGGAGGAGGAGGAGGAGGAGGAGGAGGAGAAGGAGTCTGTCCTCTTCCAGCACTTTAAGTCCTTTTCAGAGCTACTGTACCTTATGTACTTGTGTGATCTCCTCTTAAAGTAACACATGCTATTGGTTGGCAGCAGTCAAACACCCTTGCTGTGCCTCTTATTGATAGACAGACATGTGAGATGTCTGCATGACATTAGTCCTAATCTCTTGGTGCATGGCGTGCCTTACGGTGGAGCGCTGTGATAACTACAGAAGGCAAAAAAAAAAAAAAAAACGCATAAGAAGCATAAGAGGGAGTGTCTGAGGAACAGTGTGTGACTGCGAGAGAGAGAGAGAGACTGTGTGTACTATTCTGTAATTCATGGCTATCACACTGGACTGTCTAGTAATGGGAGGTCAAACTGGAGCTCTTATTCTCAGAGGGAAACATTTTCAGAAATCATTCTGGGCAAAAAATCTATAGATTATTTCCTCACAGGCAACTAAAGACAATGGTGGAGACTGGTTTATCATGTTAGTATATACCACTAGCCCTATCTCGAACTTTCTCACTTAAGAGGCTAAAGGTCATAAGCTACCGGCTACTGGTGATGCCCCCAAGACAGGTCCCTAATCCCTGAAAAGGCTTGTTTATCATGTTGACCCACAGCCAACGAGCTTAAACCATTCGCAGCTTACGATATGAGTGTCGGCTTGTGACCATAAATACCTGCCTGCTGCAGCCAGAATCTGTCTCTGTCTCCACCCTCTTGTAGCCACGTAACACAGCAAACCAGCAACAGGGCCTACTGTTTCCCATAGTTCTTAGAAAAGACTGGTGCTAGTTACATAAACATCTGTGGATTTACTAGCCCCATAACTTCATGTCCTCAGCTGCTTAGGCTAAACTGGTTAAGTACACTTCGTTAAAGGATGTGACATCACATGATGGCAGACAGTGTCAGTAGGTTGCTGTTTTTAATGAGGCTGATGTGCTTTCATCAGGGGTTAAAATAGCATGTTAAAGAGCCATAAATGTTCTGTTTGTAGACCGAACTAATGTCAATATTAGCTGTAATATTAGTTAGCTACTCTTAGCCCAGTAATAAAATCATTGAGATTAAAAAATCATAGATGCACTGATATAAAATGACATTATGTTCAGATATAAACAAATCACACCCTTGAGTATTCAACAATCAACCACAGCAAAAGAGCAATGGTCTAAATCAAAGGCCACAATGTGTGTCCCTGATGCAGACAAATAGTAGTGAAGGCTGTTGCTCTGTACTTTGTATTTGCAGTGTCTAATGAATGGCACGGCGAGCAGTAGGTTGCCTGAATGGGGAACTCTTCATCTGTGGCGGATTACATAACACGTGGCCTGTTGCTACCAGGACCTGTGCTCCAAACTGTCACGCACAGCAGGGATATCAAATCCCTCACTGACAATTAGACAACACAGGCAGAGAAGGTTTGTTTCTCCTTTGTTTCAGTGGATGGAGATTCCTAGGAAACCAAGCAAATGTAATAGCGTGTTTCATTTTGTTTTTATTTTGTTTTATTTGCTGCCTTGCTGGCTTGGTTCAGAAATAACCCTGAAACATAATTTTATGATCAGATTTATCTATCATTGAAATTCATAATAGGGGCAAAACAAATGTCTGTTATGATTACAAATTGTACAATAGTTCTGCAATACAAGTAAATCTTAACTTGTTTATATATTGCATGTCATAACAAATTCTACTGAAAAATAGCAGTACACTGACATGCCGTTCATCATGATTACTGTCCCTTGTGGGGGGCTCATAGATAGGTGTATAGATATAGGCGATTCTTAACTGTCCCCTTTGCTGTATAATCGTCATTAAATTTCTTTGAATCTTCAAAATTTCAATCAAAATTTTAACCTGACAAAGATCCGACTAGGATTGACACGTTGTCCACTGAAACAATTTGTGGTTACTGTGCATGAGCTACCTCTCTTCTCTTCTCTCTCTAATTTATTACCCTGCTACACACCTATCAAACTGGGAGAATTCAGGTGTGCAAAATCCTAAAGGCACGACTTGCAGGCTCACCACAGACACAGCCAGCCTTCCCTTTCCTCTTGAGACAATGTGGCACTTCCACTCTACCAGTGTGTAAGTGTGTGTGTGTGTGTGTGTGTGTGTGTGTGTGTGTGTGTGTGTGTGTGTGTGTGTGTGTGTGTGTGTGTGTGTGTGTGTGTGTGTGTTCCTGTGGCTTGTGTTCCTGATGGGCCCCAGATGGGTACGCAGGCAGGCAGCTCCTGCCTTTTGGCTTTGACATGTGAGCGAGCAGCCAGTCGGCCCCGGGTCACTGCACCACACCTTTCCTCCTCATCCTCCCTCCTCTCTCATCACGACTCCCCGTGAATCACGTGCAGGACCCTGCCCTTTTCTCCTGAATTTAACAACTTTCTGTCTTTTTTCCCCCCTTGTTTCAGTTCAGTTTAATTTAACTGCAAAGCTCTGCCTCATTTGTAAGGTTAAATACCACTGAGAAACACAGAGACGTGGTTAACAATTAGAACCACGATTGGTAATTGATGGTTGTTTATATTAAAACAAATCTGTAGCCGTTCCTGCACTGCTCTTCCTCTCACTGTAGCTGTTTCACTTGTGCTTGAAATGCGTCAAACTGCCTCCAATGTGATTGAAGCACAGTCCTTTTTAAAGAAGCACTTTGAAGCGCTCCCTGTTGGTATGGGAGAGCTGCCCACCACAGCTCTTACAGAACCTACGCACATCATATGTACATCTCTTGTCAGTGTGGCTAACAACAACACGCTCACTCAACCTCTCTTGTCCTTGTATTATCCATACACACACACGGAGAGTGCATGTGCCTTTGGGTGAAAGACACACACATCTCAGTGTACATGAATACACATGCATTCGGATATTGCTGCTGTCTGTAAAAGCTAGCATCAGACACAGCTGTAATTCCAATATCATCAAGATGACAAGAGCAATCAGAGCACCAGTGTCTTGAAAAAATTCCATTGACTCTGGGGGGGAAATGCATGAAAGATATGTGAGGATATTGTAAACAGGCTGCAGAAAGCTTTTGAGTTCTCCTTTGAACAGATCCCGGGTCATGTTAAATGATAAAATGTGTTTAACTGTGTATTAGGCCTTTTCCCACAAGGCTTTTATATGATGGCCATAGTTGTCCCCCAAAGACTCCCTGCTCCTGGGGTACACAACTTTATTAAGGCCAAGGATCTTTTGGGCTAACTGCTGTACTGATAATTTCGGCCTGTAAGCAAGCACGAACAGTCTCTGATATCAACATTAGTCAAGATGGGAATTATGTTGAGGTGTTTTGACACTAAATGCAGCTGACTTCTTGACTTGTCAAAATGGTGAGTGAAAGAAAAACTAAACTTCAATTCGTCCTATTTCTCAAAACAAGGAGTATGTTGTGAATCCATTATCAGCCATCTGCCAAATATATTTATTGGCACATAAATACCCATACGGACCTTATGGTTCCTGAGATAGTTCTGGAGACTACATGTCTTTTGAAGCTGTAGTTTATCTGATGCTAACAACATCTAATCTTCCAGTAGTTTCACTTTTCCTCACCCTTTTTTAAAAATAGGGCGCATATTACCTACATTTTCTTCTTGTTGTGCAGTGATGTTATTTTGAAGATAATTCTTTTGACTAAATTACATGAGGCATTATTTTGCTCAGATGCATCTTGTTATTTTGAAGACATTGCTTGATGGCTATGTATACAATGATGGAGCCATCCAGACAATAACTCTCTACTTTCTTGTACTTACACAAACCGAAAAGCTTTGCTCAATTATCAGACATAAATTTGTGCAAATCTGATGCCTGGCATTTCATGTGGGCAGTGGGAGTTTGAGAAGGGATGGGGGTGAGCAAAAAGAAAAATGCATATTCATGTAAGTGTTCAATGCCAATAAAAGAACACCTGGGCCTGAAGAGGGATGCAATAGTATTATTTTTTTTCTATTCAGGACAAAAGCAGTTGAAAACAGCACAACCTGAGTTTCTGCTTATTTTTCATTCAAAGTCCTCTGGAACCATCACCGTTAGTCGAAGCACAAGTGATGGAGAAAAAATATGTCTGCCCTAGATTCCAAACTTGTGAACACATAAATAATGGATAACTTCTCAGGCCATCCAAGATGTCTGACATAATTACTGGACGTGCTCTTAAAGGGGAGGGTCAGATTTCCAGGCTAGATACCAGTCAATACACTTCACTTTGGCAAATCCCACACTCTCTCAAACCCATTTAACACACACATACACACACACACACACACTCCCAGTTTGACCTACTTCTAATACGTGCAGAGGGGGAGGAAATCTGACCCTTCACCCAGTTATTACACTAATTACACATCACCAATGACCGTCTCAGTGGTAAATCTCCTGAATTGACATGCAAAAGGAAATTAAGACATCATTACAGAGGCCCTCTTAGGGAGAAAAAAATAAAAAACTTGACTTTGCGAGGGAGTTCTATTGTTCCTCTTCTGCGTTACTCCTTCTCTAGTGTCGAGGCTCATTTAAAGCAGCCACAAACCATGATTCAAAATTATGTCAAAGATTATTGGAGTGATTAGAGTATTTTGTAATGCAAAGCCTCATTTAAAGTAGACTAAGCCATGTCCATTGAGCACTACATCAAATCAGCGGCAAATTATCTTACTCTGTGGTGGAGGGCAATTAAATCAAACACAGACAACGTGGGCACAGATGTTTTTCTTTCTGTGCTCTGAGCATCATTTTCCAAAACATTCCAAAACCATTATTTCAGGGTTAAAAATAGCAGGCGTGACATGCTGGTTGCTTAAATGGTCCAGACCGGTTGCAAATGCAAATCCCATGTGAGGCTCCACCATACATCATGCGTGGTGAAACAACATGTGAACATGTGGCACGCTGATCCATATACTGCAAATGGTGACATACAATATACATGGAGAGGAGCGGGTGATCAACCCACATAGCAGCCCTTACATTTGTTCCCCATAATGCTTTGCTGTGACTAGGAATTAAAACTAGGATGAGGACTGATGATCACACTACCATTGGTGCATCAACACCTGGAGCATTTTCAGCAAATGTTGTTCAACTGGAAGTGAAATACAGTGAAATAGTGTAATTACTTGATAAGGAGAATAAACCTGAAAAGTGCATTGACAAATTTACCCTGTGCACTGTAGCCCATACACATGAGCAGCACACAAACAGTCACCAAGCTACAGGAAACACAAAGGTTCTTTGTGTTTTCTCACCACCTTTGTTTACTGGTTCGCTGAGTTAACACAAAGAGCAGGGTTGTTGTAGAAGATGCCCCTTCTAGGATTCTCTGCTTTTTAATGCCCCCTGTGTCTGTTCTCTCTTTTATGGAGGGGTTGGCGGTCATTCTCCCTCTCTCACATGGCTGCTGTCAGGTTGCACAGCCCAGGTCACATGTTTATCCATACAGACAGTAGCACCTGACTGATTGGGCTTTTTTAATAGGGGAAACTAGAACTCACTAGGCTGACTGCTGGAACAGTCATCAAAGAGCTAACAGCCTGGCTGCATAACTGGCACCCGCCGTATGTGCTTTAGCCAACTACAGCTTTATTATCTACGCTATAAATGGTTCAGGAAATGACAATTGCAGATGGAGACAAGCTTATATGTCAAATAGATCTAGATTAAGATGGCAAAGGCGTTATTCTAGGCTTCCCTTACTGTTGAAAACTTTGTGTTGATGATTTAACAGTTTTTTGTAACATTATCCGATGGGTGGCACGTGACATAAAACTCGTGCTGTAGTGTCATTCGCTGCACAATGCATTGGGCCACAAGTAACAGCTGAAACCTATAGGACTTTAAATTACATCCTTGTTACCAAGACAAATACACGCAAATATGAGAGTTGTAAGCTCATATTTCGTTCACTGCTGATGCCTCACTCAGTCCATCACGTTTCTACACGCACACAGAAGATTAGAGCAATCTTTGCCCTACAGCAACTGTAGGCTCTCTTTTTCTGACAGACTGATGCGTCCCTCATCTCCCTTATGAAACACGGACAGATGGAATAGATGCAAAGAGTCAGAGCGAGATAGAGAGGGTGAGAGATATAGAGAGTGGGGGAGGAAGGGGAATGTTCTGTCTGTGTAATCTGCCCAGAAACTAGCCATGGGCACGAACGGGAGCCAGTCTGTCAGGAGTACCACTGGGTTTAACGATGGCAAATGACTAGAAACTAGTCATTCATTTCAAGTTTGGACTCAAATTTTTGTATCAATGTGACATGTTTAGCCAATAAAATACTAGAAAACACATGACCGACATGCATGCTTTTAAAGTGCCATGAATGTGTATATTTTATGCATGGGTGGCAACAGTGGAAAATGAACCCCTGACCCTGAAAGATTAAGACCTATGCTCAATTTATGGACCTACAAAGGACAAGGGACTAAGTGAACTAAGCCAGTAATAATATGTTCTTTGTTGTGACAGCAGGTAGGTTCTCACAAGACTACCTCAACTGTAAGAGTAAGAAAAGTTATGTTAGTCTCCACATCTTTCACCTGACAGTGAATTAATTTGACAAGAAACAAAGACACTTTGCATTCTGTTGATACTTTAACAATAGTAGCTCTATTCTTCGAGATACTCTTCAGAAAAAGAAACTCTCTCTTACAGTGCCACCATCTTTTTGGGGTATGATATCCTCTTCTAACCGTTCAATCATCCACTGAGGGTTTCACTACACTGTCCGAACTAAAAGCCAACTATTAAGTTTGACAAACAGGGCTGAGGAATGGTCGTCTCTCTCCCACAAACAGCAACCACTTTCTCGTCTAAGGACTTAAACAATTATTAGCAAGTCTTGGGATTCTATTGGAGCTATGCTGGATGATGACCCATATTCCGTTTAGACGGGGGGGGATGCAGAAGGGGTAAAAATGCATGACTGAATGTGGGTGGGTGGGAAAGGGACTTTGATATTTCTGAGCATTCAGGCAGTTGTGACCTCAATCCCAAAAAAGAGATTCAGTGTGTGTGAAGGGAAGAGAGTATCGTTCCGACTGGCGTAAAGCTCACTGTAAAAATGCATACGGATTCAGGGCTGAAACCACACTGGAAACTGGGGGGCAATAAAATGCAAATGGGAGTTCAAAGATCAATTTGGATTCCACTCAACCAATCCATAGGCCACAAGTGGTAAATAAAGTGAAACGCAGTTGATTACTAGGCAGACCAATGCTGTTGTCACGCTAAATCCGCTGAAGCCGCTCCAAGCCACAAACGCATGACGCACAGCAAAAATGCAGAGGAGGGACGGAGGACAGAATGGGAAAAGTTTAAATGGAGGAGACAGAGATGAAGCAAAAGACGGGTGAGTTTGAAAGGACAGGGATGAAATAATAGTGCAGCAATTTGCCCTCTTCAAGCAGCAGCCACAGACATAAACACGTGCTCATACACACACATGCAGAGTTAACTGGAGTAGAGAGGGAGCAGGGGGGGATGCGCTAGCTGTGTGGAGGGGCCAAGAGACTCTGGGGCTGAAGCCCATCACTAACACACGGATTAGTTCACACGTGCACACTGCCTTTTAATCTGCTCCACTGACAAAGGTTGGAAGAGAGAGAAAAAGGGAAGAAGGTGAGAAACAAAGAGATGGCGGAACGAAAGAGATGGCCATAGAAACAGAGCCAAAAAGGGGGAGGGAGGGAGAGCGGGGTATGGAGTTAGTGGGACAGAGGAGAAAAGAGATGGAGGAGGGAACATGCCTTTAGATGCACTGTACAAGAATCACACCACCTAAAAGTGAAACAAGCAATGCAATCAATACGCTTGTCTTTGGCAAATGCCCCAGATCCCTTTAAAACACACACACACACACACACACACACACACACACACACACACACACACACACACACACACACACACACACACACACACACACACACACAAAGATCCTGTGACATCCATCTGTCCAACCCTTTTGGCTTTATTTTCATTAGAGAATGGATGACATTGATGGACAACAACTGACTCGCACTGGGGACGTAGTGACAACATGGTCAGTGTCTTAAACCCCTATGTCACCATAGACGCCCCATCTGCCAGCTCTCTTTGCATCGTCCTACTATCCTCTTTCTGAACGCCACCCAACCTCAATGACCCATCCATAACCCTCACATTCCCCTTTAGCCCTGTGTGACACAAGAGGTAAGGGCAGAGGCTTTGGATTAAAACTGCAATATGGCCTGGCTCCTAAAATGGGCCTAGTGTAAAGCCAGGGAGATTCAGCCAGATGTTGGCTCTGGGGGCAGGGAGGGTGGTGGGTGGTGGGTGGTTGTGTGTGGGAGGGGGTTGCCCTGTCAAACCACATCCTCTTTACAGCTGTGGATGTGTTTTAATATATCCAATACAGGGTGGGGGTAGGAGTGTAATCCAAATATTCTACATCAACCTTTAATGCGTAAACACACATTCCTGTGTCCAAACACACAGAGGCACGTACTCACTTTCTCACTCAACTAGTTTAAACTCACTAACTTGCCAAGTCACTTGACCCAGTTGGCACATTGGTCGTTCCACTGGGGTCAGACTTAAGTTCTCAACACTGAAATGGCAAATAATGACATTAAGTGCACATGCTGATGATGAGAAAGGATGTGAGGTAGCTGTTGCGAGGGTGAGGGGTGGGGACTTCTCTCACTGCATCTCCATCTCACTGCTCTCATTGGTGTAAAGCTAACCTCTATGATTGGTCAGAAGGTAGTGGTGTTACATCCCCTTTTCCCCAGATATACAGCTAAAAATAGAGGCCATAGTCAGATTTAGCCTAAATGAGTCTGTCTTGTGTCTTAAACAAGCATCCTGTTTTGCCCCCTTTCTATCTTCGTCTCTCTCTCTCTCTCTCTCTCTCTCTCTCTCTCTCTCTCTCCTTAAAGTACAGATTAAGTTAGCTTGGCCACTAACGTGACAAGCTGCGGAAGGAAAACAGGAGTGTTTCTTCTTGGAACAGTATGTAACCGCAGCCTCATCCATTTGGCCCAAAGTGGGCTTATCAACAAGCCCGACACAATGCTGTTAACGACACAGGTTGAACAACACACCATGTGGGAGGAACTGAACACTTTGCAGAACACTGCAGTATGGCCTGAACATGCAGTCCCTATTTCAAGTTGATTAATTTGAACACCTACGAACAAACTGATTTAACTGAAATGTTCCATTTCAGTCATTCAAAATAAAAACAAGCCCGGATAGCCTGGGCTTAAGGCTGCTGACTAAGCCTGTATGCCCAGCCGGCCTTGTTCCGTTTGGTTACACTGTCCTTCCGCAGAATGCTGTGCAGATGCACTTTTGCAGGATAAGGGCACAACAAGAAGGCGCCAAGATAACATGAGTCAAGGGTCAGAAGAGCGAGATGAGATTGGAGTGCTGGGTGAGCCTTCAAGTGCCAACATCCAAACCCCCGTGTGGAGCCTTTTTACACCTGTCTACAGAACATTTGTGTGGGGAAATAATATTACACTGTCTTCTACCATCTGACACCAAACCAGAAGGAATGCCAGGACTGTGCAAGTCTGCAGAACTTGCATCTTACATATTATTGATACTGAAATTACAGCAAACCGATTAGCTGGTTGTAGATAAATGAGAGATGTTTTCACTGCAAAAAGCAGCTACAGAAAGTGTTGCTTATATTATGGGATGCTTTGCAACATTGCAAAAGGTCTGCTCTTTCTTACTTTCTTTCATCCTTTAGCAGTGCTTTGTCTCCTTTGTCACTTGTGCTTTTTTCCCCAATTGGGCTTATCAGGAAGTTAGAAAACTTGGTCTATTTGATATACAATACTTCTCTTCAGGCCTATGGATTTTCAATTTCTTGATCTCTTGAAGCAAGTGCCTCTCTTAAAAGGTATATGACTGCCCCCCTAAGAGGGACAGTCCACGAAATCCTTCTACGTTCAGAAACCTGGCAACCCAGTGCCCAGGTGTGATTGAAAGGTAAATCAATAAAGGAGAACTCACTCCTCTTCATCCTCAACTCAGAGCTACACACCCACATGGCACTAGTGAAAATGTATTTGCTGCAGTGAGTAGGTGCTTTCCTGTTGTACACTGCTTAAACAAGGTACTTTTTACCATCTTAGGCAACTTAGCTTTAACATTACACAGAATATGACCTCATTGCAGCTGGGCACCTGTCATACTGGTTGGTAGAGGAGGCAAAATTGTAGCCACGGCCACAATTTGTCACCATCTGACTGTTTGTGGTGGCTGGTCCCACCCCGATACCGGCTCATGTCTCACTGTGTTAATTACAGGGCGGAAATGCTCACTGTGCACACACTGACACAGTGGGAGTGAGGATCAGGCTTGCGTGCTGCTCAAGGCTTCCCTTAGTCAGGTGTGTTTGACCTATCCCTTTATTTATCCCATCAGCCTGTCAATTACTTCCTTGTCCTGTGACACTGTCGTTAGCTAAGCCAAAGTCAAGCTAGGCTATTAAGGACTAGCACCGGGTGGCCTGCAGAGGAGGGGATGGGGATGGGGGGGGGGAGGGGGCACGTGTGCATGCTCTTGCTGGGCTCACCAGACCAAAGATCACGTCCCTTAAGCTGCTTTTCTGAGCCAAGAAAAGCTTACAAGTCGTCACGTTGGTCAGAACAAATGGTCCCAGTTTTAGGCCCTGCGGCAAAGCCTGAGAATAGGTTGCACTCACTGGGAAGACAACAGAAAGACTGGTGAAGCAGTTTGGTTTTCTTCGTGGAGCATCAGCACAGCCAGAGAAAATGTACCCAGGCTTATTTATGTTTGACTGCTCATCCAACCCCAAGGCTGGAACAACAGTACCGAGTTCATAGACCACTGGTTAGAAAGAATGGAAATACATGAAGGGCTTCAATCCCAACAGATACATAAAACTACAATCTACACAAGGCCTGTTAGTTGTAACAGTTACATTCAATAGATATTTTGAAGTTAAGTAAGAGGCGTGAGCTCTGAAATCTGACCATATATCCTGACAATATACATTGCAACAAGAGACAGAGATAGAAACCTTCTCTATCTATCTGTCTGTCACACACACACACACACACACACACACACACACACACACACAACACACACACAAATAAAAATAAAAACCTTGACAGCTGAGAACACCCAGACTATCCAAAGTTTGTTGCATATGAGGCAAGACTCTTCATTTACCATTTCACATACCACTGAGCCAAAACAAATCCTGTGAAGGCACTTCACGGATGCTCCTTACATGCCACCCAAGGACATCAGGCTTCCGAGTCTAATGGGCAAGACCGAGCCTTTTTAATATTCTACAGGCACCCGCTGAAAGGTGTTTAACACACACTGTTTACTCCCCGCATAAAGAATCAAGCAGAAAAGCTAATATTGCTTCCACTGCCTGGGCACTGGGGGAAAAAATATTTTCTGTGTGTATTATAAGCCTGGCCATGATAAACAATTTCAAAATGAATAGGTCGCAGTGGAGGGGGGTAAATGATAAGCGACGGTTCTTGAGGATTTATTGTAGCAGGTAAAAGCCTGCTGTATTGATTATCCATAAACAGAGTCATCATCCAAAGGGAAGAAAAAACAACTGGTTGAATAACAACTGATTAAACTCTGAGCCATGGAATACTTTAGTCGCATACTGTAAAACACCATAACAAACAAGGATCACCCAACAACTAACCTGAGCTGGGGAATTTTTTATCAACATATTTAAAAGAAAAAAGTCAAATAGGCGGTAGCCTGTGAGATCAAAGTGGTGGAAACGGCAACATGCTGGCATACAAGCCTTTTTTTTTTACTGTTAAACCCTACTAAGGCAGTGTGATTTAGTAGTGACATGTCGAAGTGAAATAGGGCTGTTATGGATGTACATGATCAAAGCAGCAGAGCCACCACATTATCTGGTCCCGACACACAGTGTGAGCATCTGGAATGTGGGTTTTTTACCTCTCTTTTGGCCCCTTTTATCAGCGTCCTGTGGTCTCCACTGTCACAACGAGTCTACTTGTCACAGAGGTTATCAAGACCTGTGGTAGCCATGCAAGGCAAATCGTCTCGCCAGCAGCTGATAAACAGGGTTGATAAGTCTTGAAAAAGGGCCCCAGTCAGGCTGGACCATAAGGGAGCTGCCTCCAATTTACAAGACTTGGAAGTCTGCTGAGATGGAACGAAAGCTGCTGCTGTTGTAGAATCACGGTATAAGCCTGACACACTTGGGTGAACAACTATGCCTGATACATATAGCTTACAGTGAGACATGTGCTTAAAGGGAATTGGATTAACTGCTGGCAAAAAAAGGGGGATTATAAACGTTTCCGACTTTAAGAGTGCTTCTAAAAAGATGGATTACCATTTCAATTTTCCCCTCTTTCTTTGCTAATGGAAATTCGAATTAGCCATGTACTGGCCAACTACTAAACAACAGCACCATGCACACTGTGTCGAGCTGAAAAAGACAAGAAGTGGGGAAAAAACAGGGTGTCGGTATCTGGATTTGGTACAGTGGTGTGGTACAGGACGGCCTGTTCCCGGCCTGTTCCCAAATCCAGATACCGACACGCTGTGCCAGGAAAAGGAAGAGGCAGAAGATGCAAGTTTCAGTGGATGTTGTACTCGTGATGGGAATGAAAACACACTGAGGCGAATCTAATATTGTCAAATACACAAATGAGGGGGTAAATCACCTTTGCAGTCTATTTTTAAATCTGGCTACATCAGTTTTATTATGCATGGAGTTTAATTTCCCTTAATTAAAGTATCTCTCTAATGGTTCCTAACTCTGTAGTAACCATAACTCTGTGCCATGCCACCAAGTAGAACCATGGCGGTACTGATCCTTGTGTTTTTGCTGTCAACAGGCTTTGCACTAGTCTACTCTGATTACCAGAGATGACTATAGACCATAATTGGCCATAGGACGAGTCCATACTACAAGTGGCTGGCTGCAAGAATGTGGAAGGAGTGATGAAAACAACACCTTTTTTTGAAATGTATTTGTGTGGGTGGAAAAATGCAACCCTGCATGGGTGCCGCAATCTGCCGAGGCCAGTCGGCCGACCGGCCAGCCTTGTGTGGCATCGCATATGAGCACCGAGATGACACATCAACTCTTGTCTATATTTAACTCACTGGACTCCTCTCCTTCCAATGTTCCCATCCTTTTAGAAGAGGCTGCCAGGGAGAATGGCGAGAAAAACAGGCCGAGGTGATATGTAATTACACTGAATGGATCCAGCCTCCCACATCCTTTCATTGTACCCACACCCTCAGAGATAATGAAATGGAAGGCTCGTTTTTTTTCTATTTACCATAAATCCTACAAGCCTAGCCACTCTTATTTATGGTGTTGAAGAAAACCCTTTACAGTTTGACTCTAGCAGTCTGCAAAGTCACAGAGCATAAACACCAGCAAGCACCCTATGTGGGTGGCAAACTCAATCAGATAAGGGCTTCTAAGAAACCAGTCTTCACTGTCTTCAGAAGACGGTGTGGTAAACCATCACAAGCCAAGGTCTCCCTGAATACCTCTCATTTCTTCCACTGTAGATACTATCATGAATGCAGAGATATAACTCAGGCTACAAAGACACTGAAAGGACATTTTGTTCAGCTATAGGGCTAACTTTGTTGACACTACTACTAGGGCTGGGCGATATGGCTTAA
This sequence comes from Dicentrarchus labrax, assembly GCF_905237075.1. NCBI lineage: Eukaryota > Metazoa > Chordata > Actinopteri > Moronidae > Dicentrarchus > Dicentrarchus labrax. The sequence continues at coordinate 16,356,205 of NW_026136721.1, read as the reverse complement.
AAATAAAATCTCCGATTTTTTCACACCAAACCCGATTTACGATTTTAATTGGTTTTTTTCTGTTTTTTAGCGGGTGTTTGTGGGCTGTGGTCCTGTATATCTCGCAGGGAGCAACATTTCTCCCCCTCGGCTGCATGCCTCTGCTTGAGGTGCTGGAATAAATTTGTCGTACTGCTGGTTGCAACAGCTTTCAAACAAACTTTGCAGTGGGTCGTGGTTTGTTCGCTGTCGGACGCCACAAAACCAAACCATTTCCAAACAACCGACGATACTCTGCCTTTTTTGGGGACAAGCTCATCCTGGCTTGCTGCCATGTTGTGTTTATCTGTGGAGAGGCGGGGGGAGGGGTCAGCGCACTCTGACCTACGGGAGCCCAAAGGGAGCGCCGGTGTTGTGGAAGTTCAAGAAAAAAACTATTTTAACTAAAAATAAATCATGTTTAAATACAAATTCGAATTAATCGATAAAATTGATTTATCGCCAGCCCTAACTACTACATACCAATCAAAAACATCTTTGGATCAAAACGAGTGCTGAACGTTTGACTTCAGTTCCAGCTCTACCTGCATACACCCCTGGCGGCCCATGTGACTGAAAGCCCTTTTCCCCGGCAACCAAACTGTTGCCTGCATAACTCTAGGTGCAAAATGTGTGTATGGAGAGGGGGAAACAGGGAGGCGCAAAAAGAGAAGAGGAAATGTTCTTCACTGAACACAACTGGGTCACCCCTTACTTTTGGTTTTAAGGACCTCTTGAAGAGGAAGTGCTACTTGAAGAGAGGCAAAAACTGGGGACAAAATGCAAGACGGCTATGATGGACTAGTTCACAAGTCAGGGCAGGGTGTGCATAAGCTTGCAGGCTGTTCTGTTATGTTATGCAGGCTTATGATTTCATGGTGAAATGTTTTGAAAAAACGGAATGCCAACTTACCTATTCTTCTCCAGCTCATTATGTGTGGACCTGCAGAGACAGAAAAACAGAAGTTGTCAAAGGAAGAGCAAATTTAGACTTTTGCATACTCAATAAGCGAATATCTGCTTCTCCTAAAAAGGCAATGCATTATTTTCAGGGAAATAAGGTGTAAGGTACGAGCTTCACAAACAGGGCCAACAGAGGCACAGTGAATTACCTTGTCGAATTTTATTCATGAATTTATTAATGAATCTCAAACAAGGCCATCTCTAGGTCCAGTGCACTGAAGCCTTTACACTAACAAACATCATCGTGGTGGCCGGGCATTCCCTGTGGCATTATACAGCCTCTTTCCTCAATAATGCACAGCTCAACTCTGGGAGGATGTGTGGGTGTGTGTGTGTGCGTGTGTGAGTGACACTGCAGCCACTACTCACTAAAGTTCATAATGTGCATGAGTGTGCATGAGTTTGCATGGGTGTGTGTGCATGTGCTACTGGGCAAGTGTGAGCATGCACACACACATACACACATGCCCTGTGCATGCAGCAGTCAGGGTTCAGTGCTCTGTTAATAATGTAAAGTGAATCAGCTGGTTCCTAAGAGTCTCTTTGTGTGGCAACATACTGAAGGGAGACAAGCCCTCCTCCTGATTCTTAAATGGCCGGGTTCCCATCCACACAAACTGCACTCCACCTTGTCTCAAGGGGCACTGGCTTCTTTCTTTTTTGGGAGGGGGTGGGGTGTGATGGACTCAAGCTCTCTTGAGTCATGTATACAGCACTTCTCTATATTATGTGTTATCAATACTGCAATATGCTTTTCTGCTTTTCTTGTTTCCTTTTATTTTAATACTAAGCTCATACTCAGTAGTCAGCTGACAAAACTGCCATCTTGTTAAAACGGAAGCAGGAAATATGGAAATATGGAGAAAACAGGAGATAAGAATGGGCCGAGGAAGGAAGTAGAGAGGGATAAGACAGAGGGAACGTACGACTGTCCAAGGCTGTGGTTCAGTTTTGGCCCTGCCTCAGAGGAAAGTTTAATTATTTACTCCAATAAAAACACCATATGTCTCTATTTGAATACATTACTGTTCATGTAGTTAGGTATGCAAGACTGGACATTAAGTCAACTGTGGCAGTATATTTGATTTAACATGACATGGTCTATGGCCAGGTTTAGTGGTTGCTATCACAGCAAAACATGGGGTTCACAAGTAAGGTGGTCTGGGCCATTTCCTGAAAACCTGTGAGGGCCTAAGTGCTCACACGTGTGTTATTTTGACAGGTTTCAACTTACAAATTCTACAACTCTGTAGTAGTGCATGCATGGCTGTGCTCTGCAACAGCCAACTAGTCACACATAATTAAAAAAAAATCACAAAACTGATACATCTTAACCAGCTTGATCTCTTCTGTTTGACTACTACTACCCACATAAACGTCATCTTTAAACTGGCTTACAGTTCCAGAATGATTTCTTTAAAGGGAAATGAGTGGTCACAGGCTTGTGATCAATGCAGACTTTTATTTACATATATAATTACTTTCTAATGACAGTGGGTCCACTGATTTCTGTAACTGTTTGTGACTCAGAGCAATAGTTTTGCTAACAGAAGATGAATACATTGGAGTGCATAATTTGCGTCACTACTGTCACTGTGCTCGCTCTGTGTCTGTGTTGCTTGGAAACCCTCATCCCAATTTCGGTGTGTAATAATGACTTGATAAATGGCTGATTCTTACACACTCGAACAATGATGAAAAATTTATTTTAGGAAACTATTAAAATTGTGTAAAAAGTGTTTTGCAAAATGAAAATCAAAGGACAGAGTTTGATTAAGGAAACAAAAATATCCAAGTTTGAAAAGCTGGTGATATCAGAGAGGGTGATGAACAAAGTTATGTGAAACCAATAACCGATTATTTTTTGCATAGAGAAATAACTTTGGCAATGCTGATGTCACTTACACTGTCTGTTACTCTGAAAAAGAGAGAGGCCTTAGGTCAGTCCTGGTCCAAGCCCCACATAATTAAGCAACACACACACTACATCTTAGCATAGCCTCTCATTCAGAGAGATCAATCCAAGTCAGCTTGCTTTCCCATAAGCTTTTATCATCACAAACCTCGTTCCCTGCCTCCTGAATCAGATATCTGCATGTCTGGAGCTCAACAACAACGCAATACAGATTATAAACTGGCTCAAGGCCACACACACACACACACACACACACACACACACACACACACACACACACACACACACACACACACACACACACACACACACAACTGCAGTGTACTTCCTTCTGTAGGCATGCACGCATGTGTGTATACTTGTGTGCATGTATATGCATGTATATGCACACACACAGTGGGTCAAGGAGATAAAGCAACCCTGCTATAAACGGTAGGCAAGAGAGGACAGAGTCAGATAAGCCCATCACTTTAAGCCTCAACACGCTACCGTGTCAGGAGCTGCAGCTGGAGCAACCTAGTGCCAAACAGCAAACTGTGTTTAAAGAAAAGGCACTGTTAGTTATTATAATCAGTATATTCTAATAATATTTAAGAACCAAGTTTAACATTAATTTAGTATCCTCACAGTGATTATAACTGATGAATAAACAAGAACATGTATTTGGCTGAAAATGTGTAGGTCCATTTAGACACCATCATTGGTCAATCATAAATCCTCATCTCTTTTTATCATTCATAACACACACACGCAGAAGATGATATAGACGTGCCTTGTAGGTTTGTTCAAACCTCTCTGGCTGATGCATGTTGCCTTTACTTCTGTGGACATTGTAATCTTGCAAGGACATTGTGAGGTGATGAAAATGGCTCACAACTTTGACTAACTAGTAAGATTCCTCACTTAAGTCAGCAGGCCGTGAAAAGGATTGTTTAATAAAAATACACCACTAATGACGCAGACGTGTGCCACATCAGTTTTGTTGGTTTGCAAGGGGTGCCGTTCCAGTGGAAATAAAATAAACTGCATCACAACATGAGGCTGAAAAGTGGTGTTAAATGCTAAATGGTGTTACCACCTGAGTGAGTTGTGAACACGTCTCTGTAGAGAGCAGGACCAAACAACATTCTTCTTTCTCTCATGCTTATGAAGGCCTTTCTAAAAGTGCACCCTCCTGTTCCTAAAGAGTTGTTCACATTAGGAGCTGCGTGAAGAGCCAAGATGCGCAGTGAAAAGCTTTTGGTTTTTATGAAGATTTTGTTTTACATTGAAGATGCTATTGTTCCCAAAAATTATTATTCTATGTAGAATGTCCTTGTTACCACCAACTCTTAGGACGCTTTATGAATATAGCCTCAGACCTATATATGATCAGGACTGTTGCCATGCAGAACAGGCAGCGTTCTGCGCTCATGATGAGTAATGCGCAGTTCCTGTTTGTGGCCCGCTCTTACATTAATATTAAAAAGCCTCAGAGAGAGAGAGAGAGAAAGAGAGAGTGGGGCTCGCGTTTGATGTATGACTGTCAATGGACAGATTAATGTAAGCAGCCTAGCACCAGGAAAAAACACAATGACATGAGTCTTAACTTGGGAGATTCACGCCTGCTTCTCCTAGTATTAAATGCACATATCTGTCATCAGTGAAAGCACTATGTTTGACAGGAGCTTTAATCTTTGTGGCAGCTAATGGAGTGATTATTAGACAGTGTTGCATCTTGCTACACAACAGAAAACACTATTAAACATATGTTCCACAACACACAACAACAGCTTGGTGTGTATTGTGTATGCTTGATGGGGCGTACAAAAAGAGGAAGACACATGAATAGTGCATACATGCTTTTCTTTTTAGAATATAGTTGTATGTTAGGTGAAACAGAAAATGACTACCCTAAACGTCGTTAGTCCTGAAAAAGGCTCCACGTATTCACCTTTGGATGTCTGCAAACAACACCGGCCATAAATAGCAGCTTTTCCCCCTTTAGGGCAAAAGACAAAACTACCGCTCTCTCCCACAGCGCAGAATATATTCGACATGTGAAAAAACTTAGCTCGAACAGCACCAAAACCTACAAGCACAAGTCAATTTTAAACTTAAGCAGAAGCCCGGACGTTTATTTGACCAAGGGTGAGAGGAATTCACAACATTACGAATGACTTATTTTTCGTTTCTAAGCCGTCACTTTGACCACGGTCCCTAACCTCAGCCACTGCAGTCCGTTTGACAATCAGCTGATGAAAAGCTAGCAGAGCTGGTGCTAAACCCTCCCCCAGGCCAACCAAACAGCGGTGTGAAAAGGTCATACGTGCACCTATGTACTAAAGACGTTCCTACAACTTTCAGAAAAGATCCATGCAAACCCCCCCCTCTCTCGCTCCTTTTTTGAAAGTGTGTTTTTCTGAATCGTGGTATTTCTGCCAGCAACATGCGTTCAGCCTTTGCGCGACAGCTCGCTTGTTTACCAACCTTTGCAATAAAGCGCTGGCAGCGGGTGTATAACGTTAATCACATGCTGTCTGCAGCTAACATCACCCCACTACATCACACACGTAGCTCAAAGACAGCATCTATCTGTAACAGCAAATATACTGCCAGCGCTGACAGGGTCCACACCGTGCAAGAGGAGCGTGTCTCTTACCTATTGTGGTTACTGTTGAACTTCTTATTTCGGAATTTTCTTTGCCTCTGGAAGTTTGTGTTCTGATTTGATGGAAACGTCGAAGCATATCCGTGTTCACACTCTGTGGAGAGAAAACAATGTGTGGTTAACAGTTAGCTAGCCGCGTTAGGACCCCCCGTGTTCAACCAATATGCCACAATACTTTAGTTTTAACTTGAACATGTAACCGCTAACACGTTTGTGACCGTCTCCAGATTACACCACACAACATTTGCTGACAACACTTCCTTTTTTTTTTTTTGGTGTTTACTGTAAAAACAGCCGTTACCCCTTTTAAAAAGCGGATGCTAGCACTGTTTGTTTGTTGTTTTTGTTGTTGATAAATACGTATTTCTCAGCTCCACACATGTTTGAACACAGAATTACCTCTTTCTCTCCTCTCTAGATATTCCGCAGCTTCCAGTAACCGTTGGATATTTATCAGCTGAACAGCCGTCATTCTTCCCTGAGGCCGGCTGCCGTTAACGTTAGCTGTGCTCGGTCCGTGTGAACGTTAGCCTCGCAAACAGCACCAACGGAAGGTCGCTTTTAAATACCGGGAAGACAGTGCATCGGTTATTACTACACTGAATTATACTTCTTTAAAAAACGTCGTGTTATTATGTTGTTCAGTGTTTTCGCTGGCCCATCGGCAGCCTTTGCCGAGAGGAGAGAGAGGGGGGAAATATCCAGTGTTTCCAAGCTGGCAAGCTACAGCCAGTCCTTGTCAGGTTTCGCTATTGTGTATCAAAGTAGTAAAAGTACGTAGGAAACACGATATTAAATGATTTACAAAAAGTGGATACAAACAATATAAAATGTCCCCGAGGGAGCCCAGAGCCAGCAAAGTGCCTGCTGCTGCTCGTTTCCTCTCCTCTCCTGTTTGTTTACCTAGCTGCACAGCTGAGAGGCGGGGACCTAGTGGAGGAGAGGCCGGTCTAAGCGCGCTGCATTCTGGGAAACCGAGTCTTCCGTTACATACATGAAATACTTTAAAATATGCCCAGTGTTCATTAGCGGTAATTTCACTATTTAGCCTGCCTTTACTGTGATTTGTCAGGTAAAACGCCGTTCGTTATTACTGAAGGATTTACTTGTAATTACCGCAGGTCGCAGAGGGCTACAGTGCGCAGGTCAACAGAAATTAAAGATAACGCGGTGATTATTATTCTTGCTTATTCTTGCTACAATGAAGAAAAATAATGCGGGAATAAATGACAATAATTAAATAGTCACTATTATTTTACATCCCAGGCCTCTAATACCACATGAGAATTGTCCATAGGTCTGTTTTTTGCTAAATGAAAAAGCCAGTCTTCATTTTTGGTCTACATTTTGGCCATCAATCATTAATGTTGGTTATCTGATATGTTACTGACTAAACACAACTACTCCCTGGATGTCATTTATTCCTCTTACAGTCATTCTACCCAGGCCATTTCTCTCCGCAAAAAAACCCCCCCTACAAATCCCATGATTCAACAGGACGATAGGGGTGTTCTTGTCGGCTGAAGCCAGGCCCAGCAACACATGACGTCACCGCCTAGCGGGCCTCTGATTGGCGGACGGCGTTGACAGGCGTCGAGGGTTGAGCTCGCTCCTGACCAACCGCAGAGGAGCTTGGCGCCATGTGGAAATCAGTGCGGCACGCCCACAAATAGCAGGAAGCAAACAATCGAGAGAGAGGAGCTGTGCTGCTGCGATCCGCTGCTACGAAATTCCCACGTTACATTATAATAAGTGATATATATTACTCAGAGGAGTTTTGCAACGCGCATCAGACCATATGCTACGCTTTTCTGCACAAAACAGCCATGCGCGGACCGACCCACACTGAAGCAAAACACCTTATTTCCCACTGTCTAAATAATGAGTCGTTAAAATAAAAAAAACGATTGATTATTACATTTAATAAAAAGGATCCTGCCATTAAATTACACATAGGTCTATCTGCAATTTGTAAGAGCATGACATCTGCAATCAACCCTACATCCATCGAGTTAATTCCTCATAGGCTAGACATTTATAAACAAGCAAAATTAACAACCAGGCCAGACATTTCTATGTTCCATAAATACCCGAGTCACTATTCAGTTGTGTCCTCTGCGTCTTATCTATAAAGTTTTTTTTTTGTTTTTTCGATCGAGTCTGCGGGGGCACAATGACATCATCCTAAACTGAGTTGGAGGGCGCTGCAATGTGGTCAGATTTATCATATCGGAGTGGTAGCCAACACGCACACCCACATACCTACATATTGCTTTATCTATGCTGAAGGGAAACATTACAGATTGTTGGATTGGGAGTTGTGCAGGCGCAAAGCGACGCACAGTCCCCCGGCATGCAGATAATGCAGGTAAATAACAGTCCAGAAAATAATGAAAGCGTTTATGTTTACTCTCCTATAACTGCAATGAGTATATCACTCATATTAGTCTGGTGCAGGCACAGGCTGTGCTCATAGCAGGCAGTGGTGCTTAGTTGAATGAACTCAGCCCTTTGTTGTCTGAGTCTGTTGACAATGAAGTGTTGTTTTCCCTGAAATTCAGAGGCAAATGAAAAGGATCAAACGCAGCACAAATAAACTCACTTCCGTCTTTCCTCTCGGCGCTCTCAAGAAACCGAGCAGCCTCCAGCAAAACTTGTACATTTTTCAGAAAAGTGTTGATCTGCTCCATGTGGGAGTCTTTGGAGTTGAAGACGTCATTGAAAGGGCAACTAGACATCTCGAAATCTTGCTGATCCAAGAGAGACGCCTCGGAATCAAAAAAGAACTCCTCACTCTTCAAACTTCTTCTTTGCCTCTCACTTTTGGCCATTTTTCCCCCCTTCTTAGTTAGTGTGTCTGCAGTTCTGGCGACGTGCTGAGCGCAGTAAACAGTGAGGCAGCTACCGGTGGATGCTGCTCTTGTCAGATGGTTCCTCTTTTCTTTTTTATGAATGCGGGGTGTTTAATGTGGAGCAGTGGCCAATGTCAGTAGATGGTGGCGCATGGGAAAACTGAGAGCCCGGCCCCCCCTCTGTCTGAGGAGTCCGCGTGGTCCCTGTGCCCGTCAGCAGCCGACTCTCTGTTGTACCTATACAGAGTAAAAGAATACATTCACATGTCATCGCCACATTAAAGTTACACAGTTTATCAGCTGTTTTATACACAGTCTGAATGTGTTAGTTTTCTGTCTATTAGTAAGGACAATGTAGTGATGGCGTTAGCATCGTGGAAGCAATAGTAGAGCTGGTACAAGCAGTTACAGCAGCATTTTAGCATTGGTAGTATTAGTACAGATAGTGTATTTTACTTAAAGTAGGCAATTCTTAATGTTTAAAAGTTGCTCAAAAGTTGGTTTAAAATGTTTATAAAAACTTGCATTAAAATGTACAATATAATAATGAGTCAGTATAATCATGTAACTTAAAAAGGCTTGTTTGATGTTTTATTGATATGATACATTAGGTGTGGCATATTACTATCCAGACTAGTCTCCATTAAATAAAGTGATGCAGTAACACAGTTACTGAACAGAAAATGAAAGTAAATGAAAAATAAATATAACATTAAAGGGCGAGCTGTATGAAAGTAGAAGGATGAGTGGACAGAATTACATTTGGAAGTGAAGTCACCAACACCCTTTATTGCTTATTGGACATTTACTGCAAATAGTGCCACAGAGTTCCTGTTTTTAAGTATGCTGAAGTATGTTACTTCACTAAAAATCTACTTTCGTACTGACATTTTACTTACAGTAGCCAACTGATGTATTTGTGATAGCAGCAGTAGTAATGCTAGCTTTAGCAGTATTATAGTAGCAGCAGAAGTAGTTGTGTGAGTAGTTGAGTGTGTCCTTTTTTATTGACATTTTAGGCCTGTAAGACGTCAAAGCAAAGCTGACTTTTAAAAAAAAACCCACTAATATGAGCTTTGGAGATAGGAACTTTAATAACTGACACTATAGTGCGCCTATAGATCCTTTATATGTGACAGGAATGGCGACTGAGAGATAAGGCCTTAGCCTTGATCTTGTGCCACTCTCAGAAGACCTTTAGCGGAGCTGTTTTTACACTGCGGCACAGTCCGTTTTGAACCGGAACATGTCGAGGCAGAGACCTGTATTCAGCTCTGATACCCCTCCCCACCCTCTGCCACTTCAAAGAGCCAGCAGCAGCCCATGACCGTTTGATGTTAAGTTCACAGAGACAGAAACTTTCAAGTCCAACGCACAGGGGAATCTCTGAAGGTCCCTCCCGCCCCTGCTCCCACCTCTCCACCCACAGTTAGGGTTAGCTGTAGAGGAAGGAAACCCATTTGAGAGCGGTCCTGTTTGGAGTTCAGAAGGTGCCACCACCATGCTGACAAAACGAGTGGATTTTGAAAAGCACTCGACAACATCCTCTTTAGGATTTTAGGCCAGCCTCCCCATTTTAGGTTACTGTGTGCAGTTTTGTAGGCTGTGCTTTTTAATTTGCATTAGTCGCCTGAAGTGCGTAGCTTCAGGGCAACTTTCCCTCAAGGCACAGACATTTAATGTAACAGCAGAGATTAAAAGTATCTATTAAGTAGAAATTGTTAAGGCTTGATCTTAATATTTTACTTCTCAGTAAGGGTCACAGGGGGTCACAAGCCCAACAAGCCACGTTAAACAAGGCAGGTCACGTGCTGGAGGGAGGGAGAAAAGAGGAATGATGAAAAGCAGGAGGGAGTCATGTGTCCCAGTGGGCAACACTGGTCACAGTATAAAGATAAAGACTTAAGAGAGACAATATAGCTCAGGGGTATGGATGTCCTGCAGACACATTGTTTGTAGCCTGTCCCTACACAAACAGGTCAAACTAGCTCTCTTCATGCTATCACTCCAATTAAAGTAATTAAAAGGAAACACCAACGTCAAAACAAGTGTAGTCATAAAGCCATGGAGAACATTCTTCCAGAGGAGAGACAGGGACAATGGTCAAACATTTTCAATGAGACCAGCTAATTTTTCTGAGCCTGAGGGGCTAACCACAACAACCACCAGCTCATCTGTATGTTAAAGGGGAGGCAAAAAGGAATGCTAATGAAAATAAAATGATGTGCTGCAACAAGGATTGTCCATTAAGTGTAATACCCTTTGAGCAGTTTCCAAGTGCCCAAGGTGACGTCTTCAAATGCTTTCTATTTCCAACCATTTGCCTCAAACTCCAATGTATTCAGTTTAAAATGATATGATGATATTATTATATAAATTTGGCAGTGATGTGGCTTTGAGGGTTAGCAATGTCTGACAGTTGGATCCACCACTTTGGTCCAGATTGAAACATCTATAACTATGGGATGGATTGACATGAGAAGATGAATCTTACTGACAAATTAGTTATCCCCCACTTGTCCTGTAGCGCCACCATGAATGTGCATAGGTACAGCCTCACTGAGCTGCCAACATGGCTGTAAAATCTTAGTTATAAATGTATTAAAATAGCCGGAGATGAATGTTTTTGTTGATCCGCTGATTATTTCAGCCCTAGTTGTTTGAGCATGGTAAAGCTGATGTTGCAGCTGACTGAGATGAAGATCCTAGTGTGATGCAAATGACAATGCGAGCCCACAATTGATCACAGCCAACTATGTTTTCATATAAAAACATATTTAAGCATAGTGAACGCTGATCTAAACACATTTCGCCTGGGAGAAATTTCAGAGTTTGTTTTGCCAGAGCCACTTTTCATCATCCCTGAGTCAACATCATCTATTCAGTCTCTGTGGATTGAGGACATATTAGAGTGGCCTACCCGGCAAAATGAAACTCTCAAATCTTCTGAAGGCGGTAACACAGGGATGGGAGACACATTGACATAATAAAAATGCTTGCTATAATGGGTCTCTCTCGCCCGTTATTGCTTCCTCTGAAAACTCACTGACATTTTCGTAAATGTCACTGATTTACATCATTCTCAGAGGACCACTTCAGCTGGTGGTGTTCATGGGTAATTAGGCAACGTCCACTATGTGCACCTCTCCACACTCGGAGAGAGAGGGAAATACGTGGGACAGAGTGATATGAAGAGGGGGAAAGAAGGGTAAAGGGTTTAAAGAAATAGTGTGATAGTTGAGAGAATATCATTGAATCTCTTTTCAATAAATATACACAACCCTCCAGAGTGAAACCTTTGTCCTGGCAGTAGCTCACAGAGATTTGAAGAGTGGTGGTTTATACTGCTGACCATTTTACAGCCTTGTATTCCTGTCTGTTTAGCTTTCCAAAACACCAGAAGCACCCTTCTGCTTCCCATTCACCCCGTCGGCCTTTTGACCTCAGCCAGCGCTGTTTCCACAAGGTGAATGAGTAAAAGTATAAACTTTAATTGTAACTAAAAGAATCACAGGTTTAAAACACAACATGCCTAACATTTAAAATACTGTTAAGTATGTCCGATTAAAAGATGCAAAATACATTTAATAATAACATTTACATCCCATGATCAAAGATAGAGCATGTGAGTGTCAGCTGCAGGGTAGCACCACCCTAAATCCACCTCTCTTTTGTTTTGCTCTCTGTCCACTGGTGTGCTTAACAAGGCCTCATCCTTAACCTTTATGTCCTCTCCTCATCAGCCACAATAGGTATTTGTTCTCCATGGGAGGTCAAGCCTGATCACACAAACACTGAATACATGTCCTGCCTGCTGTTGTTTTCCCCCTCCACAGATCAATTACTGTAATTGTTGACTTACATGTGAACCAGCCATTGTGGCGCTTTACATTTACACACACACACACACACACACACACACACACACACACACACACACACACACACACACACACACACATTTGCAAATCCCAGGTTGATTTGTCCCAGCTACACAACAAATAACTACCACTGTGTTTACATCTTATTTACAAAACTCACTGTGCAAACTGACAGCGAGCTAGCACAGGTGCCCAGGCGTAATTGCTGCCTGCTCAAAACACCGTCCATCAGATAGGGGGAACAGAAAATGACTTGGTGAGAGTGACAAAGCATTTTTTCGTGGGAGCCTCTTCAGCTGACCTCATGTTGACACCGCGGGCTATGCTACTGTCAGTGTGCTTATTTTCTCCCAAGGGCCCACGAGCTGTGTGGTTCTCTGCTTTGTCAGGGATTTCTAGCCAAGATACTAATCTGTCTTCCATCAAGATTGCAGTCAGGCTTTTCTTTTGTTTGGCTCGCACCGTGCGGCTACTGGGGAAAGGCTTCCTGGGTATTATCTCCATTCCAGGATATTCTCAGCCCTTCCTTGTGATACAGTATCAAAACAACACATTATACAGCTGCTCCCCGCCCTGTTCCTCAAATCAGCGGTGCTGATGCCACTACTACTGCACCTCTCAATCTCAATTCTCACTTCCTGTCTCAACACTCTCCCAGGTGCATTTTTTCACTATTTAAAAAAAAAATTCACCTCAGTGTCATGTGGTGACAGAAGACACCTGAATCTCTCCAAACACCTACACACTCTCAAACATGCTGATGAAATGACAGTGTGGGTGAAACATAAACCTGTTAGGCGACAGCCTGGTGTTGCCCCTCCCCAGGCGATTGCCCTTTGGCTCTTGGTGACCATTGTTTGCCTCTGTTCCCAGGCACTGACATCTGGTGACAATGGCCACGGCGGGAAAGAGGAAAGAGAGCCTGTGAGCGTGCACTTGCACAAATACATACTAAAAAAAAAAACACACACACACACACACACGTACATTTGCAGACATCAGAGAAACAAACAAACTTGGATGCACGCAGAACTGAAACAAAGGACAACTAAGTGAACGCACACATGCACGTGCATACAAATTCATGAAAGCACACAGAAAAGAAAGTAAACTATCTGCACAGACATGAACTCGAAGGCAAGAGCTGAACCAAAAATGAATGATAACACAAATAAAAAAACTCACATTTACACATGATTACAAACTCCTTAATGCATTGGAGGGCCAACATCCACAGTGACACACACATACACACACAAACGGGTACATGCAGAGCCATACAAAATAATGCACAGATAAGTCAGATGTGTTATGCTTATTAAGAGTTTAAGGGATCACATCAAAATCAACACACAAACATACACACACGGTCACACACCCAGTTGAAGGGGACGGTTAGACTGATGGGGGGGAAACATGCACATCCAGCATGTCCTTTCTCTGCTGTCAGTGGAACCAGCAACGACACCAGTGAGAATGCTGTTTTCTTTAGGTCCCATGCTAACCTGTCATTTATCCACGGGAGCCTCAGACTGCTGTCTCTGTGCCTCTGCAGCCCCACTGGAGGTGTGGCACCACACTCCCCTAAAACATTACAATAACCTCCCCCTCCAGCCACCCGCCTCTACCCGACGTCTCTGATGTGGGGATGCTGCCAAATTAGCCAGGAGGGCCTTGGGGCACTGTGTCTCCTCTGCAAATTAGAGAGAAGAGAGAGAAGAGAAGACCAGAGAGAGAGAGGGCGTGCATGGGACAGAGAGAGCAAGAGATTGCAGGTTCAAAGAGCTAATGACCTGCATTGGAGGGGAGCAGTAATGGGAGTCGTGCAAAGGGAGTTGGTGTAGAAATAGGCCGAGAAGGAGACATGACCTCATCCCCTGTTGCTTGTTTAGCCTTGAGCATCCACACAAAACAGTATATACTGGAAGCTTGTTGACGCAGTGTAGTAATTATTTGCACAATCCACTTCTGTCTCACAACAGGCTGCAAACCATGCCACATATCTTTTGTGGAGCTGTCTGTTCTAGAGCGGATATGATAGCTTCTTCAAAGGTCATAACTGCCGAGATGGTCTGCGATTTGTCTAATACACGATTTTGTGTGTGTAAAACTACACAAATGTTGAACTCCTGTACATGACCCCCTTGGAACAAATCCACTGATCAGAAATGCTACTGTTGTCACTGAGCCCTAAAGCTGGTTTAGTAGTTTTAGGATTTATCAAATAATAAAAGTTGACTACATATAATCCTAGCGATATTTGGAAACTATTTATATTGTCAGCAAATCCCCAAAACCAACAATGTGTCTGTATCTCATTACTTTCTGACTTTTCTGTTTGTGGCTCTTAGTCTCAAGTGCATTAGCTCCTACTAAGGATGTAAATCTTTAAAGACTGGTCACCAATATATACTTTGATTTTTAAAAAAGGAGAAAATAATTTACCTTAAACAGCTGGGTTCTGTAATTTTTAGCAAACGTTACTCACACAGGAGTAAATACTGCATTCGTTGGGGACTATTTTCAGCAGTGGATTAATACAGAAGCAGGACGGTGTATGTATGTGATCGATAAACTACAGTCCCCACCTTTAATGTAATGAAGAAGATGTCAGCCGGTGCAACCATGTGGTTAAATGACGTAGGCTTGACACTGTAGGTCTAAAGCACATAAGAATAAACTATGTCAGGTTAATTTGACGGTTATGGTTGCACAGTCATTGGTTTGTACATTATAATCTCGCTAAATGCATTTCTTTGTTTTATAAGAGGAACTAACATAAACCACAAACATGGCTTTTGTCCCACAGCACACACAAATGCAGACACAAATACATTCTTTTTCTCATCTTTCTTGTTGCTGTAGACGAGCAGTCTCAGACCTCCGGAGACAACATGGTGTGATGATTGTGTGCACTTGGAGAAGCTGAAGGGGAGGTGAGAAGAGGAGCCAGAGGAGAGGAAGAACACATCAAGGAAACAGAGGAGAGGAGAAGACAGGAGAGAAGAAGCTGTGGGAATCCTCCCTCTGTCGTTTTCACACTGGCTTCCTGTTGTCACTGCTCCCATTTCCTGTCCCAGAGGAACGCCTCATTCCTCTGCTCGCACATCCCACAATTCTCCCCTTTGTGTTTATTTCCCCTCCTCTGCTGAATACGTTTTTATTTTAGGGGTTGAATACCTACCTGGTATTTCTGTCTGAATTCATGTGTAATAAATAAATGATTCCTCATTTCTGTGTCTTTAAGGAGCTACGCTGAGCATCAGATGCATATGTTAGGTCTGACCTTTCTCTTGTTAAAATCCTTCTGACGTTTAACAATCAAATGGCCTGGCCAAGCAGGAACAAATGACTGATCTGACTGGGTCAACACACTGAACAACCCCTCTCTGTCTTATCATCCCTCCGAGTACCTCTATCTTCCCTCCCTTTTCTGTTTTTGGTTTTCCCAGTTACTTCTTCCTTTTGCAGTCCTTCACCTTCCTCCCCCCAGGGTCTGTCTGTGATTCTCCTCCTCTCCTTCCCCTCCTTCTCTTGTGGTTTTCTAAGGCGGGGAGGGGGGAGAGCGTGCAGTCTGGTTGGGGATGCTGCCTGCGTGAGCAGCAGTAACCTTTCTTTGGGTCCTTGCTGATTTCATTATTTTCATTATTGGGAGACTTCCACCGTGGCAATCCCATTAGGATAAGACGGGGCCCAGCAGGAGAGGGTGCGCTGCCTGGGGGTGTCGGGTGTGTGTGTGTCTATATGAGAGTTTATGGCGTGAGGGTCCCGCAGGATAAGAGACTAAACTTAGGCATGGCTGCATTTACCCGGATTGTCAGGGGGTCTAAATTGTAAATGTCTCAGTTGTGATATTTGCCAGTTTGACTTTACAGACCTAATATAATATGAATTCTGTCAGGCACCACAGGCTGATATGAGTTTATATTTAGCTGATAATTCAATGATTTTCCATAAACTAAAATGAGCATCACAGTATTATTTATTGTCAATGTTGCCAGCTACGCACTAACAAACAGAAAATTAAGACCCCCAAACAGATCAGATATGAAAATGCACTGCACAAGCATTAAACATGTTGCTATCACTGTATGTACTTTTCATTTTACATAGTTTGTATCTGATGTGATTTATTTACCTGTAAGCAAATAAAACATGTTTGCATCTTGTGGCTTTAGCCTTATTTACTCTTAAGTGAAACTGCAACCAGTGTGTCTTTGACATTTACATACTCAACTTTCGGCTCCTTCTGTGCCTTGTTGGGCCCCGTGAGCTACAAAGATAATGTGTCGCTTGTCTGATTTTCTGAGCTTTCTGTGCTTTACTCCATGATTCGGTCAACACAAACCTTAGGAGAAGAACTTTACAGCCTATTTTACAGATATTTTCATGTTTGCTTTCTGCTCAGAAAGATACATTGTTTTCCTGGGGCAACACCAATAATCCTTTTTCACAGCAGACATTTTGACTTCAAACACAGGCGTAATAGATAACATTAATAGTGGCCTTGTTCCATTTAGTGCCCCAGTAAACAAAGCCACTGAACCAGCATGCTATTGTGCATGCCCATCAGCGATCCTGTAAACCTGCACACCAAAATGGAATTTAGTCATTTGTAATGTTACCTGCCCTTGTCCTGAAAAAGGTCTTCTTACACAAACCGCTCTGCCTACTTCCCCCATCTGCAGGCTAGCACATTGCAAAAGAAGAGCAAAGTGTAGCAGCACAGTTGATGAAAATATTGGATTTAAAAGCTGGTTACAACCCAGGGAAAAAAAAATCATTCTAGGCAGACAGGTAGGCATCTAGATCAAAAAAATACCTTTGAAGCTGCAACCTGCTGTTGGATAACATCAGTGCTGAGGTCACGCATGTGTTGACTGCACCTAAATACATAGACAGAGGAACAAGGACGTACAGTACAATGTGGTTGTCTGTTGATGGTAGAGAATGATAAAATGTTCAGCTGTGGCCAACTGTATTCTATTAACCAGTCCTAGTTGGTCAACTCTAAAGAAAAGAAATGAATGGACTCAAGGGCGACCTTTTCATTATGGTGCTCACAGTCAGACTGCGGGGTTAGAGAGTCCACAAGATTAAATATTAAGGACTTTTGGTCTCAGGACTTTATGGTTGTGTACACAATACTTGACTGTTATCTCATCATGCATAGAGTTACGTGACATCTCGTCATGTCCGGCACCCAACGTCAGCACTAGAGGTCTAATCAGCCACAGTAATTGAAAACACCTGCGTGGGTGTGCAGGACCTTTAACGGAAATACCACCACAGAGTGCAAGTCCATACCTCCTGTCACCTCTCAGCTACCCTGTGCCTCTGATGAAGCCCTTTATGAGCTGGTGAGGATCAGCTACGCTTTCCTTTAGTGGTTGTCCATGAATCATTGATGGCTGGCTCAGTGGCTGAAACACAACTTGATGTTCATAGAGACTGTGGTAACTGCACAGACACAATCTCTCTAATCTCTATAAAAAACAATCTGTCTCTCCATGGGTACACAAAAAAGGATGCACAAACACTTCATATATACTTGTATGGTTCCAGGTGAAAGGCATTTAGGTTAATTTAATAAGACTGATCTGAATGTATGTGATCGAGTCAAATTCAATTAACACAAATGAACTTTCACCTGGAGCCATACAATAAAGTGCACATGCCTTGTTCATCCGTCATCTGATGAAGGCCCATGGTCAGGAAGTCTGGTTCATTATTATATTATTTCTTTGCAGAGCAGTGTCTAATCTTACACCGAAGCACTGTGTTTTATAAGACAGCTCAAAATGAATCTAGGAGTAATGTTTATTACCATTTTCTGACAAACAATGCTAATTCCTCACTTAGCTATCATTTACGGCCACATCTCTTAGCTCACTTGCATCTCTGATGAGGCTCAGAGGGAGCAGAGGAGCATAATAGCCAATGAATCATCATGAAAGTGAGGGGGTGTGGACCTCAGCGGCCTCCTTACAACATCATCATCTGGAGCCGAATTCCCGCCCTGCACTCATCACCCTGACAGCTTTAACGCCCCATTTACTGGCCTTTTTGTTGTGTGTGTGTGTGTGTGTGTGTGTGTGTGTGTGTGTGTGAGAGAGAGAGAGAGAGAGAGGGCATATGATGGGAGCAGGAGGGGATGAAGGGCTGAGGGGCTTCATTTAAACTTAATGGTATATGCATATACTTCATATTATATTCATATATACGTGGCATATTCACATACACTACACACATACATGCTCACACACACCATTTAGTGGTCTTTGGCACAAACAGACCCCTACCCCCTAAATACATGACTACAGCTGCTAAATCCTCATAAGTCTAATACTTCACTGTTACTGTCAGCAAAAAAAATGACCCTCCTGCCACAAACATGGTATTATAGAGTGCCTGGGTCACGGAAGTGATGATCAGAAGAAATGTATGTACAGTGTTTGCTGTGGTGCTCAGTCTGCAGTCTGAGAGTCAGAGAAAATATACAAGTAGGATAGAAAAGACATGCAGATAAAAGCTCAATAATGAAATTAGGGTTGAGACTGCAACATGCTGTTTGTTATCCTTTCGGTAACCATAGAGATTAAGATCAAGTGTCACCACTACACACACACACACACACACACACACACACAACCCTGAATGTCTATCCTTATGAGGACCCTTTACCGACAACACTCCTTAACCATCCCCTAAACCTCAACCATCAGCTCTACATGAGAAACCTGAACCCTTAATCACATCCTAACTCTGAAATAAACCCTAGTCATAACTGTACTGAATAAATGAGCCACCAAGTTGTCTTTGTTCTGAAGATCTACAACTCAAAAAGGCATAAGAACCAAACAAACAGGAACATATAAACACTTCCTGACTGACTCATCCTGATTTTCTAAATAAATGAACAATGGCAAAAATTTCCAATGCAATTATGACTAAATTACTCTTCTGCGTCTGCATGTCACTCAGGAAAGACAATGTCTGAGTTTGCTAAAACAATCTTGGGATTTGGTTTTATAAAGCTGCGCTAATCAATCCAATAAATGACGAATACATCAAATAATTATATGTAATCTGAATGGGGCTACTCATAGTGGTGACCAGAAGAGATTAATTGTTGACTCTGCCGTTCCCCTCAGCTATATGGAGCGTTTTAACACCTTTCAGCACATTGTTTTGGCTATACAGCCAGCAGCAGCAAGCAGCAATTTTTAGGGGAAAAAAGCTCTGATGAACCCACTGTTCACTACCTGCCTAATACCAACACAGAGACACAGTTAGCAACTAGCCAGTAAACATTTAGCCGCTAGAGAGCAAAAGAGACAACAGAGCTAGCCAGAAACATGACTGTATTAAGTTAAACCGAACTAAAATTATGAAAAAATATCCCTAGGGCCATATTTATTGAGTAAGTGTTTATTTGTTTATTTGTGCTTTAGAACGTAACCACTGTGAAACAATCAGAAAATATCATTTTATTTCTCTAAATCACCTGCTTTCTTGCTACTGCTCCCTCTCATCATTCATTCTTTAGGTCACTCCACCACTGCTCTCTCTCTCTCTCTCTCTCTCTCTCTCTCTCTCTCTCTCTCTATCTCTATCTCTCTCCCCCTCTCTCTCTCTCTCAAACAAACAAATGGACACATACCAAACAAAGCTTCTTGGTATTGCTAGTTTGTAGCATAGACTACAAGTCAGACACAGATGTCGAAGCTGAGTACACAAAATAAACCACAACTGGGAGAGTGCGCCTGGTTTTAGTGATATTTATATTTCTTTTATATAACTGTAGAGCAGTTTGACCAGTCTGATTGCCGGATTGGCCACCGCAGCATAATGTTGGGTTGCAATTCTCCACATGTTGATTCTGTCGCAACCTTTTCACTGTAGGTCGCCACCACTATAACCTAAACGGACCACCCCGACTCAAATGAATGGGGACCTGGCGTTTTCACTGCAATGCCTGATTTGGTCTGAATATGGACTAACTGTACTGCTGTTACATTACTGTAAGCTCACCAAGGCATGTTCCTAACATTTGTTATAATAGCAATAATTTTAACTCATCTCAACTTAACGTAAGTGGACACCAGTAACTATTTTCAAAATCGTATGAAATGCACTTTAGGATTCTGTTCTCCCATTGACCTACAGTGGAAATGGGGTGACCTTAACAGTTGGCTGTTTCTGGGTAAGTAGGTCCAGGATGGGCCTCGAGCGAGGAGGAGGCCCAGCCAAACAATAGAGCCAAAGGGAAAGAGCGGTGGAGAGGGTCCTCCAACCACCACAGCCAAAACTAGGTCTTCCATTCACTGAGCTGTTCTCCACAGACAATGAGGGCTGGATGGGGGTGAATGAGTGAGGGAGTGAGGACTTTAGGGGCATGCAGAGATTGCCAGTGCCAGGCAAGCACATGTATAAATGTATAAAGGCGTGTGTACACGTGTCTGCTCTTCTTTCTCTGAGAGGAACTGTTTCTAGATGAGCTACACACACACAAACACACAATCATGCACACAGACACAGACAGAAGGAGCCCCTATTGGTGAGTCTTGCAACCCAGTTATGGGTCCTCTGCAGTCTAAATATGTCCCCCTACTGAACATCTGTGCTTCATCAAAAGCAACTGGCTCTCCTCTATTCTTCTCCCACTCTTATAGCCCCTGAATGGTGATTTGATATGTATTGTTCGTCCCTCTGGTCATGAACCCTGCTCTGTGATATTTTACTCCCAGGGAGGTTTTTAAAAAAAGTGGAATGGGCCTTTAGTATCCCATTTCCATGGTTGATTACATGTCAGATGTCACTTTTTCCCCCTATTTCATCCATTCTGCTCTTCACTGGACATTAAAATGAGTTATGAGTTAAGCCGCTGCTGTCACCAGGGAGGCGTTTCTTTCTTCTTTTTGTTTTTTGCCTTTGCTTCATGCTTGATATTCAAATGTACAAATCTTAATCCACTGTTGCTTGAACAGTTCTGTAGAGAAGTTATTGCTCCGTTGAATAATTCAAACATTATCTTTTAGGGGGGTGTCTGGTCTTTTTTCCCAAAAAGTCTGGGCAGACACAATGAGCTATGTGAACAATTTCGGCAAGTCAATCGGCAACTCCCAGGAAAACACAGCCTCTCATTGTGTGCCAGTGTGATGGGAAAGACTGAAGAGAAGAAAGAAAAGAGAAAAGTTGATATTTCATACTGAGTGAGTGAGAGGAGGGGCAGAGCTGAACAGAGCCAGCTGCAGAGGAAAAGAAATGGGTGTCTCAATATGAATAATTTTTCTTTCTTTCTTTCTTTCTTTCTTTCTTTCTTTCTTTCTTTCTTTCTTTCTTTCTTTCTTTCTTTCTTCTTGAAGATGGAGAGAGATGGGGAAGACAGAGACACAGAGAGGGGTGGGATCTCCTCCACCTTGAAGAAAATCTTTATTTCTGTCTTGAGAGCTGTCCTTCTTAGTTGTGCATGTGTGTGTGAAGGGGTGTGTGTAGAGAAGAAATGGGGAAGCTATCCCCCTCCTTAGACAAAGGGCGCAGATGGCTGAGCTCAGCTTTGGGGTGGGGTGGTGCAAGCAGACGCCTGCGACGGAGCGCCGTGCCCTCCCATGGAGTTCATTTCAGTTCCCCACTGAAAGAGATGGCAGACAGGGGGGCCCTGCTTATAACAAGAAGGGCTTAGAGACCCTGAACCCCCGCCAACCCCACCCCGACGACGCCCCCTCACCACTGGCCCATGACCCTTGCTCCTCACCGGGTCACATGCACAGCTACGAAGGTTGGAGGAATGCCAAAAGAGAATGACATAGGGAGAGAAGGACGAGACAGAACAGACAGAGAACACAACCTGGCCATAAAAGCAGGGCGGTTTGAGCACTGGTCTAACAGAGATTGTAACAGAGACTTATCATCAGATTTTTTACTATACGAGATCAGAGACCCTGACAAAATGAGTAAAAAATGTTTCACTCCCTGACTTTAAGAAGATCCTGTAAATGAGTTTTTATTTTCAGCATTTTCAGTATAATGTAATTGGGGTAGACAAAATATAACAACATAATACAGTTAGATGAGACGATCAATAGGCCTACTACTCTCATGTTCGTACACTTAATATGAAGCTAGAGCCTGCAGGCAGTTAGTGTAGCTTTAATGCCCTGGCCCAGAAATAGTTCCAACATGTAGCTCCCCATAAAACCACAAATTGTCGCTTTTAGGTTTTCTTTTTCAGGATTAAACAAACTAGTTATAACATGTTAATTGGTGAGCTTCAGAGGTGCTAGTGGGCTGATAAAAACTTCACGCTCAACTGACTATAGCTTCAAATTTACTATTTACATGAGAATTGTATCCATCTTCTCCTCAAACTCTCAGCCAAGAAAGTAATTAAGCATATTAACCGAAATTACTATCCTATAAAAATGCCCAAAAAAGTTAAATATGTCAAGGAGGAAAATCTTGCCAATAAATTTGACAAAAGCCTATTGCAGTAACAGTAGCCACATCCTGACAGTGAAAAACACATGGAGACAACACATGAGAGAAAGATAGTTCAGATCGAGGAAGAGGCAAAATGATAGGTTAGACACAAGAACAATCAGTCCTTTCTTTGTCTTTCTTTGTTTTTATCTTTGGAGGAGTTGGTTCGTTCATTGCACAATCATCCCTCCTTAACTTGACCTGGAGTACTTGGGTGCCTTGTTTTGTCAGTTTAACCCACTTCACATAACTTGTTCTTGTTTCAGGAGATCTCCCAGGTCAGCTGGGATAACACGGTCAAACTGTTTCGATGTGGCTGATTAGCGGTGAGCCGATCCCGCTCATGTTTTGGCTACCCCAAAACATGTCAACATACATCGTCTACTTTCCCTAAGCGGAGTTTGATTAAGGGCAGCATTCGATGAGGGATAATCTGCAGGTGATTATCTGTGGTAGATAGGGAAGAGGAGAGGCGAGGCACATTCATAATTCCTATGTAATACACAGCACTTAGTCCCTACGACCCAATGACCCATATCCTGTCTTGTAGAAGGGGGAGCCTATATTGTGATACTGAAAGGCTTACAATGGCTTATCTGGAGGGACCTTGGGCACAGTGAGGCGCTTGTCAGCCTACTCCTGATCCAGGGGGATTTGACCACAATGTGTGCATTATAATGGGCAGTGGGCTGTATGTAGGCGCAATGGCAGCTGTCCCTTACACTGTACAGAAAGTATACTAGTTGTGTGTGTGCTAATGGAGGAAGAAAGAGAGGGAGGGAAGACTGTTTGCAAGTCTAAGTGTGTGTGTATAAAGGCCGAAAAAGCGGGAGACAATACTGTTTGCCAGTTAAAGGGGGCATGTGTTGTGTACCATATATGTGTGCCTGTGGGCAGTGCTGTAAGTGTGTGTATGTGAAATGTAAAGAAAAGGGAGAAAATATCTTGAGTGCACATGTGTGTTTTCTTAGAACATGTCTTAAAGCTTAAGTGTGCATGTGGATAAGTGTGTGTGTGTGTGTGTGTGTGTGTGTGTGTGTGTGTGTGTGTGTGTGTATGTGAGAGTGCATACATGCTGGTTTAAACCAGTTCCTGCTGAGGCGAAAAGAGGACATGCACATACATATTAAACATTTATACATATGTACAGCCATATGCAGATAGTTTGCAATTCTGAGTATGAACTATACGGT
Source organism: Dicentrarchus labrax (assembly GCF_905237075.1). NCBI lineage: Eukaryota > Metazoa > Chordata > Actinopteri > Moronidae > Dicentrarchus > Dicentrarchus labrax. The sequence continues at coordinate 16,332,251 of NW_026136721.1, read as the reverse complement.
GTGTGTTTGAGTGCATGTGTGTGTGTATTGTAGAGTTAGATGGATAAAGGACGGATTGTAGTCAAGGCTGTGTGCGTAAAAACATTGAAGCAGTAGAAGTGCATAAGAAAAGGTTTTGTGTTGTACAGTTTGTGTGTGTGTGTGTGTGTGTGTGTGTAGAGTCCCAGAGCGTAGCATTACAGTGCGTAGGGGTGGAGACCTCGTTACTAGCTGGTGAATGGAGGTCAGTGTGACTCCTGAATAGTAGGGAAGAGATAGGGAAAACATGACAGACAGAGGACGAATCAACAGCTCCTCACCTCTCTCTCTCTCTCTCTCTCTCTCTCTCTCTCTCTCTCCCTCCCTCCCCCTTTTCACTCTCTACTCCCTCCGTCTCCAGCCACAACCATGTTTTAAAGCAGTGTAGACTAGAACTGCCTTGTAACCAACAACATAGATGACTGTTAATTTACTGTGTAGTTGTTATCTGTGAATGTATGTATCTTTATGAATGTAAAACAGGATAATGTGGAAAAGTATTATCTAAACGTGAATAATTAAAGTTACTACAGTACATTATTTTAACACAACAACTTCAGGTATAGCCAATATTTCTGCTGACAATAATTACTATGTGTCAAAAAATATTGTGAATTACTTCATTCAGGGAACAAGACAACTGTAATGAGCTAATAGAAGGACACTTGAAGGAACTCATAAATGAAAACTTAAAATTAGCCAGTACAGGATCAGTTTATTAGCTTCATCATATTTTAACTTAAAGCTATATAACAAAATTTAACAAAAAAATTCAAGGACATAATCAAAATCCTGCAGACTATTAAACCCCTTTCAGGTTGGTGCAGTGACCCAGGATGTTTGACGTTGGTGTGAAGGGGGTCAAGATCTAAAGTGACCCATGGCCACGCTCCACACCTGTGTGTAATGTGGGTCACTAACTGCTCAGCTCTGGTATGATAGGGTGAACAGGATGTGGGGATTTAGTCAACTGTGGGTTGAAAGCTTTTGCATGATCTCACATCAAACACAGTCTTTTTGTGCTGCGGTGTTAGTCTCTAAGTGGTGTTGCTCTCGTCAGAAAATGAAAATGATTTCCCCTGGGGGAAGCATGAAATTGGGCAAATTCTGCTATGCAAATGTGATTACAATAAAAAATAAATAAAAAATAAATAAAATAACTCCTGAATAAGCCTTTACAGCAATATTTAACCTTTAACCTTCAGCTCTCTTTTTGTATTATATGCATTTTCTATAGTACAGGAAAAATGAAAAATGAAAAATACATTATTTTTCCTATTTGTACTGCCATTGTGATGTCAGCCTGCATATGTCTTGCATTATGAGTCATCAGCTCAACGTCAGGGTAATATACATGCAAATGTACCGGGGAGGGAAATTGATTCTGTTGCATTAATATTCAATTTTGAGTCTTTTGCTGTCAAAATAAAATGTCTAGTATTTAACTGAAAAAAAAAAAACAACACTATTTTTAAAGTGACAATCGCAAAGTTTATTTTGGTAAACTGCTCAAGTTATGACTGTCATTCACTTTGGAAAAAAATATCTAAATCTTTTGAGTGATGCATTTAAAAGTGCAGGTTTTTTCCAGAGAATCTAAACCATTTCTGATCTTCCTGTATCTCCTCTGCCCCTTCAGTGTGATTTCTAAACCATACTGTGTCATGATTCCTCTCATATTGAAAGTGCAAATTCCTCAAGCAGAAAATTTAACCTGATCCATATTCTCCTCCAGCTTTCTCTAAGTCTCACATCATTCCTCTGTCTGCTACACCTTTTCTCCCCTGTTCCCTTCATTGCCTACATCCACCTCTGCCTACTTTTTACCCTCTTTCTTGCCTCTGCAGAGAGATGGCTGGGTAGTCACATTTCTGTTCCTCCTCCTTTCACAATCCCCCACTGTTGTTGTTGTTGCCCTCCAATCTCTCCTGGCAGACTATAGAGAAAGAGAGATAGGCAGAAAGAAAGAAATAGACTTCTGCCTCCCCCTGAAACCATCCTCACCTCACCATCCCCCCACTGTTGTTGTCGCCCCTCCAAAATCTCTTCTGGCAGGCTAAAGAAAGATAGAGAGAGATACAGAAAGGGGAAGGCAGAAGGGAGGGAGGTTTGGGAGTCTTCTCAACAGGGGGATAGTTCTCAGGGCGGCAGGAAATTACCCACGTTGTTTTTCAGTAATCCTTTTTTAATATCAGGTTTTGGGACAAGAGGGGTGGGAGGCAAGAGTGGGGAGAGAGAAGGAGAGAGACAAAAGAGGGATCCAGGCCAGACAAAACGATTGGCGGCTCCCAGGGGGACGATATGGTGTCTGTGTGTACATAACACACATCTCAAGTGCTGGAAATGAATAGCATTATGAGACTCACACAGTATGTCTTTGCTGCCCAGTAATTCCATGGTATCCAGTGAAATGAATAACATGAATGAGCGTCAAAGTTCTTCTCTTTGGCAAGACTTTCTCCCCTTTTTCTACAATTACAAAGATCCTAAATAAATCACTGAATGAAATACAGCCTGCTACATGAAAATCCACTCAATGGGAGGGCTTAAAATTTTAATTGTGGCTGGCTTTGTTCATAATGTAAAAGGTGTTGCTCACAGTGACAATCCCACAGAGAATGATCACCTGACTCCACTGTTTCCCTCAGCTTTATGAAGTGTTTTAGCATCAACTCATTGTTTTAGTTCAATCTCACCGCTTTTATCAACTTGTTAACAGCAGCAGGAAGCTGTTCTCCCCAAAACAGCTCTGATAAACCCATCATATGCTACTTGCTTAGCAGCAAACGGCACAGACTGTAGACAAAATGAATGACTCGCTGGTGAACATTTAGCAGCTAAAGAGCAAAATGTTTCCCTCTGGAATTGGAATTGGTGACCAAACTAGAGCTAAAGGGAGAATGAATATTGGACCTAATCTTGTCAGTGGCCAGATAAATGAACTAAATGAATGCTAATGCTTTATCCTGTCTGCTGGATGTGGAAATAGGCAGCTATTTGCTACAAAAACTTAACAAAGTGATTGACCTTTTGGCGTGTTGCGCTGCCCCAAAGTGGCAAAAAAAAAAACCCAACCAAAAAAACTATTGTAGCCACTTCTCCCTCCACCCCAAAATATGTTTTGTCCAGCATGGTCCAGCATGCAACTTATACAAGTGTGATCTAGAAACTTGAGGCCAACAGTGCACAAACACTGAGAATGGACTTTACAATGAAGCAGGAGACATCTTGTGTCCAGCAGGAAAATGTATAACGGAATTTTCAATAAGGTCGAAGGAGAAGATGCCTTGTTAAGTATCTTAATGTGGACATGGTGTCAGACACACATTATTGTTAAGCATACTGTATATATGTCTTAACACATGTCTGGAGGGTATCTTTAATTCAACCTCCAAAAAGTCAAAACATTCCTTCAAAGGCACACTTCTCTTCATACTTCAAGGCTAGATAAGAATGGGCTTGTGCTGATAAGGGGGAGAAGATCTGCCAACATTCTCAGCCATTAATCAGTGTCACTTAAGGAAATCCAAACCTCCCATTAGCGTTCCATTGTAGAGATAGTGGCTAACACAAAAGAGGAGGATCAGCCCACAAGACACAACTCACAGTAGCCTGGCTGTACCTTATTGACCCCCTTTATGGCAGATGCACCCCTTTCATGAGGGAGTTAGGCGTCTGTCTTAGTTGTCTTCCACTCCTCCCCCAGCCCCTTTTCTTCAGTGGGGTGTGGCAGATAGAGAAAGAAAGGAAGGAAGAAACGACAGGAGAATGGAGAAAAAAGACAACTATACATTCTCTCTATTAAGGCATTGTCAGCAAACATGTACACCCTCTGTTCAGGATGCCATGTGACCCTGGTATTTAGCGCAGGAATGATATATACACACACCACCCAGTATTTATCTAGCAGGAGCTGGACAATTGCTGCAGTTCCTGGGGGTTGGGGTAGGAAGGGAGAAAAGGCGTGTTTCACTCAACTCAGCACAACGCAGGTCAAAAGAGGACATAGAAGTAAAATCCAGTTAATCTTATTTACCCTGTGGTACAAACATCTGACCACCAGGTGTAGCTTTGACTTCTTGCCTTATCTGATGTGTCCACCTGAAGGGTCTTTGTTGGGGCCAGAGCAGACAGCTTCCCCTTGACTAAAACTTTCCATTCAGTTACATCTCAGTTCAAAAGTTCAGGAAGTTAAAGAGGTAGTACCAGAGGCAATAGGGCAGCAGTGTCAGGTATATTGTATCTAAATACATCCAGATTGTGTCAAGATCTAGTTGAGATGGTCAAAATTAATTTTGAGTTGATTTTATAGGAAAAAAAAACTAAAAAGAAAGAACACACATTTGGCTCGGACATACAGCTAAAACCAATCTGATAACAAATCCAGTTCAGTCTACTAGTCTAGTCCAGCCCTCTTCAGTTCAATTTTATTGAGCGGAGTCACGCCCAAGGCAATCAAACCATGCACAATTTAGCCTACTTTAACCCACTCCAGTCCAACAGTCAGTGGCCCAGTTTACTCTACAATTGTCTTGCCATTTCATCCCGCCATCTTAACTTACATGACTAAACAAGCAACGCCCAGCCAAACCCAGCTTAGATCAGGACACTTCAGGCCCATCTCTGTCTCTTCCTTCCTGGATCCTTGGTTTCTGGTGATAAGGAGGTTAAAGTGCAAGATGTGGTTGACAAGGGACTATAGATCACAATAAGCAGCCATAGGTCTTCCTTTTTCTGCTAAGGTTGCACAGAGATGCCCTTCCATCATCCCCTTTGTAAAACAACATTGATCCCTAAAAACAGGTAATTGCAATATTAACAAATGATCAGGTCAGGTTGATTAAGATGATGCAGTGCTTTGTACTTGAGCACATATGGCACTTGAACACTATATTTAGAGGCTACACATCTACAAATGCTCAGCTTAAGCAATAGTAAATCCTGCTTTTTTAAAATATTGAGCAGAAGTCCAGTCCACGCTAGTATTGTATTGAATCCTTCACAAGCTAAGAGGAAATAGGATGCTATTGATCTCCAATGGAGGATTAGATTCCCAATGGCAAAAGGATACAGGTCTCAATCTACAATGGGATGAGCATGTGACAGAGTGACCTATATATAACCCATAGCAGGGAGTCAATTGCTAGGAGAACAAATGACACTGTGGCTAAAGGCAATCTATGCTACTAATTCCTCTCAGCAGTTGCTGCATTTGTCTCATGGATCTCTTAATTGTAAGAGCGTATAAAGCAGCTTTCCATCTGTTTCCAGAGCTGAAGCCTGTGGGAGCTCCTTTTTGTTTTTCGGGCACTTCATCATTATAGTTTATCTCCAGTGTGTAGCCACGGTTCCTCCTTGTTGTTTTGTTGGTGTGACGTTTCCACACACAAAGAATATGCTGACAACTGCTGTCAAATTAACAGAATTACTGAATGTTCTCTGGGGTTGGTACACCGGGTTGGTATACTTCCTGAAACTCTTTTCTGTGTTACTGTGCATGACGACAGACAGCCATATGTCAGGCACATTACAGACTGTAAACTCCACAGTGGGCATTCTTTTTCTGTTTTACATTTGTTAGTCAGAGTGCTTTGTAGAATTGCTTTTTTGTATTTCTTGGTTGTAAACTTTATTTGTGTTTTCTACATTGTAATTCTGCCGCTGCTACTTCTATCTACTCAGCACCTATTTAATGTCTCTCTATCCTGTTGCTCTTCCTGACGTTTCTTCCATTTTCCCTCTCATTTCTTCTTATCCTTTCAAACATTGCATTGTTCTAAAAAAGCACTAATCAATATTTCTACATTAACAATGGATCAGATGGCTGTGTAATGTAGAAGGTGTCGCTCTGAGTGTTCTAGCGTCTTTGAGCTCATTGTTTGTCAACTGATTGTCAACTGACTGTAAGTTACCTCCCGAGCAGTAGGCAAATTTTGTGACCATAGCTGGTAAACATAGTAGATCATTTAGCAGCAAAAGAGCCAGATGTTTTTGTTTTTGTGGAAACCAGAAACAGAGCTAGAAGAGAGTGAATATTGGACTTACATTTGTTGGGTGGTCGGAAACACGACTCCAAATGAATGCTAATGTGTAGCATGGATGCTGGATGTGTGAATAGGAATAGAATGTTTGCACGTTCATGATATCAATTTCATAAGATGATAATATGCAAATATTGTATTTACAGTTTGTTCTGCTGTTCTCAAGTGGCCAAAAAAATCTAATACCAGTTTAAGGAATTGATACAACTTCCTAATCAACCTTAAAGCTAAATGACTATTGCACAGACAAACATCTGTGCATTTTACTCGTCTGTACTGAACATAAAAACTGACAGAAAAGAAGTAAAATAGCAATCTGGGTGCAAACTCTATGGTGAACACTTGTTGCAATACTTGTTCATGAAACAAAATTAAGTCAGTAAATCAGATATCTACTGGTGTTTAGTTCAACTTGTTGACCACAACAAACTTTGACAGACTATTTACATATTCAACCCCTGACATATCAGTCACAAGCTTGTTTTTTTAACCATTAGGCCATTGTTAAAGACACCATTGTTTCACCTGCCCTTGAATGTCGATGCTAAAAAATGGCGCTGGGTTGTCTGTTGGGAGAGGAATGATAAAGCACCAAGATAATGCTGCTCAGCAGATTTCCTTGTCTTGGTTTCCCAAACAACATCTATAATGTCTGTCCAAGAGCCTTCAACGAATTAAAGATTAAGGGGCAATATGTGAGATCCTTACTACTCCATAGCACAAAATGAATACAATACATCTTGATTTGATAGAGCAGTTGATCAATAACAGTGACTCCATAAAATAATCATCCCCAAACACACACACACACACACACACACACACACACACACACACACACACACACACACACACACACACACACACTGACTTGCACTTTTCACCTACTCAGTGAGAACAGCACAATGAGGGGACCATTATATACTCAAGCCAACAAAGCGAATAACACAGCAGCATTATAATCACAGTGTAGTGCATTGTGATAACCTCATCATAAGACACTAATAAGTTAGCTCACCCATCTCTGCTGTGAAATTTGACTTTATTAGTTCTGTTGATTGCAGGCCACTGGAATCATAAACACTGCAGTCAATCTGTGCTTGCAGAAAGAGGTAAATAAAGGTAATAGATTACTTAATACATACCAAACCTGCATTAACTGATTATATTGATATTGGCCTATATTGCAGATACATCGGTATGGTATAACGTGTATGTCTATATATATATGTATAGATTATATGCACTGATATGAAAACAGTTTTTATGGTATTAAATGCAAAAAGGATTGTAGTTGTCAGAGTACTAATTTTTAGCTATATATTTCATTTTTATTTATTCTTTTTTTTCTCAGTTCATCTCTAGAATTGGTTTCTTAGAATTGATAATAAAACGTATATATTATAACATTATAACAGCTTTAATTTAGCCCTATGACAGGTCTTTGTGGCTATCTGCATTGATCAGCGCTTTAACTCACTCTGAAACCACCCTGCTGAAGACACATGTACTCATGGAAATGCATGCGGAATTAAAACATATACACCAAACATCTTCTGCAATGTGAAATGTGTAAAACACAAGGAATCAAAGAAGAATTTTGACCTTTTTGGTGACGACAATCTGAGGACATTTAATTAATGGCCTTTCAGAAAGTCACATCCAGCCTTTACTCCTTTCTCATCTTGTTCTCTGTCACACAGAAGGCCTCTTGGATGAACAAAATGTACCACCAGCTTGTTGTATAACTGTGTGTGTGGGTGGTCCCATGGGGTGTGCATTTGGGCTCAGACCTAACTGACCCCTTATGTTGTTTATCAGTCCCTAATTCATCCCAGTGGCATCTGGGCATCACTGCAGTCTCTGGTGTCTGTGAAGGTCGGAGTGGTGGGGTGTCTAGTCGGATATGTTGGGGTGGGATGTGTGCTTAAGTGTGTGTGTGTGTGTGTGTGTGTGTGTGTGTGTGTGTGTGGGTGTGGGGGGTGGAAGGGATGTGGGGGTTGCACCAAAAAAAAAAAAGGCCTATCATGATTTCCACCCTCCCCTAGCAGAGCATCCATCTGGACGCAAGTAGGCTCATTGTTTTGACACTCACAGCGTGGTGCTGTCTGGAGAGGAGAGGAGAAACCCCTCTTCACCTCAGTTGTGCTGAACATGATGCAATGGGATGCATCTGTGTGTAATGTTTGAGTGTGTGTATCTGTGTTGATTTGTATTCAAGTTTGAGAGCTCATCATTTGAAAGACATCTACGATGGCCCTGAGAGCTCAATATACGGCAACTTGACAACACATAAACAATCAAGAAAATACAACCAAATACAGAAGCTGCAAGTTGCACAGAACACAAAAGTAAATAAATAACAACAGGAGTTTCTATTAGGGCATTAAATATGGCTGTTGTGTTCATCACTTTTTAATTTTTCTGTCCCCTAGCAACTTTTCTGTAACTCATATCCTTTGCGACTTGCAGCATTTGTTCTGTTTTCTCACTTTGAAGTATTTTTTTCTGTTTATTTGTTGTCAGATTTTTTATTTATTAGCTTGTGTTTTGGTCTATGTACACGTGTTGCAGTGCACTGAGCTCTCAGGGCCACCGTAGTAATCAGACATATTCTTACGTGTTTTGCTGAATTAATAGAACTTATAGTACACAATAACATTTATTTATTATTACTCTCCAACATTGTACTAATGAATTAATTTTCCATGTATCTTGTATTGCTCTTTTCTGTTATATGGTAAGAGTAATAGATGATGAGAGATGACGCTTTATTGATCCCCAACTTAATTTCCTTGAGGTGGATCAATAGTTTCATCTCTTTTATTGTTATTTGTCTTTCCATATACGAGAGTTAAAGAACGAACGACAAACCAATCAAATTACCTCAGAATTAGCACTTCACTTTATCTATAAGACGAGCGAATATACATAAAGTACACTGAATTTTAGCCAGTAACAGTCTTCATCTCTCCACCATCATGAGACACAAAGTCACAGGATCACTCATACACTTTTATTGTTCATATCAGGGAAGTAAAGTGCTGTATACTGACATCACATTCACTGACGCCAGGACAGGATTACAATGTTGTAAATACTATATATGGAAGCTACACCTAGCAATATGTATAACACAAATCATCCTAGATAAAGGCAGGGGAAATAGGGGAAGAAAAAAGTCCAGTCCAGTTTCTCTCATCTCATTCTCTCCTTTCACTAACACACTCCCTGATGTGTCTCTTATCAGGCTTCAGTGGAGACAAAGATTGACAGAATTTGATCAGCATTTGTGTTAACCTGCTTATCATCCCACGGGAATGTCAACAACATTCAAATAACTTTTCTACAACTATTCAGGCATTTGATAAATTATCAAACTCAATTACCCGGTGTGTAAGTAACCTAAGAAATATAATTTTTGACAGTAGTGGTGGAAGATGTGTTAGATGTTCTGTGTTTTCCCCAGAAGAGTTTAAGTCGCAGATAGAAATTCACCAAAGACTTAAAGAGTGAAAATAGGCCAAAGTGATAAAAGGCATCATTACTTTAAATTTCTAATCTTATCTAAAAAGAGACATCATAAGAAGAGATGGACAGTGCACAATGGACATCTCCACCAAAAATATAGCTGAGCATCATAAACACAACATTTTTTGGGCCAAACATATTAATTTGGGGTCACTGCAGAAGGGCAAAGACATGTTTTGAGGGTGTAGAAATAAAAACTCTAGTTTCACTTCAGAATGTAAATATTCAGTCAATTGGCAGATACTGAAGGACCAGGAAGATACACCTTGCAGGGGAGGACACTATTATGATATATATTTGCATATTTTGCTTTGCATCTGAGGATATAAATGCAGTCAAGGCACATAGGTTGCTCATATGCACACAAAAGTCTGCCAGTTGCCTGAATACTCTACTAGACAGTCCGTGCTCACTGTGCAACACAGACGCCATGCTGTGTCTATCTGTGTCTATCTGTGACAGGTTTACACAACAACCAAAGACAGATGTCCCAGTTGTGGCTGGAAAGAGTGCATTTGAGTTGGATTTTAAGAATAAAACAAACTGTTGTGGTGATCAGTAGACACATCAAAGAGACCCCAAACAAAAAGTCACCTTTACTTATACAAAAACTAGAGCAACATAACCATTGGTTAGAGCAGTTGTTCCCAACCTATTTTCTTTGCTTTTGACCCCTCAAAGAGGAAATCCACTGATTTCACACATCAAAAAGTCTATTCGCAGGTCAGCTACTAGCATAATGCATCTGTTCTTCGACTGAACAGTTGAAAGTCAAATTGCATTGTGGGTAAAGTAGGCATGCATGGAATAAAAAAGCTCAATTTTGATACTCAGATAGAAGACTGTCCATCATGAGTCAGACAGGGTTATAGGAGTTCAATGCTAAATCAATGTAGTACTAACATAAAGCAGTGCATGTGACCCTTCATCACAGGATGCACCTGTATCAGCATTGAGCAATATGGTTTTGTCAGATTGTTTTATGTGAATATTTTTTATCCAGTTAAAGAACTAAAAAAAAAAATACAGAAGTTCACAAAAAAGAACCAAGGATTAGAGAAAAGTCTGAAAAATATTTCTTATTTCCTATACCAGTAATTATCCCATTGTGGATTCCCCAGGTTGGGAACCAGTGCTCTAAAGGATACATTATAACACCGTGTTTATAGTATGTCAATAACAAAATATCTCTCATATTGAAAGGTAAATTTCTGGGAACGTGTACCTCCTCAATGAATAAAATACAGCATTTTGGAGAAAGACCTACTCATATACTGATCTCTCTCTGTTCCAGAGGCGAATCACCTCCTCATATGGCCATATGGAGAAATGCATATGTCAGTGTGTCATGGCGCTCACTCTCCACTTGACAGCATTTCCGTGTTTCCTGCATTTCCTGTGCCCGTTATGGTCAGGTTCACATTTAGTCAAGCGCCATTTCCATAAATGTGCCATAACAACATGTTTGAACTATTCACACATACAATATATCCATTCTGTCCATAATGAATAAAGATAAAAAAGGCACCAGTTACTATTTCTTCCTGCTCATTTAAAGTACATTTGAAGTACTGTATTTCAGCATAGGTCCGTCTATTTGAAGCTATACAATTTATCATGAAAAATGTAGCATTAAGCTTGTGAAACTGTGAATATGTACACTTTATCACATAACAGCTCAATTCATGATAATGGTATAAAGTAAAATGAGTGCGTATGAATTATGTGGAACTGAAAAACAGTTTGAGGAATGACGTGACTTGGGATGCACAAACATGAAAAATGAGCTTCTGTTTCTTAAAATACAGTTTTATTTGTGAATTTACACTGATTAGCAATACATCTAAAAGCAACTCCATTAGATAACCATTTATATAGGATTTTCACAGGTCACAAAGTAGCTTGGCTCATTCTGGCATGCCAAAGCAAAACTCATTCTTTTTTTAAAAACAGAAAAAAAGGTGGATAGAGAGGCATTAGTAAAGCAAGGTGCAAACAGTCGGAAACAAAAGAGGAGAAAATAAAAAGGATGCAATGCACATTCAGTTCATCTGGGAGCAATTTATGCTCTTGAAATGGTTAATAATCTTTGCAAAGTAAAAGAAAAGAGAAAGCGTACTGCGATACAAATGGAGGATGAAAAAAAAATAGAACCTTCCAGGAGAGATGGTATGAAAGAAAAAAGACAGTCTGAGTGATAAAAACATGGTGCGTTAGTGTCAGGTTGTCCTTACCCCCTGCCCCTCTCGGCTACACACACATATGCACTTCCATTTCCAAACTCACACCTCTTTTCTCCATCTTTCAGTTGTGTGACCTCGGCTCTTTGCCCAGAGCCAAAAAGCTATCGTTTAACACAGCTAAAGATGTGTCCCCAAACCCGCCCTCCCTCCCTCCAAATCCAATACTTCACATTGCTAGCTGGGATATTGGTACATCTGGTTAAACTGCGGGGGGAGGATATGTGGCAACCCATCACACTTTGGCTTTGCAGAGTTCAACTGGTCATCTGACAGTGACAACACGATCGTGTTTACTAGAGAAATTACATGAGGGGAGGCTTTAGAAGCTGAAATGATGACCGGGCTCGCAGAGCGATCAAATAAAAATAAAATGTCCATATGACCTCCTTATAATGTTCCAGTTTCAGAAGGAAATAAATGGCAAATTAAGGGAGGAAATGTAGCTGCTGTGGATGTAGCTACGGAGAAAAAAATAAAAAAATAAAATAAAGTTGAGTTTTTGGGGGCCTGAGGGTGTCGATGCAGTCACTGGGGTGATTTAACAGCGGTCCTGTTAGGGTCCTTGACGGCCGAGCAGGCAGACGAGAATCGCAACCCTTGTCTCATTAAAAACAATGGAGGAAAAAAAATTACAATATGGCTTTAAAACACACACACACACACAAACACACCAAACAAAAGATGTCACTGCTCCACACTCCACGAGCCATGATTCTCATTTCAGCTGGCGACTGCAGATAGTTCGACATGTATGTATCAGCACTACACTTCCTGTTTTTAAGATTTTTGTTGAGTTGAGAAGTAGAGATCATTTCTCATGTGTGACACCAATGAAAGACTATTCTTCCTTTCTTCATTCGACTCACTTTCTGGGTCCTGACCTTTCTCCACAACGCCATGCCTTGCTTTCTACTTGCACAACTTTTACCAAATACTTCACAATCTCCTTCACTGGTGAAACCACCTGCAACTAAAATGTGTTATATACCACAAGAAAAGTGCAGCACAATAAAATAAAAAATATATAGTTAAAAATCTATAGCCAACATATCCAGTTTTCATATATCTGTGTTATATAGTAAATTTGTGTACTCTGAAGATTAGAATATAATTTGAGCAATCAGGCATCACTACAGAACATAGTCAGCCATATAAATTCAGTTCTTGCAAAAAGAGAAAACATGCGTAACATCCGTATTCTCTGTAAAAGCTTACAAATGAGTACAAAACAGAGTTGACTAATACCAAATTTGTGTTCAATAAAAAAAAGATCAAATTTCATGAGATGACAAACTAGACACAAACAGTGACGACGTACTAAAATGAGATTGTTTCTTCTTTTCTTCCGTTTAGTTTGGCAAAAAAAACAATTGAGATGAAGAGGAGAAGATATTAAAATGCTACATAAATATTCTGAGTGAGTCAGTGGCTGTTTGAGATAACGTCAACTTAGTTGTGATGGACCAACAGCCTTCATCCTCGCTATCTTGTCCAGTCCATTAACCCTTTATCTCATCTGTAGTTCAACCACAATCAGCTGAAGAGAAGGTTTGTATCAGAAGCCTGCACTTAGAGAAACTTGAAGAGTGTGAGAGGCAGAGAGAAAACTTCTCTCACAGCAAATAAATCAACACAAACCCTGTGGCTGTTTTTCTGAGACCAGTTTTCCAGTGTGACTTCAAATTTCATGTGGCCTCTCAGTTCCCTATGCAGAGTCAAAAAACAAAACTTTGAAAGCCTGAGGGAGACTTGACAGAGAGAAAAAAGGTTTTGCTTCAACTTGTGCAGCTTTACAACACTCGTGTTGCAATCCAATCATTTAATAAAATTGGATTTTGAGAGGAAATACTCAAAGTGGTTTCAAGTTCTGTTTTAAGCCTGGGAAACAACACAGGAGGAGCCAGTTATTCAGGATCTAAATGGCCTCACATGACATTTTCATGCTTCCAAGGAGCCCTGTTAGAGTACTGCACAGGTGTATCTGGCGTATATAGACACCTAACACCTACCTAAGTCAGCCTACATCTGCTGCGACTTTTAATTGTGGACCCACATACCCATCCCGTTATTTTGCAGAAGGAGAGACCTTTTTTGTGTTACAAACCAATTAATTTTTTATGCTATCTGTTCTTCTGCCATTTGTACATAAAAACTTTTGTTAAAAATTCAAATAAAATTAAAAACAACAAAGGGCATTGAAAAGAGAGACAAAATAAAAACACAGACATTAAACAGAAAAGGTGGCTGCTGCCCCTCTTTCTTCTTCTGCGCAGACGGTCTTCCTACATGCCTTGCCCCTGCTGCCTGTCTGCTCTCAAGCCTCTGTCTTCTCTTTCTTTTTGTTCTTCTTCAGGAAGGACGGGGTGCGGAACTTCTTCTTCTTCTTGGTGTTGGGCGACTTGGAGGGCGAGCTCTCGGGGGAGAGTGCCTCCTCGATCTTCTCACTGGAGCGCACCGTGATCTCCACGCTCTCCACGCTGGTGGTCAGCTGGCTGACGCGCTTGGACAGCTCCTCGTCCACGTTGCCATGGTTGTCTTTGCCGTTCATCAGGCCCGTGTGGTTCTCTGAAGGAGGGAGGGTGGAGGAGGAGTGAGACACAGGTTAGGAGAGGACAGGGAGCAAGAAACAGAGGAAGGCCACATCACTTCATTCTGGAAGACACACCCTATTGCTTATGTATGCTAAATACTAGTGAGACACTACATTCTGCAGCTCAGATCAAACTAACTGGTGGAATAAATTAATAATTTCTAATAAAATATTTGTAAAAAGCAGTGATGCAGTAGTAAATAATGTGAGTGGATTTATCTTTCTGCTCATTTGTTTCCAGTTTTAACTTAATCAGCTCCCTCTATTTCCAACCCCTTAAATCTATCAGTATTTACACATATGTACAGTAGTTAATCAATAGAATATATTAGGCTAATGACCATCATATAAGGGGTGGGCTTGCCAACATTAACATTGGACAATTTCTGGACAAGATTAGGGAAAAAGCTTGTGAAATGATGCTATTTAAACTTAAACCTAATCTTTTGTGCCTAAACCTAGCCAAACCTTTAGTTGTGAAACAGTTGAATCTCAACTAATATTACAAATACTCTAAACTATCTGTAGGCAGACTATAAAAATATAGTGGAACCTAAAGTCCCATAAAGTGTCAAAATCCTTTTACTGTTTCAACAAATGGGGAACATTATAAACTTCACTTAAGTTGTTTTTTATTGCAGGAATACTGTATTTTACAAGTGTTCATGTTATTGTGTCCAGCCCCTGAATGTCTCACTCTCCTCATGTAGTAAGTGTGAGGCTTTGCTGTCCCTGCTGTACCCTGATACACACTAATACCATTTGAGCTGCGAGTTGAACTTCCGCTTCCCACCAAGAGACACACTGTTCCCTGTGCTCTACATATTTCATAATATCCCTGCGTAAAACTCCACTGACATGATAGCCCACAGAATCTGTCCTGCTTTCACCTTAGAAAAATGGGTCTACACCCACTCTCTAAATGAACTGTTCACGTAACAGGTCTGCTGCATCCCTTTCTCTGGTTTGCAAATGCAGGTTACAGAATGCAGGGCAGCCGCTGCATCATGTTACTATGCTGAAAACAGTGACGTTTTCTCAGGTTATTTTCATCTTAGCACAAAAAAAAAAAACAACACACACACACACACACACACACACACACACACACACACACACACACACACACACATATACACACACACACACACACACACACACACACACACACACACACACACACACACACACACACACACACACACACACACACAGGGCAACATTAAAAAGCTGCTCACACAACAATTGACCTGGTTTGAGCACAACAACCAGCTGACCTCACAGTGGTGGTGTCAGAAAATATAGGTCCCCTGAGCCAATGCACTGTCGTGGGTTAATTGTTACTCATTGTGTGGTTTGTGCTGCAGGGAAGCTGACAGGAAGTCAATCCCCTGGTGTCATTATTTTACAACTTGTAAAGAGGCCGCTGTGATCTTTGTCTCTCTTGGAGGTACACTAACCGGCTTCAAATGTCACACACACAAGATGTCTGTGTTAATAGATATAAGACTGTAGATCTAAACGGCAGCAAGAGACAGCAATTCAATACCCAGAAATCATGTGATGTGACATCATCACACTCATGTTTCCAACCCGACAGGTCTGAGATGTTTTAGGTCAGAGGCAAGACGTGACCTCGTTTGGACAATTCTAGGTTGTGATGCGTACATTCAAGACTGAGAATAATAATAAAGTTTTACATTTTGGGAAAAACATGTATGTGCTTTCTTCCTGGGAGTTAGATGATCTCATGCGTGTGCCTTAAGTATGGAGCTCCAGCCAGGAGGGTATTAGTTTAGCTCAGCTTAGCCTAAAAAGGGTTCCAATTCTTTTTAAGAAATCATTTTCCAGGAACTTTTATTCTCCAAGACACTTTACAAGGTTTTTTTTTTTTTGCTCACAAATTGTATAATTTACCAGTAAGCCTAGCGTGTATGGGACTATCAACATTAGCTCGCTTTCATAGCTTAGCTACAGACGATTTTCTGGTGTGGTCTCCAGCAAACTGACTACAGACTACTACAGTTTACCTCGAACTGTAACATTAATTTGGCCACAGCTAAGAAAAAACAGTGCTCTGCGTCTGGTGTAAACAGCCAGGCTGACTGACATCTGAGCTGAAATGAAAAGGGAGCATTTCACTTTGCGTCTCCTGCTTTGGTGTCATGCTGCGCTGCTTATCCTACCAAGAGTTGAGTTTCAAACAATATATGCACGCTGCGTGGACAGAGCAATTAATCATGAAATAGTTACAATATGTGACTCTCTGGAGAACCACAAATTGTAATTTTTTACATTTGTTTTATATGGGTTAAACTATGAGATCTAACATTTATAATTACTAAGTTCTAGAGGTTCTAGTAAGCATATTTTGATTTAGTCTTGATGCTAAGCTACGCTAACCCATCTCCTGGCTTTAGCTCCATACTTACAGTATGCTGTACAGACATACGTTTGGTATCGATCTTCCTAACTCTCTGCAAGAAAGCAAATAAACATATTTCCCATAACTATTATTGTACAAAACTTTTCAAACCCAGAAGACAATAAGCAATTTGTTCTTTTCTTGTAATAAAAAGTTTTGGGTCTGAAATCGTATATGCACCAAGAAGGCGAGCTTTTAAAAGCAGTTCAAGCAAGGTGAACTAGCAAGGCTAATGTGATGGACGATGTATACAAAAGAAGTCCTTACAACTTGATTCTCATACTGTACCGAAAAGAATGGAAATCAGTGGCTGTACAGAAGGTAAGAAACTAATATGTGGGTTTAATATATTGTTCAAAGTTCAAAACATAGAAACATATTAACAAATTCGGCATTAGATAAAAACGGAACTGTAACTAAAAAGTTGATGTGCGTTGTTTGTCGGGGTCATTTTGATCGTTTGTATTCGTAAATGGCAGCTTTTTAAATGTTGCTGCCACAAGGAATTGTGGGACAGCATTATCTCCTTGTGTATCTAATGGATGGTCCAGATGTTAAAGGAGATAACAAAGGAGGCACTGAAGCTCCTTTCCTCAAAAATTAGAGAATTCAAACAGCTCTTATCATGGCTGCCACTCAAATACTTCCAGGTCCTTTCACTCAGTTAGGAACCTTCAAAAAACCAAGAAAGACTATTCGACACTCTGTGTATCCTCAAATAAAAAGCTTTGAAAAGCAATATTGTAAAACGAGTGCTTTAAAGGTTTGCTTCATCACCTCTGGTGGGTCAGGATGAGTTCTAAAAACCAACAGCAGAAAGCAGTTTCATTGATTTAGACGGGGGAGTTTTTTACATGAAAAATCATTAGTGCAGCACAAACTTATAGCACAGATCAGTAGTTTTAGATGCTGCATACTGAGCTCTTGTCTGAGTCCATTTCATGCACACACACTCAAACACACATCAGATCTTAAAAGACACACAGCAAAGCAGTGAAGATCATTCTGAAAAAGTCTCTCTCTTTCTCTCTCTGAGTGATACCTTCTTTAGCTGGAGTGCTTTGCGGGGACTGGGTGAGAGACAGAGACTGAGAGAGAGTGGAGCCGTCGTCGGAGGTTAGCTCGTGCTCTCCATCTGCAGGGAGGGCGGGGATGGATGAGAGGATTGCAGGGTGGTGTAGAGGATTGAAGTAGTGGGATGACAGCGGGGGTGAGTGGGATGAGAGGTGGGTGGGGTGGGATTTGGGATGAAGGGTCAGAAGGGGGTAAAGGGAGATTAGTGGTAACACACACGTTAGAATCAGGCCATGCACAGCTGCTTTTTCACAAAATTTCCCAAATCCTCATCAGTTGGTCATCAGGCTCTCCGAGTGCCATCACTCGTGTGTTATCTCTTTCTCCTGGCGGCTGAGCACGCACTGTAACATTTTGTTGTTAAAAGCTAGGCCTGGGCATTATTAGCATACAGAAACTTTTAGGGGAATGCAATACAAATTGAACATAATTTGTGTATACTGTGATTTAAAAAAAAAAAATCGATTGCATGTCTGTCCATCCTGGGAGCCCTCCTGTGTCTGTCTCTGATTTTTTTCGATCTTTTTCGAGTTTTTCCTTATCTGAAGATAAGAAGGGTCTGATAGAGGATGTCATATGTTGTTCAGATTGTAAAGCCCTTTGAGGCAAATTGTGATCTGAGATATTGGGCTATATAAATAAAACTCACTTGACTTGAATTGAATCATGTATGATACAATTCAATTCAAGTATGTATGATATTTATGTTGTCTAAGTTGTCCAAGAATTCTTTGGTTAAAAATGAACAAAAGCTTTTTGTTTTACATTTTTGTCTGATGTTATGCAAACCACTGGGAATAAGCATTCATTTGTTAATTTTAAATGGGATTTTACAAACATTTGCTATATCATGATACTGTTCCTACTAATATTGGGAAGTGTTCTTTTTATAATATTGTGAAAATATCACCCTGATGTTATCTTTACCTAATGTATACCTCATGATGTCAGAACTGGGCTTGTTAATTCTCTTCATATCCTCTACTTAAGAGAACCAAGTTTTCTTTTATTTCCCATCCTATCATTAGTGTTTAGTTATTTTTTTTTTATCTCCAAGAGCACCCCATGTTTCCTGGCCCTAAAACTACTTGAGCAATGCTTTTTGTATCTCTTACAACAAATGACAGCTTTTAACACAACTTCAGTAAGTACAGTAAATGTTACAGTCCAGCTCAGCATTAGTAGCTTCATTAGTTTTAAACACTGATTAGTGTGAATGAATGGCATTCCCATTTCACTTTAACACATTAATTAGCACTTTCAGGGTTACACATTCAGTTGGCTGAGGCGTCACAACCCGTTCATACACGGCATATAGAACGTGGTTGTATAACAGCCTGGTCTGTGCAGTGAACATGCTCATATGTTCTTGTATGTGTTTGTCAGGTTTTACATGCATAAAGGTGAGATTTGAGAAATGAACTCAGTTTGAAAACCTTTAACATCACTAACAACATGTAGCTTTCAACTGACAGCTGCCATGTGCACTTCAATGGTTGCACTTGTATCAGTTTTGACATTAAATGTTTCAACTAATCACAACACAAGTACTGCACACTGCTAATCACAGGCTAAACCTATGAGTGTGTGTGTGTATGTGTGTGTTTGTTGCATATATCAGGCCATTGCAGACGGTCTCCAGCTTGCATCCAGATTGGCCACCGGGGATTCATGGGGCTGTGGGGGCAACAGTGTCATAGCAACGGGCTCCGCTCATGTGGCGGGTGTGAAGACCTGCTGTCTGTTCGGTCTGCCATCTTAGTCACACCGGCCCCTCATAAATGTGCACATGGACAGACTCACTACCACCACACACACACACACACACACACACACACACACACACACACACACACACACACACACACACACACACACACACACACACACACACACACACACACACACACACACACACACACACACACACACCATGACACCTGTACCGTGCATGCTGATGTACACACAGACATACATGGCAGGAGCTTGTGCAGAATGGGGACTAGTGGACGACCCCCCTTCACAATCTGTTCTCTATTGATTTTTCGCCTGCCTCTCTGAAAGGCAGTGGGACAGAGGGCTAATATGATTAGCATTGACTGTCCTGTGCACGAGGTTAATGCAGATGAAGGCAGCAGTGGAGCCCTTGGGGACATACCCTCATGTTAAAAGGTATATAGAGTGTGTGTGTGTGTGTGTGTGTGTTTATATGTCATATCCCAGGCAATGTGTTATTATATGTGAGCGTCCTCTGGGATCACTGCTAAGGCTAGGGCGTTAGACGTTTATTAACAACAAGACTGCTGAGAGAGCACAGAACAAACTCAAGATGTACAGTAATCAATCTTCAAGTCAAGATTTGAAGAGGAGGAGGGGGAGGAGGAGGGACTGATTTGCTCCAGCTGTTTTAGCCGATTCTGAGCACTTGAAAATGTCAGATGGTGCTTATTAACGACTTTACCAGGATTCAGCAGGACCTGCCCGTATCTGGCTGTCAGGGTCGTGTCTTTTCTTCAGTTGAAAGCTCACTGGGAAGACACCAGTTAAAAAGAGGAATCTACTACATTGAGACTTCCAGGTCAAATCTAAAAGGTTTTACTCTTAGGGCATATCAGGGAAAGACAAATATAAGAGTAAAAATAATACGAAAGTAAACTAAACTATTCTAAATAACTATAAATCCAAACACAATACATTCAACTTGAGTTTAAAATAACCCATATAATACATATCTTACACATACATACAATGTATTGCTGCAATTGATTTCTGCCATAACAGACACCGATATCTGTGATAAACAAATATTGGCTGATAACATCAGCCATGCTGATACATCAGGCTCTCATGCATACTGCCAAAAATGAGAGCACACATCTCTGAAGGTAGCAGAGACCTGCTGCTCACTCAAATTTAGTGACAAATCTTGCTGGCTTGCTGCACTAATCTCTTCCTGTGAGCTTCCAAACTGTGGATTATTAGATTGATGATTGATTGATTGAATGTTTTAAACTCGCTCAATAACTTGTTGTTAAACGAAGCCTCACAGATTGGTGGGATTGTTTGCTGCTCATCCAGAAGTCTTTGGCTTTGAGTACAAGTCATTACGTGTTTGTGTGCATGTGTGCGTGTGTGTGTGTGTGTGTGTGTGTGTGTGTGTGTGTGTGTGTGTGTGTGTGTGTCTCTCTGTGTGTTCAGTCCATATGTCTCTCAGTGTGACTGGGCTCTTGTGGTGTTTGCAAGTTGAGCGTGAACGAGTTCAGAATCAAGTCCATACGCCTACGAACACTCACTTTATGGACTGGTGTGTGTGAGTTTGCATGTTTGTTTAAGTGTATGTATTTATGTTGGCGTGTGTGTGTGTGTGTGTGTGTGTGTGTGTGTGTCTCGTACCACTGAGGCCCAGTTGCCTCCTCTCCATGTTCTTGCGGTACTCCTCCTTGTCCTTCTCTAACAGCTCACTGAAGGGGTTGGGAGGCAGGGGAGCCATCTGCTCCTCCTCTGTGGGCACGTATGGCTGGGGAGGAGACAGGGAGAGGGGTGAGCATGGGATCAAACACACACACGCACACGCACACACACACACACACACACACACACACGCACACACACAGAGATAGTCAGGAGGCACATGCATGCACTCTCTGAAATACAAAAAACAAAGCACGCACAAACAAACTGGCACACACACGCGAACGCTGTGACTGTGACTGAGACGGACAATCATTCATTACAACATAACTAAGCCTGCTCAAAAGTGTTGTTCCACATCACACAGAACTCTTAACCCATTCATCTGCAAACCTTAACATCTTTTAACATTTTAACTGTAGAAAACACTCCAAAAGCACGAGACATGTACGAATGCATAAGGAGCACCATCAAACTTCAACAAGTCACACGCATGCATACGAAACACACATTTTATAACATTTCCACTTAGATTTTTGTGTAAAAATACGTCCTATAAACCATCATGCTCCAACACAAGATCTCAACTCAAGAACTCACACAAGGGGTGCAACTTTGTCTGAAGGAGAAATTAAACTGGCCAACATTTACTTAAAATTGTCGTCAAATCTTAAAAAAACAACACCAATGAACACATGCAATGTCTTCTGTTCTGAAAGGACAGAAAGGTGTCAAATAAATAAAAAAACAACAACAAGAGAAGTCAAAGAAAAAGACCACTGCAAACACCAGCAATTAAAAAACACTTGTTGATATTTACCAGAACTTTTATCTGCACCAGATCCTTCAAGACAAGACACCAACCACAAAACCATCAGCATGGAGCATCTGAGATTTTTACCTTAATCTTTCTTATGTGTTTATAATGGTCTATTTAATAATTTCTCTTGATACAACTATCAACATAGTAGAGGTTCTTTTTGCCTTGGTAATATGTGCTCACTTGTCTCCACCTAGTGGTCAAGATGTGTCATTAAACTGGCTGCATTTAATGAAATCTCTTCTCATGCCTGTGGCCGCTTACAGACTTCACTGGTATGATCATTTTGTTGCACCTGGGACAGTTTACACCTTCATCACCCTTCTTAGTTTATGAAGTTTAGTGGGCTCAGGTAATTTGCAGCGCAACTCTACGCAACTGCAGCCTGAGCAGATATCTGATCAGTCAGATTAACTGAAAACGCCTTTGAGTTATTGCTCGATAAACAAGTAATATGGGAAACCTGTAGTGCTGCTATTCATTCAGTAGTGCAGGAGTGGTTCAACACACTGTGTATCCAGCAATAAACCACTGCATGCCCAGAAACGAAAACAAAACCAAAATTCTGAAACCTAAATACCAAGTTAATGACTCTGAACAGCAAGAAAAACTCTTAAAAGCAGCTCCTGTTTATGTTCCTGCTGATGACTTGAGACTCGGCAAAGTCAAAAAAGACTTTAACACCAATGACTCATGACATCCCTTCAACCTGAGCCTTCTTATTTGAAAATGTTTGATACCCTCCTCAGAGGACAAGAAGTATGTTATTTAAAAAATGTGCCACAAATCAATTAAGTTCCCTTCATTTCCTAAAACAAGTAACGTTAACGCTGTTTATTCCCAGATCCACTTTGTTTGAGTCAATCCAACAGCATCCAATCAAGTTGTGGGAGAGAACCATGAAGAACTAATGCTTTGTTACTGAGTGCAGGTTGAAAATAATGATACCAAAGATAGTTCTGTTTCTTTCCGTTGTTAAAATGGCATTACAATTTGTGAAGAGCGAATTATGACTTGCTGAGGGACTTTTTGGGACTTGACTGCAAAGACTAATTTATCACTTGCACCTCTATTACTTTTATTATTAACAGAAGAATATTCTCCTCTCAGTCAACTCTGTTGTTAACTAGGTAAGACGGTGCCTCTTTCAGCAGGAAACAAAACTAGTGTGTTTGGCTGTAACATCAAACTGTTTAAAACAATCTACATTAATTCAGGTATTTTTTGTTAAAAGCTGTCTGGCACCGTTGTTCGAACAGAAAAAAAATCCGTCTGTAAGGCCAACAAACCAAATGAATTGAGATTGCTTCACAAGGTCTGAACACGAGCAAGAGTAAAACCTCACCCGTCGAGGTGGATCAACAGGGATGCCTGCGAGGTGCTGAGAGCGTGGCCCCGACGTCATCACATCAAACCGGTTCTGCTCTCTGATCTGTGATTGGACCAAACACATAATGATGCTAGGAGGATACAGGAAGAGTTTACAGTGTCTGAATTATTTCAAACTATATTTAAAACAATTAAGAACTCAAATGTAAATGATTGAAAGGTTCAATTTTGCACAGATGTGATCATACGCCTTCTTCTAGTCCAGTAATCTCCTCAGGTATCATACTTCTGTCTCAGAGCAAGAGGCTAGCGCAAAATGTCATGAATAAACTTCAGTTCAGTTTTGATTTAACCATTCTACTATTTCAGTCAAGAAGTTATAGCAATTTTAGGCTTCGGCTCTAAATGTTAGTCACTCTGAACAACTTTCTAACCATCATTCATGCTGACTTAGAGAAAAGACTTTTACTCACTTTGTTCCTCTTCTCCAGCACCTCACTGGGGTTTGTGTTGAGAGGGACAAACTGATTGGGGTCCTCAATCCGGATCGGGGTTCCCGTCTCCTCCGCCTTCATCCACTGTAGAAGGAAGGTGCGAGAAGACAGGTGAGATCAAAACTGTCGGCTCAAAATATAAACGACCTGGCACTGCATTGTGACTATTGTTATATTATATTGTCACTTTTAAAAACAATGTTATTATTACCAGATAGATAGATAGATAGATAGATAGATAGATAGATAGATAGATATAGATAGATAATAGATAGATAGATAGATAGATAGATAGATAGATAGACAGACAGACAGACAGACAGACAGACAGACAGACTTTATTGATCCCAAGCTGGGAAATTGCAGTGTAGCAGCAGCATTACACACAGTAACAACACAATGAAGTAAGAGAACAACCTAGACATATTAAAAAAGCAATATAAAATGCAATATAAAAAAAAATTATAAAATGTATAAATCAGCTGTATTAGACAAGTCAGTTGCAATCATTTAAAAAGTTATGAAAATAATGTAATTTAATTTTCTATTTACTGCAACACATTAAAGTAACACTCTATAATCTCCTGTTTCTACTCTACAAATTTATTCTTTTCATCAAAAAAGCTGAAAAGATAAGATATGGGCATCCACCAGAGTTCCTGAATTGCATTATGGGAATTGTAAGACACAACATTATTAGGGACTTAAAGTCAGGATATTTCAGTGTCTGCTGCTTTGATTGTACCTCCTGTGAGACACAAACATTGTCCAATTGAAATACTAAATCACTAGAGTACTCTCTTAAAAATTTGAATAATTATTAATCACCAAGCAAAACACGTCAAAGGTAAGTAACACCAACCAGTCGAAGTATATCCACTCGACTTTTATTTCTTTGCCCCATCTGTATTGTTTACAGTTTACAGACACATTGACTTGTATCTATATGTTGTTGCTTCTTTTATATATTATTCCAGATAATGTAAACCTTTTCGGTTATTATCCCTTACATATACACCTATTTCTTCACCTACTGGTGTGTACATAACAATTCTGTGTTTATTTTTTATCTCTTCTTCTGATTTGTAGTCCTTGTTTAGCTGTATGACTATTTTTATCTCTATTGATATTGATTTTATTTCTATTGAAACTGTGTGTAACATTCAGTGCAACTTATAACTGGAGTCAAATTTCTGTGCACACATGCTTGGTCAATAAAGCTAATTTTGATTCAGTGCAACTGATCCAAAGTCAATGTAGTTCTCTGTTTATCCTGTAGGTGACAATCTACCATCAGGTTTTAAACACTGGGAAACTACTCCAGTCAGATTAAAGTGGTCAACACTAGCTGAAAATGAACTAAAGGACAAATCAGTCTATGATTTGCCATTTGTTTCTTAGTGTTTAGGTTTATTATGGAGATCTATATTCTCATGTCATATTTTTAACAACCTGCTTCACATTCTGACCCTTTCTCAGAAGGTATAATGTTCATACATTTAGAAATCAGTACATTTTTGCTATTATATTTTTCACACATCCACATCCACACTCACCGTGGTTGTCCGGCTGTTGTAGCGCTCCTCTCCGCCCTCTACGCTGACCTTGGTGTAGCTGTTGGGCGAGTTGAGCCAGCGCGTCTTCTCCCTCTGCTGCCGCTGCTGCAGGAACTTGAAGGGCAGACGTGTGGCACCTCCGTCCCCTTCCTCCTCAAACATAAATGCAGTGACCGTGGCGGGGATCTCCACGTCACTCTTGTGCCTCGGCTTCTCTCGCACGATAGGGTGCCTGTAAGCGTGACCTGTCCTGTAGCCCTGTGGCAGGAAACAAGATTACACATGCAGTTAGTTTTCTTTGATCTGAAATGATTTGGTTTGTTTAGGTTCACAAAGAGCAATGAGCAGGAAACAAAACCTTATTTCCTCACAGGAGCCCCATTTGACTTTTACTCCTCCATCCACTCCTTCTGCGGCTGTATTGTGAATGGCCTTGTATCACAGCTCACATCATTGTGCATACATAAAGAGAATGTTTTTAATTCAGTTTGTCATTTTTACACCAGGAGAGATTGAAGTGAACAGAATTCACAACAGAAATGAGCATTTATTCTGTGACGTTTCCCTTCCTGTAACTCTGGTTGAGCTGCCAGTTTCACATTTAGTCAAATGGAAAAGAACCAGAGAAACAGTGCTGAGACCACAGGGTTTCTGGCATCACAGAGGACAGACTCAGAGAGACATTTCCCGTCTGACCCTTTCTCTCTAGCCCCTAACCCTCCATCCCCCTCTTCCCCTCTCCTCTTTATTCTCCTCTTTGCTTTTCTCTCACACTCCAGTTTCCCTCTCTCTCTCTGTTACTGAACTCTCACTTGATCTTGATGTTGTTCAGACATTTTTCCACACTTGGCTTGACAGTAAAGTTCCGTTCTTTTCTGTTTTGTCTGTCTTTTCTATTCATCTCAGTTTCACAGTCCAAGCTGACCTTTCAACTTGACTTGACCCCCTTCTTTTTTTATCCAGAAACAGTCAGCTGTGCCGAACTCTTTTCCTGCAACATCCTGCTTCACATTTGGACGATTTTTTACACATTCAACTGTTTCAGACTGTGTCTGTGTCTTGCACTGAAACAAAGACATTATCTGAAACAAATGCTGTTATGTGAGAATAGAGAAGTGTGGCAGAGCAGACACATAGAAGGGCTGTTCAAAGTCTCGACAGGCAGAGAGGTAATGATTCAAGAGGAGATGGAGCAGAAAAAGGGGAGGGGGGCATGCAGAAAGATGAAAAGTGTGGGGTGCAGAGGTCAGAAAGTCACCACTGCACTTTGGAGCTAGCTACCCAGTCCTGTCAAGTACTATAGAACAAATCACAGAGCATATAAATGCATTTATGAAATGCTTATAGGTTGTGTCACTATTGTGTTGAATCAATCAATGAGCAAGAAAAAAACAGGAATTCATAAAAAATTACATTTGAGGACTGGTTTTTATAGAAAAAGGAACCTCTCAAAAGGCCACAATGTGCGAGGTTCCAGACAGGAAAAGAAATCTTTTAAGCAACCTTATCTTCATGTAACTTTAATATTTGCCTCTGAGCTTATTTGTAGAAAGATAACACACAAAAGTGAAGTGAAGAGCAAAAGTTAAGTATTCATATCAAGTCTAGTCATTTAATGAGCCTGAGGGATCATGATAAACAGATGTGTTTGTGTGTCAGATGTACAGATCTTCTCACTTTGATGTCTGTGGACTCACCAGGTTATCCAGCATCCTCATCAGAGACTCAAACTCCAGCTCGCCAACCTTCCACTTGTACTGGCCACCCATGTTGACAGCAGCAGCTGTGGCCACGGCGAACACTCGTGATTTATACTTCTCCTGGTCCAGCACTATCAAGTTGTCCACGCCACCGGCACACGAGATGGCATTCACCTAAAGTCACAAAGGAAATAGAGAGAAGCATGTGTGTCTATTGACCGATGGCTTATGCAACACAAGATAGACAGAAAGACTCATCTATCACCAAACATCTGTGGCATTAGATCATCCACCTAAAATTAAAACAAGCATGAACAGACTTCCTGAAAACGTTCTGTGCAGAAGAAAGAATTTACCAAAACCAAAATGACATACCCCTCAATCTAAAGCTACCACAGCACCAAGCAATGTACAGTACATGGCATACAACAAACATGGTTGGGGGGATTTATTTATAGAAATTAAGCTGGGCTTTGCAGGATGGATTAATGTTTTCTTTTGCTTGACCGGGGAGAGTCAATCAAGAGATTTGGTATGCATATTACATCAAGGGACACAACAACATCTCTAAAATCTTTCACGCAAGAATACAAGAGCAAAAAACACCAGAGAAACCTCACAGATAACACTGACGTCAAGCGTTAAAACATCATGATGTCTCATAGTTTACATTTCTGAGTCCGCTGACACATACACTGCAGTTGTTCATAATAGATTTAAACTGGATATAGTTTAACCATTAATGATATACAAGTGGATATTGTGATATTTAGGTCAGTTTGGTTATGTGTGATTTGTACCGATGAGTGGCAGAATGAATATTTTCTAATATTTACCCAAAACTATTATAACTGTTTATCAATCAGCTACCTATTTCATCCATTTATGTATTACATTTAGCTCACGGTTAAAGGACTACAGTGTAGGATTTAGTAGAATCTAGTGGTGAATATGGTTCAATCTTTCAAGCCCTATCTAGAGCCAGTGTTTGGTTTGTCCATTCTGGGCTACTGTAGAAACATGGCGGTTCCCCTGCTTGATCCTGATATTCCCTCTGCCATCTTCCTTTCAGCTTTCTTAATGGCTCAATAAAGAAAAGGAAGAAAAACATCCTACTCTTAATGCTGCTTTGGACTTACATCAACAACAACACATCAGCTTGTTACTCCTTTCAACAAACTCTTAAAAGCCTGGATGAAAGACTGTCTGGCCAACATTTTCCACAATGCAAGAGATTACTTAGATAGATAAGATAGACTTATAGAGTGTTGTTAAAATAATGAGAGTGGGGAAATGTGAAAATGGCTGAGATTTAGTGGGAGAGCTGCTGCCGTGCTGGTCTAATACAAGTGCAAGGGAAGCTAGAATTAGCTAACAGCAACAGTGAGCTACTTTGTGTGTGTGTGTGTACCTGGATTTCGCAGGCATACTGGGCATTGTATATGTAGTGAAAGGCCTCTTCGATGGTCTCCCGAGAGCAACCACGCCATGATTCCTCAGCACCAAAACCTGTAACGCACACAGAAACAGTGATTAGGGAGCAGCAGAACAGTCCGATCAAACTGAGTCTTAGGAGGTCAGTTTGTCTAATTTGGTTTATTTGTGGCTGTATAACTACTATGTGACAGGCCCTGTAATTAATAAGTAACCACCAAAATGTTTCTGGTTCCATGTATCAACAAAGGTTGAGCCACTGGATGATGACAGCAGGACCTGGAAGCAGACTGGCGGTGGAAATTCCCTTCAATTCCCAGAATTTGTTTGCCAATTTCAATTCTGTGGCTCTCTAAAGCCAAGTGAGAGTCACATTGGGAAGTGCATGTAGGCATAGAAATAAAGAGGTGCGGAAGATAATCCAAATACCACTGATATTTCAACAGGATGTGCTGCTATGAATGTCTTGCTACTGTTTCCTATTCGAAATATACCACACCCTGATAATTTGTCCATTTCTCTTTCTTGACTGCAAGGACAAGGAATAAAAACATCCCTTTGTTGAATATATTAAAAATACCTTGCGAGATATCATGGCCACACGTCACAGCCTTACCAATTGTTCTAAGGTTTCTGAAATGTTCACTTTTCATATCTTTTCATATTTTAACATCGCTGCATCTGGCCAAGAAACAGCTAAGCACAAACTCCCTCGTAAAACTACAATGTGCTGTTTTTACACTTTTGTATGTAATTAAAAAAAATAGGTATAATATGTTTAATTAACTTGCTAGCTGTTTATTAAGTCTATGACTATGCTCATCTAACTGGACGTAGTTTCATATTTACCATACAGACTTAGAGGTATCAGTCTAACCTAATCTAATAGTCAGCAAGAAAGCTCATTAAGAGTATCTCTAAGTGAGCTTTTCCCTTACGAACAATGAGGACTGTCCAGCTGGACGACATTGCTCAGTGCTGAGTTTCCTTGGTTTTCTTACCTTTGTCGAAGGCCCCAGGGCCTTCTGCAGCTCTCTGCGCTCCTCCTGGTCATCCAGGCTGCCCTGGTAGTTGTAGTAGGCAATATCACCCAGGATCAAGGCCTCCTGGGAAATGGGCAGGATGCCACACTTCATAGATGACACCTAAATCAGGAGAAACGTGAAAAGAATGTAGCAGAGACATATAAGAGATGGGAAGTTTGACAGGTGTGTTACAGCTGTTTTATTCATCGGAGTCTGCAGCGGACACTTCTCGTGGATGCCTCTGTGTGAAGAAAACTTCCTCTCTTCACATATCAGCATCTATTTAGAGATCATTATTCCTTTTCATTTAACGTGTGTTATAATTACACCCTTCAAATTACTAAACCTCCCTGAAACAATCCAACGTCTGATTATCACATTCCCTGTCAGAAACAGCTTCAGGTGGTCTGCAGGTTAATCAGGAGGTTCGACGGTCCATTGGCTTGTAGGACAGGCTTGAAGACGTTCAACATAGCGTGAACTTACAGCAGCTGTGGCAGGAGTGTGCACATGTATGACGCAGCGGATGTCTGGACGCATGGAGTAGATTGCAGCGTGGGGGCTGAAACCTGCAGGGTCAATCCTCAGGTTGGTGGAGCCCTGTTCGATCACCTCCCCGATGATGTTGACCTTCACCTGGAAAAACAAGGACAGTCAATGGAGGCTTCATGGATTTCTTCCCTGGAGCTGAAGCCGGTGGATGTAAAGCCCAGACAGTTGTTAACCCAAACATTTTACTCTTTCTGAACTAAAAACACAAGCTGAAAAAGCTTTTTGAAAAACTGACAGCAGCATTATCTAGACAGCTCTCTTGAGAAGGGAGGAGATGGAATATGATGAGGCTGGATGAGAGCAGAGGGAGACATACTGTGAAACTAACCATGCCCAGATCACTGTAATCAAATATTCTCAGGCATTAAAAACACATCCAGAGACTGACACACAAACACGGAGCTGATAACCCGCCAACATTAACTAAGAAGACATAAACATAAGTCAAAATCAATGAGCATGACGACAGAAACCACATTATCAAAGAATCCTCTCTGTCCGCTCCTCTCCAAGAAATGAATTGGAGTGTTACCAGGAAATATAGTCGAGGAGTGGACATGACGTCCTTTATTATGACAACTTCATTACCAACCAATTAGCAGTTATTAGATTACAGGACGGAAGAGAAGAGCAATGGAGGGACTGATAGAGGTAGAGACCTAGAGGGAAGAGAGCTGGCTTACCAGAGAAAAAGAGAGAATAAAGACAGATAACTGGACAAAGAGACTGAGGAACAAAACCTGAAGGAAGAGCAAAGACAAGAATGACTGCAGATGTCAGTCCATGCAGTAAAACCTAATAACAAACACAGCCTTGCCTGAAGACCTTGAACACAATTGCCATCACCGTAACCACATGTTGTTCTGTGAGACAAACCAGAACCTACGGGCTCCCATTTCTATTTGACTATACAAAGTGTGTGTTATCACAACAGGAAAGGGCATCCATCATCCAGTCTGAGGCTGATGATATACACCCAGTTCCTACAGGGTCTTTTTACAGGGTTTTTTCTCCCTTGCTTCACTTCTGCTGCACTTTGCTCCTTCCTTGAGAAAAATTGTGTTCCAGGAGTAACTTAGTATTATTATAAGCAAAGGATGTACCAGGGAATGGGTGTGTGTGTACTTCAATGCCCTCACTGGTCTCCTTACCACAAAGAACAGGAAATCAGAAACCTGCTTTTTGTAGGAAATAATTTTGTGTAGCCTTAAAAAAACAATAGTTTATTTTTCCACCATGACATTTGCGTTGCAAACTGAACCAGCTTTAGTACGCAATTCTACTGAAAAAAATGTGTCCATTAAAACTGATTAAAAACATGGCTATTATTATTATTATTATTATTATTATTATTATTATTATTATATTTTGTATTTTCATATTAACAACATCTCAGATGAATGCATTAGTGTGCTTGACTTTACATACAAAAAGGTGTGTGGAACATACAGAGTAATGTTTTGGTGTTCTGCTGTCGTATTTGCCCTGATGTAAAAAATTATTGATTAACTAAAACATCAGGGCGGAGTCACAGCTTGCTGGTGATCTCCGGGTCAACTCAGGCTGAAAATCCTGAGACATGTCCTTAGTGGTGCTCTGCCTTTTAACACCCATATGGATGTTTGGATGGATGACTGTCAATTGATCTTCCACCATGCAGAGGAAAGTAAATGGCACCAGCCGAGCGTAACTAACTAACGCCATCTTTGTCTCCACACACAGCCACAGACAGCTGCCAGGCGAATCGAACATTGATTGGTTTACACATCACATGTCCAGTACAGTATCAGTTCACCCTGTCACGTCCTTCAAACTGCAGCAGCCTGCCAGTCAAACCGCTCTACTGCTGCTGAGAGGCCCACTTCTGACGAACATAGCACTTCTAATTATAAAAAGATGCCAAAGGACGTGTCAGAAAGAATCTGAAATGTGACACGGCTGGACAGAAAGCAGATTATGAAGAAGTCTGTGGAGGAGAGTTGGCCCTGAAGAGCAGCTGAAACTTTAACATGAAATCCCTGAATTTCTTCAAAGAAAATTCAAGTTAAGCAAATTGGGCAGCCTGACTTTAATCTTCTTTGTTCATCTATCTGCATTCACATCAAACTAAACTTAAAGATGAATGTTACCTAGAGCCAAAAACACTGTGAATTGTCCTCTGAACTCAAATAAACCCCCTTGATCTCAGAGCTCAAACAGAGAGATTGAGAGGGAGAGGCAGATGGAAACGGACCAAAGCCAACTAAACTCCGGCCTTTCTCTGACGCCATAGCCTCTACCCAGCTGACCCCAAAATGACCTTACGCTTAATTCTGGGTGACTTCCTCTTAATCAATCTGTTCAACCTCTCTATACACTTGAACTCAACCTTGTAACTATGGAGATCACTGGATCGAAACAGACTGAGAGAAGAAGAAGAAGAAGAAGAAGAAGAAGAAGAAAAGCACGAGAGAAACACAGCAGCGACAGACTGGCATCAAAACACAAACAGACTAAATCACAGTTAGAGCAATTAGAAGGGGCCAGACGACATAATTTTGTTATGTCTCCTGTAAGCTGCAGTGTTGTGCTCATCACTCTTACACAGACAGCCACAGCAAAGATGGATGTGGTCCAGATGCAGAAACTAAAAATACTCCATTTGAAATGATTTTGCCTTACACTTTTAAGACTTGAGTCTGCATTTTACCCTGCAGTCTTCTAGGATTTGTACAAGAGGTAGCTGTTAGCAAGTTTCATCATGATGTCATCATTCATCATGCCTGAAGGAGAGGACATCTAGACTTCTTTTTTATTTTGAGGCAGCTAACTGCAGCCACTACTTCTTTTGGGGCTTGTGAAGTTGAGCCAGATGTTACATATCGATACAATTGATGTATATATTTAATCAACAAAAAGTAACATAATCATTTCATATATTATTTGATTAACCTAAATCAAGTAGTTTTGATTCAGTTAAGCTGAAGAAGTGATGGACATTTCTTTTCATTTTAGTTTCATGGTTCCTGTTTGGAAGATACATTTTCTGCATGTTTTTCTGCATTAATGTACATTTTAACCATGTTTTCCCTACCAGGTAAACTTATGTATTGTATTCTAATAACTAACGCAGAAAGCTATATTTCCTTTGAAAATAGCTTGTGAAA
Source organism: Dicentrarchus labrax (assembly GCF_905237075.1). Taxonomy (NCBI): domain Eukaryota; kingdom Metazoa; phylum Chordata; class Actinopteri; family Moronidae; genus Dicentrarchus; species Dicentrarchus labrax. The sequence continues at coordinate 16,298,862 of NW_026136721.1, read as the reverse complement.
GATCGAACTGTAAAAGTGAGACGTAAGTGATTAAGTAGCTGGCCCGAGAGAAACTAAACCAACCAGAACTGTCAATAAAGTAAAGCAGTACATTTAATTCAAAAATTCACTTTCGGCTCTCTTTGCTATCAGGCACCAACAGAGAGCAGGTTACCAGCTGGAACTAAACTACAATTGTTTCATTGCATATCTCTGTCTGCCAACCACCCTGGCAGGTCAAACAGTGAAATCTGCCTGTCAGCAGTACGGCTACTACATCCAGCTGTCAGCTCACACCTGCAGCCACATTACACAGGTGTGTGTGTATGTTTGTACAGGTGTTGAAGATAAAAAAAAAAGTAAAATAGAGAGAAAAGAGGACAGAAAAAGACTGAAGATATGATTCAAGTGTTGAGAAACTTTTATCCAAACTTTTGTAATGTCACAAAAAGTACAAAGCAAATTATGGGGAAGTTATGTGGTTTAGTTTGGTAGACGCATGTAAATATACTTCTTGAATATCAAACAAACCACATCCACAAGAAACTTGAAAAGCCTTCCAAGAATGTATTACAACATGGCAGGTTAATATTATTATCCTTAGAGTCTGTTCATGTTTTCCATGTCATATTTTATGGATTACACCAAACGACTATATATATGTATGTGTATATAAACATATATGTAAGGCAATCAAACTACAAATGGCCATACAAACATGACTGGTGTCTTAAATATGGAAAAAAAGTTGTAGTTGAGTAATACAATATTGTTTTGTTTTTTTTTGCATCAAAACTGAATTGCCCATGTGGCTGGTCAGGTCTAGCATACGTCATTATTTTTTTCAGGTTATTCAGCATGTCTACAAAACTATTTATGGCATCAATTCTTTTATAATATTTTATTTAATATATTTTATATAATACCACAGCTCTGGGATTTATATCTTACTGTGATAAACACTTGGATGGAAACCAGAGGAGAAAGTAGAGCAAGAGAAAGTGGGAACCGAGATCCAGGCAAACAGATGGAAAGAAAGACTGAATTAGAGGTTTTAAAAAGGAAACAGGGTTCCTAGCATATTATTAGACGCATTATTGCATATCTATTGACACAGCATGCCCAGCCCTGTGACGTAACGAGCACTCTTTCAACCGAAACTAGACGGACAAACAACCTGAACCACAATATTTGCTGACTTATTAGAGGAAAGTAGCAGACAGAGCGAAGGGACTGTGTCAAACTCATGTCAATACAAGCAGAACATGACAAACAGAGAGAGAGAGAGAGAGAGAGAGAGAGAGAGAGAGAGAGAGAGGGAGGCACGTTGTCCTTTGTGGCTCTCCAAAACACTGAAATGAGATCCATCTACTATTTTTCCCCTTCGAACAATTCAAGGAAGTAAATTGAAGGAAATAAATGGCTGATTAAGCAAAGTGGGAAAGCATTAGCCCTGTCCAGTGAAGGCTGAAACATTACTCAGAGCACTGTTGGCAACCTATACAGACAAGGATATTGACACAGACAGACATTTACAATCTCTCTCATTTGTTTCACTCAAGGGATTTGTTAAAGTCAAAGTTTAGATTTACAGTCAATTATAAATAGTATATTTGCTGTGGGTATCTTACTTCTCTGTGTTTCAATTCCAAAGCCAACCAAACAAATAAATAAATAAATAAAATAGAAATGTCAGTTTAGTATGAAATGTATCTCCCAACTGAGAATCTTTCATTTAATACAATAATAAATTAAGTTAAATTACTTTATTTAGTTTTACTGCAGTAATACAATTGCATGTTTTAGGGAGTATATAACTAAATAACAATGTTCTCTCTCTCTCTCTCTCTCTCTCTCTCTCTCTCTCTCTCTCTCTCTCTCTCTCTCTCTCCTCTCTCTCTCTCTCTCTCTCTCTCTCTCTCTCTCTCTCTCTCTCTCTCCTCTTCTCGCTCCTTACCAGGTTTGATGCAGATGCCTCAGCGAATGACAGTCCTCTGGGGATGATAAGGATGTGGTCTTGCTCCTTACTGACTCGAGCCTGAGACAAGAAAAAGTCAAATCACTTTTTTGTTGAGGCAAATTGACTGAAATCTGATGGGAATTGAAGTCTATGTAAGGATAGACTGTTCTTATTCTTCCTTCTACTGAGCAGTGAGACTTTACCGGACAAAACTCAAGTGAGCGTTAAGTCAAAAGGAAAAATCGGGCTTTTGTTTATTGGCATGTTTCAAAGTAAGATGGAAATCTAATCTGTCTTACTCGTTTTTCACAAGTAAGGCCACTGTAATTTCTCCTACATGCTTGGAAGGTGAGCTGTACTCAGTTGGTTGCAACTTCACTGCTAGAAATCCTACACACTGGTCCTTTAAATGTCATCGAATCAATGAGCATATACTATACCCATTGTTATTGCCTTCAGAAACTACTGCTGTGTCCAAAATACCTTCTCTATGGACTGAGCTACTGCTGACCCTGTAGTAATAGTAGTGGTAGTAAATTGGGAATTCAGACAAAGCCTGTTAACGTCAAAAGAAGTCCTTACTGTGATGTAGGAATTGGCGAAGTGGGCCCAGCTGAACAGGTCCACCAGTCTGTAAAGGCTGGCCAGTTTACAGCGCGTCAGCTTCTCGCCTTTCACCATCGTGGTGGTTTCCACTCCGTACATATCGTTGATGGGAGTGACCATCCCCAGACCTAAACAATGGTATAATCAAGGTTACATCAAGGTGAATAAACAGAATATACATGAAAGAAAAATGCTATTTGCAGAGTGTTCGCTAAGAAAGTTGTTTAAAAGTGATAGTTTTTAATTTGCATTTAAGAACAAATTCACACACAGACATTCATTTTTTGTTCATTTTTATCCTCTCCTCCTAACAACGGCAACGACAGACACACAGGAACACTGTCTTTTTAACTAATGATGCGTGTGACACATCTGGTTCCACACGAGTCCTACTTGTTTACTCCCTACGCCTCCTTGGACTTACTTACGGGTATATTTTAAGGAATGGCTAAACTGAGCTGCTACATTGTCTTTGACGTATAATTCAGCATTAGTTGTGCATTCCAACGCAGTGATTGGAAGCAGACTTCACATATGGACTCCTGGACACAACTCACAAAAGGATCAGACCCAGAGAAATATGCGTAGCTCTTCCGGAGTCTGGGGTTGGGTTGTCTCAGGGTATTTGTGCCTTTAAGCGCAAATAAGCTCATGTTTGGGTATGGATCTCCTCTCTTCAAATGCCGATGCCGTGTTGTGTTTTTTTCGGTGCAGTTCAAAGCAGATGCACCCTGGGCAAGGGTGGCAAGTCCTGCTAAATGTTAGTGTCTGGTTGCCCTGGGTAACGGGCCACAGGGCTGTGAGTACTCACTGAGGGGGGAGGTGTTGAAGCCTGCCACTGAGCTGGCCATGAAGAAGTCAGCAATCTGTCTGAGGGCCAGTAGGCCGGTGGGGTTGTTCCCCTTGCGCTGCTGCTCCTGGATCAGGCTCTCCAACTCCTCCTTGAAGGCCTGGAAGAGAAGAAGAGGAAATAATGTGACACTGACACGCCACAATGTCTAAAAAAAACTAGAAACTGAAACCTCAGATTAAATGCAGATGGGAAAGCAATTTATTCACCAAACATTAACATTTTTATTCACTAATAATTTTTAAAACCATATTTTAAAGACTGAAAATGAACAATATCCAAACAGCATCAGGAACAAGCTTTTGGGAACTTTACTTTGAATCACAAGACTCGATACCTCAATCAGGTGATTTTCAATGATGAAAAAATAATTTATTTTACTTTTAAGATGGAGTTTCAGGCACATTAACTTTCTTGAACTGTAATGAAACTTTAGAAAAATGGCAGGGTAAAGATGATGATGGGACAGATTAGACATAGGTGGGAGTAAAGGGTACAGGGGATTAGTGGTGACAGAGGGATGAGAGACTAAAAAGATGTGGGAACATTAAGAGAGACAGGAAGAGTGGGGATGAGGAGAGGAAGAACGAGGGAGACGTGTTAATCACAGATTAGACATGCTCCTCGGGTGTCAATCTGAATAGTCCTCAAAGCGCTCTATGAAGCTGGATCAGGATTGGCTGGGAACCCAACACGCTGAGTCAGGATTGGCTGTCTGGCTAGCTCGCAGCCTGCATTACGATTGGCTGCTTGGTGTGTGAGAGAGAGTGTGTGGCTAATCCTCATGTCCACACTACAGTCATCTGTTGAAGCCACAGACACAATACTGTATATGCTAACATGCTCTTATGCAAGACCAGATACACACACAGCTGGCTGCATTACATCATATAAAGTACTGTATGATTTTATGTTTTCACTTTCCTTCAAAACAAATGTTCTTCATCATGCAAAAGCTCATAAATCAAATGTTCAATCAAAAAGAAATCACAAGATACTTGAGTACAAATGAAGATCATGACAGAAAGTGTCAGGGACAGTTCAGATGTTATGATGCTTAAGGCCTTGTAGCTATTGCAGATGGGTTATATTAATACAGTCAAACACAGGCTGCAGAGGGGAACAGCAGACAAGCTAATACTGTATGTATAGCTGCTCATAATCTTAATAAGGTTGTGAACCTCTCAGGGGGCACAGTCACCTTTCACTGGTGGCTAATGTAATTATGTAATTAAAGCTGCAACCAGTACAAAATATGTTTTGTGTTTGGGTTGTTTTTTCACAATAGAGGTCAAAACACTGTACTACGAAGCAGAATTTACTGAGCTGGTATTGCCTGTGCACATTGTCATCCATTTGTTTTTTTAAGTTTGTCTGTAGTCAATTGACACATGGTCAGTTCCAATGCAGCATCAAGCAGAAGCATTGGTCCCATGTTTACCTTCAGTTTTCTGTGGTTTGTGCGCTGATTTAATACAAACACCTTCCATCATCATACATTTTTATTTTTTCTGCTTTTGTACAAATGGAAATCATGGCATCGACTGGCTCGACTAAAATTCTACCATCTGCGCCATCTCACTGTACAAGATGATATAAATGTTTTCCAGACTTGGTTCTGAGTCAGCCATTAAAAAAACGCTTTTTTGTCTGTATGAATAATCTGACACAGACTTTCTTGTGTCTCATTATTGGATGTTGACTCTTTTTTTCCTGAACATTTTAATTATGTTTTCTCCATCTGGTCCACCATCCTAACCTCTAGCCTGCATTTAGGGAATTTTACCAGTTTAAATAAATGGCCCTCAAACCTCTATGAACTGATTCTTCACAATCCTGGTGTTTGGTGTGTATCTCCTGCAGGTACACACAGTTTCTGCGCTACTCTTTGCCATCATTTCAGTCAGATTTTCCCTCTGTTAGGATACCTTCATGTGTTCACTGTCAGAAGGTTTCTACTGGGAGATGAATTATCTGCAGATGTCTCCTCTAAAATAAACCAACCCGATGATTAAAATTAGTTAGCACACTGAATAAAGCAGTTTCACCTTAAAAATCTGTTTCTCCGAGCTGCTGCTGACATTAGCTCAGCTTGTTTCTCTGATTTCTCAAGATGTCTGATGACTAAAATCCTTCATATTTAAATATATAGTTAAAAATGTGGCTTAAAACTGGATAAAAAGTCAATTTATGACAGCTTATGGCAGACAATACAGTGACGTACACGCAAAGGGGATATGATGCCATTGATGGGTGAAACGCATTCGTAAATTACAGATTTCTCTGAAAAAATATGAATAGAGGTTTAGTGATTTTAGATATTTTAATGATATTTAAGTGTTAAATAATATTAGCTTTAAGGATTATATTTATCATTTAAAAAGACATACACACTATTGGCTGCAGTATTTTTCACCATTGGATCTGGTCTTGACTCTAAATTGACTTCATCTCATCAGTGCGACTTACTAGAGAAATTTTAAACCAGTGATGGAAATCTGTGGCAAAATAAGCACAGTCTGGGAGTGAAACTGGGACACTGTTGCATGTGATGACTCTTCTAGCAGGCCAATATTCAATACATCCAATATTCATGCCATCATTTCATCTCAGTGCTTCTGCAACAATCAACATATTCCCAATAGAGCTCCATCTGTGCACAAATGCATCTCTGACACTTAACTTCCCCTTGTCTCTGCCCCCCACATCCCCTCAAGTCACCCCATGGGACGGTCCATTAGTGGTATGTGAATGGAGCCTTTGGTTTTATGCCCATGTGGGGGTGTTTTGTTAAAAGTGGAGCAACCCCCCATGTCAGGACACATACAGTCCCGGAGCACCGCTGGTTCTGAACCCAAGCCAGACATTCCTCCGTCCCTAGTGGCAAGGTTGCTGTGGCAACCGGCCTGTTGCGGATGTCTGACAGTGGTGGGTCAGGGCTTTTTGTTTTCAGTTGCTGTCATTGTTTTGTGCATTTATCTTTCAAAGATTGTTGTGCCATCACATCAACATTTGAGCCAGAGAGCTAAAGAACCAGAGCTCAGACACTTGACCCTCTAGCAGATTCTGTGTTCCTGACTCGACTAGAAAGGTCTTTGTTTTGGGTCTGTTCAAAATTGTCACTAGCTTGACACTGATGGTTCTTATAAAATGACACCTAACAATAACGAAAATCACAATAAACCTTTAATTAATTTAATTAATGGATTTTCTGGCCACTTGAGGTCGGCGGTACAATTTCACGTTTTATGTTGATATGGTTAACTTGTCAGCTGACAGTTGCCCATTTACACATCCAGCAGATACAAATCAATATTATCAGTCATTTGGAGTCGCGTTCTTCTCCACCTGTAGATTGTAGGCCTTTAAGCTCTGTTTGAGGGGAATTTCTGTCTCTTCAGCTGTTAAATGCTCCACTGTGCTCACCAGCTAATTGCTAACATTTGTTTTATGTAGTCTGGTGCGGGTCAGGTAGTGTAGAGTGGGGCTTTAGGAGCTTTTTGCTGAAAACATCTGCCTGCTATGGCTGAAAATGACACTGTACAAGAGGTGAGAGGGAACCATAACAGTAAAGTTGTGTGCCAAAAAAACAAAAAACAAAGCTACACTACTATCTGGACTTTATCCCTACGAGTGATGTTTTGTGGCATTTTGGAATGAAACCTATTAGAAAACATGTGAGCAGAATAACACACACATCCACAAACACACACACACACACCAGCAGGCATCTGCTCTACAATTTGTGTGTGTGTGTATGTGTATGTTCCCAAGAAGATTATAACAGCAGGGATTTGATTCCCATCATCTAAACAGATTAATCCTGAGGCCTAATGTGGATCGTATCATTAATATTTCAGTACAACCCCACATCTGCATAAAAAAACTAAAAACATCACACATCAAGTGTGTTTTTTTAGCTGCGGTGGCGTGACTGCTCAACTCTGATAACACTTCCACTTCAAACCGAAGAAACTTTACATTACATTACATCATTGCGCTTACAGTTCATTCAGCTCTGGAGTATAAATAACACAAATATCCATCCTCTACCCTGCCAGATTGAAATCAGTAACAGGCAACCAGGCTAAGCAGGTCTCGGCACTTACTGGAGGAAAACATGTGATCCAATCAGAGAAATGAAGAAGTGTTTTTCTTGACTGCTGCAAAATGGCAAAAGTTAATCTTACAAAATGGAACTGTAGCGGCTAGTGTATTAAGTTGAAATGCATTGGCGCCCTTTCAGGGGCCAAGGGGAAAGAAACACCACTTGATTTCAGAAATCAAACACTGGTCTAAGTTTCGACACCGGAAATACTGGTTTGTGCTGAGAAACAGTCTCTTTGTTTCTTTCACAGGTCAGTCTGGATGAGCTGTGAAGAGTCATGCCGTACTTAACGACATTACATCAGGGCAGATGCTTCACCAAAATACATTTTCACATGAATATTTTACATCATCAGGGTCAAATTCTCCACGGGACAATAGAAACTTTAATATGAATTCTTACTATAACAGGATGTTTCTAGTCTTCCAAGAAAGCTTGTGTCATACAACTTCCAGAGACCTTTCCTTCTGTTGTGATTCCCTTGTTTGGGGTTCAGTTATTGTTACAGATGACACTTTGTACGTCATCCTGTGGGAAAGGAAGGCCGAACTTTTTATGACTTAGTTGCAAGGCCGATCCTGCACGTCTGTGCTTGTGCACTGATCAAAGAAGTGTGTGTCTCTCCTGATGGTTTCAGCATTACCTCATACACACTGTCCTCATGTGAAATGAAACTATTGTGGTTTGATCCAACTCAATACAGCAGAGTTTAATTAAGTGCATTTAAAAAATCTGGTTGTTGTTTAGCAACCAAAGCTTGAAACAACAATCACAAACAGCTTGTATAGGACAGTACCTAAATAGGCTTTTTTAACTAAATATACAATGTCAACTTATGCTTCCTTATACCTATGAAGAGGTACAACTGTGTTTTGGGGTCATTTCCTGTATCAGGTTCAGATTACATTCTCACACATACAAAACTGCATCACAGTTCACCTGGAAGAACACAGTGGCCTGCATTTTCAGGTCTCATGGTGATGGCATCCAAGCTCAAATTGCACTAATCCCAACTGGCCGAATGAACCAAACTAAAGCACTAACCTCAACAGAGTAGGAATGAAACTTCAAACATACTTGGCAGGAAAAGATTCTTACGTACACAAACATAAGTGCAAAGATAGATAAAAGGCAAACACACACACACACACACACACACACACACACACACACACACACAGTATAGACACGCACAGGCCAGGTGAGGCCTGTAATTTCAGCCACAGCCTCCCCAGTTATGTCAGCACAATGCTGTTCTTTCAAGCTGACAACGTGACAGTGGTACAAAGTAGGGGAGTGCCTGTCTGCAAGCAGCCAATGCTACTGATTCCCCCCCGTCTCAACTCAGAGTGTGCGTCAGTGAAATTGGTCCCCGACTGCGGCTGCAACTGCTCCCTACTCTGCATAAACTCTTTGCCCTTTTTCTTGAATGATGAACTTGTTCAATCAGACAGAAAGTGCAGGAAAATCAGTGCTGGAGCTCTATTTCACAAAGATTTAAAATGTGTACTTCCCTGCATGGATCTGCACATTACTCTATACTGATCCGGCATATTGGATTTCTGCATCCTCAGTTGTAGATAGATTAATGCACCAGTTTCAGCAAGATGGTGACTAAAGAGAAAAACATTATGTCTTTTATTTTGAATGAAAATTGTTAACTAGTTGCCAGATTAGCGTAAAGCAAACACACTAAGCACCGAGAGGATTCGGTTGACTTTTGGTCTATCCTTTTGAGGTTGCACATGAGCTAAAGTGGACTTAGTAACATTTCAGTATGTTACCCTTTAATCCTGAGGGCACTGCTCCACTGCTGGAGGTTTTGCTAAGTTCAGCACCCAAGAGATGTCGTGAAATGCCAAACTGAAACACAAGCAGCTGAGATATGGCTCTCAAAAAAGTCTCTGGGGTGAGTTCAACCACTAATGTTCTATCAAATGAGACCTTCAGGACTTGAAAAGGAAAAAGGGAAAACATCATAGGGAGCAGCCGTGACATTTGCCTTACACAAGGGGGTTCTTGACAGAACCCACCAAAGCACCATAAATTATCCACTCGTATTTTCTGGCAAGTGGGGGGGAAGAGGAGAAAAGTTGCACTTCCTCTAAAAACCACTGGACTAGTGCAAATGAGGCTGAGTAAATTTACCACTTGGCATCGGTAAATCATTTCTGGATGATGAAGAAACTGTGCCACAACATGTGGAGAAAAGAGGAAAACCTAATAGCAGGGGAAAAAGATGAGCAGAGATGCAGAAAATAGAAGCAACATGTGGATGAGCAACTCAAACTCAATTTCATCTAAATTATATTTAAGCTTCTGAAGGCTTTTGACCTTTTGCCTTTTTAGGTCGCTGATAGAGTCACGGCAAACTCGTTCCCAGCAGTTATAGAGAAACAAAGAGAGAGAGTGGTAACCACAGAATTTAACACTAACAAATTAATATCATGATTTACCAACCACGACATGATGAGACTTGGATTTGCTGCCAAAATCTGCATCCAAGCTCCTTCTTGCGTATGAAATGCAACATAAAAACCACCTCAGTGTGCCTCACAAACCACCTCAAGGCAAATTTCAATCCTTGCATGTCATACAAAACACTCTTTATGTTAACCGACATTACCACCGAAAGCCTCGTGAAAAACCCTTCACTTCCTCCTCTCTCTTCCTTCCTCATATGACTTTAAATAATCATAAAATAAATCAAGAAATATTAACACCGGAGCAGATTGACACACTCATAAACCAGAAGTTCAGTAAACAAAATAATAATAATGTTCTACTGTTAATCTTAGGGCAACTACAAATGACACATTTCAAATGTCATTCATTTTATCCAAAATCTTAAGGATTTTGTTGTTCTAATTTCTATGTAGATAAAAACACTAGCAGCTTTCAGGTTGAGAAAAAAGATCAGTATTTATGTCTTTGTCATTCACATATATGCATCAAGGGACTGTGCAGAATGTGTTTATGTTACATGTTTTATGTGACCTGAAACTCCTTTAATTTACACAACTTGTCCTCTGTTGTCTTACTTTGCCTCTCTGCGTATAGTATTTGCACACAGGTAATGGAAGTGTCCACACAGCTTTGTAGGACTAGAGGATAAAAGGGGACAGAAACGGTTCAAGGATCTAAAGGTAAACACTGCTGCATGAATGAGGCGGGTGGATGAAGTCAGCTGAGTTGATTCAGTCCCGCCTGGTCTATATTGGTCCGACTTTAAATACAACCTGCCATCTGAGCACTAGAAACATGTAATCTTGAGTCGCCACTAGTCCCATAACACTGGAATGAAAGCAAACACAGAGAGAGAGGGACACACACACACACACACACACACACACACACACACACACACACACACACACACACACACACACACACACACACACACACACACACACACACACACACACACACACACACACACGTGTGACAGTTTCGTTGTTGTTGTAGCTGACCATGAGAGAGAGAGAGAGAGAGCAACAGACTGAGAAAGACAGAGAAAGAAATGCATGAAATGTTTGGGGACGAGCACACGTGTGCATGTCTAGCTGGTGACACACACTTGTTGTTGTTGTTGTTGAATATGAGTAAACCAGCGCTGAGAGGCCAACTGTCTTCATGCCAGTGCTGAAAACAATCCACAGGGAGCCACCTGTTACTGACTGACTGAGAGCCGGTTGGCTCAAGTTCAAGAACCACATCAAGCGGGAATACTATATGTAATACTGCATGACTGCAAGGGTAATACACCAGTGGGTAGCCTATGACAGCCTGAAATTACAGTTATCACTGGTGATAACAAGTAGCCTTTACTTGAAAAAAAATCCAAAGGTATTCAACATTAACAGCAAACAATAAAAGCTGAATGAATATTGAAAAATGAATATTAGCAAATTATCACCTTATAAAGTTGCCTGATGGGTTGCCTACAGTTGCCTACTTACACATTCAGCAGACATGTAGCAACATTAGCATTTATTTGGAGTGGCACATTGTCACCTAAGCAATGAGCAAAACGATGCTAAAACACTGTAGAGCTGATGGGAACTGCAGTGTTGAGTCATTCCCTGTGGGGTCATCACTGTGAACAAGATCTTTGACATTACACATATCTTTCTGATCTATGGTTAATATAAAAAATACTGCTTAGAACATCTAGAATAGTAGTTTTGTTTTAACTAAAACCTCACTTTAGTTTAATTTACTGTGGTACACCATGCTTTTAGACTATGCAGATCAACCAAGAACTAGCCCGAACATGTACTTATGGAGTCACTGATTCACAAGGCTGAAAGGCCAGTAAAGATAGCTGTCTCTCACTGATGGCCTCTCTCTCTCTTAGCATGCTGAATCGCTGCTGATAAGGATGCAATGGAGCCAGCTGTGCCAGACACTGCAAAAAATACCAGTGATGGTGGGCCACAGACCCAACAGCCTGCTTAGAGCAGGGGCCTTGAATGTACTCACTCATTTTCTCACTCTTAACTGCACTTGTGGTACTCAATCAAGTACATAGACACATTCACAGACATACACAGAGTATCGTGGAAACCTGCATCAGCACTGCTGATGCCAGTGAACCACATCGGGCATGTGCAGAATTTGGATCACATTTAAAGCTTGAAAGGAACAGGCCAAACCACAGCAGCCACTACCCAATATCACACACTCTTCCAGGCTTGTGAGGAACATTCATTCATGACATTCATTGCCTAAGCAATGTCTAACCTTATCGTTTATCTAACTTTACAATAAATGTGTCCCTGTCCTTCAAAATGTATTTGTCACTTCAAAGCAATTCAAAGTACAAATGCATACAGACGTACACACAAACACACACACCTTGCCTCTTCAAATGCAAGACCTCATTGTAAACAGTGAGGAGCACTTCAGCAAGAGACCGGCCTTGAGTCAACAGTGCAAAATAAATATCCCTAATACTGTGTAGGCTGAACTGAAAGGCAAGCGGCTTGCTGTAAAATCTCCACACAAGGTGATGCAACTGTTCAAAGGGCACAATACAAACAGCAGGATAGGACAACACTGTTTTATCTTTACATGAGCCCGCAAGCTTGACTTTGTCTACGTCTGAATGATCAGACTTGGACTATTATTACCAGGTGTTGAGTTCCTGACAAAGACGCAAATGCATTGAGGGTCAGAAAGGAAACAAACTGATCCGTGAAGCATGAAAAATATTCAATAAATCTAAGAAATCTAGGGTATATGGTTTCCCAGTGAACGCTGGCTCTGTCACGTATTGCTTTATTTTTAAGTGCTGCTGTAGCTTATGCTCTGTTTGAACGGCTTCCTGTTACAACGGTTGCAGCCAACTACAAACCTGCAGCAAAGATACCATATCCCAATACTTGTACGTAAATAATTAGTATGCTTCAGTCACGTTTGGCTACTAGAGCTACAGTAATTCTCAGGAATCCAGACCTCCAAGGAAAGAAAATCAAACCACAACATTATGCGTGTTGGCTGAAATATGCCCTGTGCTCACAGAGTTGTTTACTTCAGCAAAACCTGACCCAACATGAGAGCCTCTGGCCTGCAGGGCACTTGGAAAGCTCCAGCAGTGGCTCTCTCTCACTGAGCCAGGGTGTGGTAGCTGGTGGTTATATTAGGGTTTTAGTGAGCCGCTGACTGCTGTGATTCTGTGGCCAGTGTCACAAGCACCAACACATAGGCACATGTGATGTACTCACTGCTGTAACTTGATTGGGGAAGAATAACTGACAAAAGAGAAAATGGGAACTGATAACCCAAACTATTAGTCACTGAGGTGAAAAGTTCTTTGCTTGCAGCAAGTTCTCCATTGGGTCCTCCGTAATCTCGATAACTCAACCGCTGTTTTTTTTTAGCAAAAGATCTGAGACTAACATAGGCTTCCAGTCAAGAGGAAGAATACCAAAGCCTGAGCCAGGTGATGGATTTTAACTCTGTAGGATCTTGGAGAAAAGCTCTGTATCTGTGATCAACATGCTCTAGAGAAGGCCCTCCTTTCAGGACTCTCTAAGCTCTATGCAACAGAGCTCTGAGTAGCAAATATGCAACTAAAGCTGCACACAACATCCATTCCCATCTCCGTCACACTTTGCTTTGCTTTGTCTAACATCAAGGCTAAATTGCGACTTTAGCTGATACCATTATACTATCTTCTTTACTGACCACTTTAGCAGCATTTATCAGCTGTCAATTGCAGATCTTGTTCTCCACTAGACAATGTTCCCTCAGTTAGCAACTGCATGCATTAACCTAATCCTGAAACTTAAAATTGAGATGTCTGCACTAGCCCCGAACGTTGAAGGAAAAAAGAAATGTGCTGTGCCATCATGTTTCATTCAGTTTCTACTCTGTAGAGTGTAAATTAATATGTTCCCTTTCCCCTTTTTGGACTTACGGGGCTCTGTAAGATCTGTGTGACACGTTTCTTCTGCTCCAGAACATTGAAGTCCTGCCTTAGGTCAGGTGACATGTTCCTGGCCCTGATGTACTCCGGGTCGTTGACGTTGACCCGGTCGAAGTAGCGCTCCTTAGTGCCTCCACTGGGCGGGGGAGGGGTAGTTACCACCTCCTGATGGCTGTCCTCACTCATGCCTGCTTCGCCTCACTCACTCGCTCTATGGTTGCCGCTCTGACTCTCACCTGAGGAGAAGAGAACAGAAGTTAGAACATACATTGTTTCATTTGAAAGGCGAGTAGGAAATATTAAGCATAAAAAACATATACACTCAGATGTTTTACTGTGTTTCACAGCACGACAAGGGAGCTTAGGGGGTACCAGGATTCAAAGCACTTTGACAATGTGGTATTCAAATATTGCAGTCAGGATGCAGGATGAATCTTATAATGTTTACTTTTATGAATTGAAATTGTATGGTGCTTCATACCTACTTAAACAACTACCACACAAACAGCAAAGCCTTGACTGATGGACACACCACTAAAGTTTATCAATTGAGTTAAATGATTAATGTCATTCTTTTAACTAAAGCAACTGTCTTACTAAGTAGTTATTCAATAGGGTAGCCTATTACATTACTTTCAAAACTAATGGAAAACATCTAGCATATGCCAATCCAATTTACTGACAAATAACATAATGAATTGTCCATCATTAGCTGATGACAGAGTCTTGGCCCTGATAATGGTGGACGTAAGAGAGGTGCTCCTCTTTGGTTTGATGCAGATAATAAGCTCCTGCACTCTCCCGACAGCAGAGTTTTGTTCTATAAACACATTGTGCCACAACTGCACGTATTTATTAGTCAGGTCACACTGACACGCCACCAAACAAAGCATACGACGAGGAGCAGTTCTGTTTGAACATCCAGGCTTTGACTGGCGAGGTGGTTTACTCCCACTGTTCATTCTCAGGTCAGCTGGCATGACAACAAGCATTAATGCAGGACACAGGAATTGCTACAGTAAAAGCAACAAGTGTGACTAAGCCTCTCAATGCCTTGTTGTCACGCCAAGGGACACAATCAATAAAGGAAACAGGAAATGCATTTGAAAATGTTATAAAAGTTATGTGAAAGAGTTGATTTTGTTATGCAAGACAATTTGTTGAGGAATCTGACAATAAAGCACAATGAAATCCAAGCTAAAACTCACATATTTTCTTTTCATCTAAGTGAAGTAGTTGTTGCACTCAAAAAGCCCCATTTATCCTACACACATTGCTTTAAAAAATCCCAGATCTTCAAAACTTCACCAAAAATGATTCATTTTGATTTTTTTTAGATATCATGAAAACACATGAGATCAAATGCACAATCTCCTTGGTAGAAGTAAAAAATATTCACAGGAGGAGGCAGACAAGACACGTAAAACTGCATTTTCCAGGATCCCCTGCAACACTGCTGCTGTTGTAGTAGCCAAGGATAAGCTGGTGGTGTATTAAGGGGAGGCGGGGCTTAGGGGAGCTATACCAGATGGTGTCTTGGCTTGAAGAGCAAAGGAATGAGTGAGAGAGAGAGCAAGAAAGAGTTTAAGAAAGGCATCCCACTGCTTTCCGTCTTCAAAAGCCCAGTGGTCATCTGACAGCAAGAGGATCAAAATTTAGGAGCTACTCTGCCAGAAGTGACTCTTTCTACCCCTTTCAGCCTTTTCTGCTCTTAACTCTGTATGGTGGGGGGTGATTTGGTCATGCCACTAAGCTACTCACTCAAATGCCACTTAAAAAGATGGTTGAGATTAGTGGAGTGACACACAGCTCAATGTATAGAAGAGTCACACTCAGACAAAACAAACAGTGAGTTTAAAAGAAATCCTTTCAAGAGGATGAACGTGTACCGTGGCATGTAGTGTTTTTAATGGGGTTTCCTCTCATAACCTTCACTTTTTCCTATGGAAGAAAACAATGTGTTAAGAATTGGCATTTACTGTATTGCTACTGTACCAATTTGAATATGCTAAAAGCCAGCAACAACATTCAACCCTTCCTTTTCAAACGAATGGCCTTCAAACATTCAACAAGTGATGTTATGAGAAAGAAGTAATCACAATAAGATCTCAGATTTACCCCAATAGTAGGAGCGAAAATGTGGTTTCCAACCTAAATTTTGACCATTTAAAATTTGAACTGGTATCCCTGCCACAACCACCTCTATGCAGACAATCTCCGTGCTTTGTAGATGTGGCAAGTCACAGACATCCAGTTACAAGTTTTAGGAAATATACAGATCCAATCTAATCTAATGTTTTGCTTCAGAAAATATCCCTCCATTTGAAAATCCCAAAATATCCATGTTGTCTCTAAACCAGAGAATCCATAGGAACACAGGAAACCTCTTGCTCTCTACCTGATCCCACCACAAGCTGTGATTTATACAATGGAAATGAATAAAAGCCTCCCAAAAAATCCTCTTTAATTGAAGGCAGCTGGGCAGAGTAGAGTTATGTAACCTGATATTGAATTCATCCTCCTTACTGCTTACTGAGTAGCTGTGCACAGGACAGGCCTGGATAAAACCGCAAAATGATGGGTTGGCCATTGGTATTGTAACAGAAAAAATAAAGACATCCATCCGTCCATTCATTTTCTATGATCACTCATGCTTTTGAGGGTTGTTGGGGGCTGGAGCTTATCCCAGCTGACACTGAGTGAGAGACCCTGGACAGGTTCATCACAGGGCTGACACATAGAGACAAATAACCATTCACAATCACACCTATGGGCAATTTAGGGTTTCCTATTAACCTAGTAACCTTCACGTCTTTGGAATGTGGGAGTGAAGCTGGTGAACCTGGAGGAAACCCACGCAAACACAAGGAGAACATGCAAACTCCACAAAGAAAGGTCCCAGCCGCAGCTACATAAAGGCCTCAGCCTTCTAGCTTTTCATACTTATTCTTCAGTTGCACAAAAGTAAATGAAATGTAATTTATACAATCAGCTCCAATGCTCAGAAACACATCTGAGAAGTTGTGATTGACAGCAGAAGCTCATGCCTGAAATGTGCTGAATGAGTGGAGTTCTGTGTGGCCGAATGCAACAGCTGTAGCCTCACCAAAATACAGTTACACACCCCCCTCCAAGCTGTAAACCCTGCCTCACCCCTCCCTTTACTCACACTCATACACCAGTACACTCTCCCATCCCTGCTCTGTCACAAGACACACAACTCCAGCAGTCCCCAGCATGAGCTTCCCCCCTCCCTCCCTCTGCCTCTGTCAATAGATCATTGTCCCCAGCCTGAACCCCCTCGGTCTGGTCTCATCCAGAGAGATCGACGGTTGGGAGGTTTGGGAGGATGAGAGGAGGGGGCTGTGGTGGTAGTGGCTCTCTGTGTGTGTATGCATGTGAGACTGTGCACAATTATTCTGCGTAAGAATGAAATCTAAACCTTGCATTACAGCATCAAAGTTTAGAATTCAGATTTCATGCTAATGGCAGATGCTCTCTTGTGATTCATGAAACAGTTTCACAACAATGCCAGAACTTCAGATTGAGTTCAGTGACCGACTGGAAATGTGAGACACAATTGCCCTTTGCAGACATGGCATTGGAGGACAGCGCTGTATTGTAATTGATTTAAACTCCATTAATCTGTGGCAGATAGGCGAGGCAGGCTGTGTTTACTGAAGGGAGCTAGACTGCGATGGCAGCCCGAGGCAAGGTGACCACAACCTCTCACCCTGTGACCTTTAATGACCTTCCCCTCCCTCCCTCCCGCCCATTTTCAGCAGCTCTGCAGACACAAGTCGTCTTCTTTAGTTGTCCATGAAAACGTTCTCATCTATAAACAGTTATTTTAAGAGTGCTATAAAACCAATCACTACTAGAAACCTTGCTATGTTTAACATGTTTTTGGTTACTAGGAGTTACACAATGAATGTTGTGATGAATGGCCTTAAGTTTAACAATAGCCTGTTGCTGCGTCAGAAGGAGAGACTTATAATACTGCAGGTTTCATCTATGTTGTAAACTAAGGTGGGCTGCATAAATCAATAAATTATATCAGCTTAGATAAAATTGGCTGCAGCTAATGTTTGTATTCATTATTGGTTAATGTGCCGATTATTTTCGGAATTAATCAATGAATTATACGGTCGATAAAAAGTAAAAAAATAGCTGATCCCAGAAAATGGTGATCCCAATTTCTAAAGCCAAGAAATCTGTGCAAAACCCAAAGGTATTCAATTGACTATTGCATACAACAATGAAAAATTACCAGCAGTACAAAGTAATGTTTAGAAATTAAGAAATTATTAAAAGCCAATCAACTAATTGATTAATCAGCTTCTTGTCTCTGGAGCCCTCTCCATTTTCCCAAAGGTGTTTGATTGATGACATTTGATTTACATAATTTCCATTCTCATCAAACCATTCAATAACCCCTCATGTCCTGAAAGCATCTGCATTAGTCAAGTTTCTCCACTCATTCATTCATGGTTTTCTTTTCATTTAATTTGTTAATTTGTATGTACTAACATGGGCAAGCACCGCTGTGTTTTAACTGTGTATTGTGTATGTATTAGTTGTTAATGTTTGCATGCAGCAGGTGACAAACAAATCAGATAAATAAGTAAGGCTGCAACTAACAATTATTATCAGTATCAATTAATCTTCTGATTTTCTTGATTAATCAATTTGTAAATAGTGAAAAATGCCTCCTATAATATCCCACAGCCCGAGGTGACAGCTTTAAATGTTTTTGTCCGATCAACAGTCTAATAGTTTCTGTTTATTACATTCCCCACATTTGAGGAGCTGGAACCAACAATTTTTCACTTAAAAACAATAATCTGTTAATGACTAATCGTTGTAGCTCTATAAACAAGCGAGAACACATTTTTTTGAATGACTTCATATTGATGCAGCACTGCAGTCCGATCCAAAGAACATATTTTTATTTGATAGAATTAGTTCCTTACTTCATCTCTATTATGGGAGCTTATTGTATATCTCTAAGACAGAGTGCTCACCCATAATGCCTCAGTAGTCCTCTGACATTTGAAGCTGGAGCAGAGCCAGCAGCTCAGACAACACACAACTCTCCATCTTCATCTGATGACACCCAGCTAATCTGGAATCCTACGTCTACCCATGTATCTGTCGCTCCATCTCTCTGTCTGGTCTTGTCTCTCTCATCTCTT
Organism: Dicentrarchus labrax; assembly: GCF_905237075.1. Lineage (NCBI taxonomy): Eukaryota > Metazoa > Chordata > Actinopteri > Moronidae > Dicentrarchus > Dicentrarchus labrax. Next base: position 16,279,734 of record NW_026136721.1, on the reverse strand, counting down.
CTCTGTCCATCATTCTGTCTCTGACTCTATCTCTCACTTCACCTTTTATTGTCTGTCCTTAAAACAGACTTCTTCATTATGTGAAAAAAAACCCAACTTAGTAGCAAGACAACAGTAAACAAAAGCAAAAGTTACAATAATGTTGATTAATACTGCAGGCGGTCAACAGGCAGACGCGCACCAACACCAACTCACGCCCACCCACCCACTCATACACACACACACACTAACACACACACCTCATATCTTTATCTTGCCTGGGGGGAGCTTCAAAGCAAGGTTGCTTGTGTCTCTACGAGCTGCCACCACTAAAAATAGACACACAGCCTTTTGGGTTGTGTTACAAGCCCAACGGCAACAATACCAGGAAAGAATCTGTATGTTGGCTAATTATATCCACACACACTGTAAATGGCACAGTGAGCAAACACACACACACACACACACACACACGAACAAATCTGCACACAAGTGACCTGCAGTGTCAACTCTATAACTCATGCACACACACTCATACACATACACACACACACACACACACACGAACAAATCTGCACACAAGTGACCTGCAGTGTCAACTCTATAACTCATGCACACACACACACACACACACACACACACACACACACACAAACAGAGGGGTAGGTGTGTCTAAACATGACTGCATGACAGTTCCAGCAGTGAAACTGGAGGACGGTGTGAGAGCCAAATGCTCAGCAGCTTACACATCCTCCAGTGGCTTTACTATGAGACGGAGAAAACTCTTCTTCTGAGCCCACTAATGAATGTTTTTGTCTCTAACGGCTGGTTGTAGTTTAGGGTGTTGGTTTCTTGTGCAACCTCATTGCAGTGCAGCAGTTGAGCAGGTTACAACACATAAAAACTTTTTTTTTTTTTTTTTTTTTTACAGACATTCCTTGTAAACAACTGATTTATACATTTGTGAACAGTATTCTGGAGGCTGATTCTTGTGCGGCAGTGACCTTAAAATGCTCAACTGTGTCCTCGCTCACATACAGCCTCTACTGTTGCACACATTAGAGATAATAGCCACAGCTAATCTTCCCTGGTGCTCACACTCAGTGCACTGTTACTGCCAAGTGTGTTTATAGTGCAGGAGTGTGTGTGTGCGTGTGTGTGTGTGCCCAAGCAGCCATACTACCATGGAATTCCCCTAAAACTACAAATCAGTTTTAGGGTTGGTAATCTTTGGACTCATGCAGCTAGTGGGAACAAAAAGCAGAAGGCGTGCTAGATTCCTGTTAGAAATGAATGAGAGTCTCTTTAAAACACAAAATCCAAATGTCAGACCAGGTGCCATGACACTAGAAACCAGCACATAAACAAATAAGCCAAGCCCAACCAACCTTGTATTTCCTCCTCGGTCAGTGAATGGGAGAGAACAGGCAGTCGTAGTAGGCGGCAGAGGCAAAACACATGTCTCTATTTTTCTCTGTTGCTCGCTGTCTGTGCTCAAATTCCAACACTGGGTCACAGAGAGAAGCCGGGGAAGACGAGAGAGAGCGAGAGAGAGAAAGAGCGGGATATGAACGACAGAAAGTGAGAGCAAGGCTGCGATCAGAAAACCAGTTGGTTCACTTGTCTGTCCAGATTTTCCATATAGATGCTTTTTGGTCGAGCTGCCAGCAGACAGCAGATTCTCCCAGATTCCTGTGGGCTCTGCTCCTCGGCTGCCCCAGCGTTCATCAGAGAGGGATAGAAGTATCAACAGCTGTGAGTGTGTATGTGAGAGCATATGTGTGTGTGTGTGTGTGTATATGTGTGTGTGTCTGTGGGAGCCCTCTGCGAATGAGGGTGTGTATTTGTGTGGAAAAGAAGCTAAAGAGACCACGTGATGCAGGCTTAATCCCCCGCCCACTGGCTAGAAACACACACACACACACACACACACACACACACACACACACACACACACACACACACACACACACACACACACACACACACAGGCTTCTAGACCAATCAGAGCTCAGGCTCACACACACACTAATCACCCTTCCTCCTCCCTCGCCTGCTCTCCCTCCCTCCCTTTCTCTCCTCTCTCTCTCTCCCGTCTAGTCATCTTTTTTCTTCTCTCTTTTTTCTTTGATCCATTCACTTTCTGGTCTCTCTCTCTCTCTCCCACATTCCACAATCCTCTCTCTCTTTCTATCTCTTTATGTCCCTCATTCACACCCCCTGCCACCCCACCACCCCTCTGGGCGACTGTACTAAAGGTCAGTGTTTATGAGTTCGTCTGGCAACTACAGCCACACAACACGCATGGCCTTTAGAGTGACTTCAATGTTATCTGGCTCTGTGGTGAACCGAAATACCAAATGTCAAAAAAAGAGTCAAAGGACACTTTTAAAACAAAGATTTTAAAATGAAAATGTCACAGTTACATTATTTTACTTCCCAGGTCAGAGGTCACGGTAAGCCATGTAACAGCTGTTTGTGATTCATTGTCTTGCCTAAAGCAAAACTCCATTATAAACCCGGCCTCTTTTCCCTCATCCATGTCCCTGTTGATATCTCATGCTGTTGACTGATTCTCACCAAAGCTGCGACTACAGACCAACGGACATCTTGCTTTTCTGCAGTAGATTCACAAACACCAAAACCAATCAAAGCGTGTTTTTCTTCAGTCTCTCTGTACTGAGTACAAGTACGTGGATAAAGTGTTCAAGTGGATAAAATATGGTAACGTCAGCTCTTCATACAGTTTTGTTTTGTTGGTAGCTCAATCACTTTACTTTTTGCTACTTAGCTGATAGATAAATAATGAGCTGGGGGGGGGATGCAATGAACCACGTTCCATAAACAATAGTGAAAAGTGAAATATTGCCTAGCCTAGTTGATTACAGAGTAAATGAAAGACATGTTACAATTTTTTAAGGTTGATTTTTGTATTGTAGTTAAAACCGACTAATAAGATGGAAATTTGTGTGATTATAGTCAAAAGCAGACAAATTTGGACTTTGTGCTTGAGGATGTACAGTGAGGACAGGGAAGTTTCCCAACCTGTCGATCCAACAAAGCAGGAAATGAACTCAAGTTGCACAACCGTAAAACAAAGCCCACAATCCGGACCCACCCAGTGGAGAAGAAGCTGAGCCGCAGGCGACTGAACCACCAGAGTCAACCTCTGACAACCTGTCAGCCAATACATGAGTGATGCGATCTCAACTGCTATGTAAATTTACATGTGGATCTCTTACAAATACTAGATACATAAACACTTATTCAGATTGTTCCAGATTTAATACTGAAAAGAGACATTGTACACACAGGTGTGATGCATAAAAGTTTCTGGACTGAGTCCGTTACATGTACTATTACTATAATCAGGGTTCGTACAGCTTACAAAAGTAAAATTCAAGCCCTTTCAAGGTACCCAAACCAAAGATTTCCAGACTCTCGAAGCCATCATCTTCACATCTAAATTGTAACTATGAATCCATACAGAATTCCTTTATATCACAATTAATGTAGAGTAAGAGTATCCAGAGTAAGGGATCAACAGAGGACTTATCTAGCTATGGATGATTAGTGAACGTGCCAGAAGACAACAAACTAATAAGAGAACGGAATCATTTCATTTCACATATTCAAAGATTTTTGGTTTGATTTTTGTAATTGTATAGATGAAACGGAAGCCTTTTTCAGGTATACTCAAAGTCAAGCATATCCCTATCCTTGAAAACATAACGGTTACAATTAAGCATTTTCCAAACTTTCAAGACTTACTTGTACAAACCCTGTTTAATATAAATATTTTATTAACATCTAAATGTCTAAACTTACTTTCTTTCCTGGCTGTTATGTGAATTAGCAATTTTATCTCTTAGTAAGATTAATTTTTAACTTTCAACTGTCTTGTAAAACCATGTCACTATCTCACACATGAAACTGCCGAACTTTCAATTTATGCAAGTAGATTTGCAGGTTTTAGTGCCAAAGGTTTTTGGCCGAGAGCTTTTGGGTAATAAAGATCTGTCTTACAAGTTGACAGCCATAACCCGATAGCTTAGATGATAAGAGGTTTTTTGTTTAGGCTCCTGGAAGAGAAACTTTAACAACACTGTGACAACAGACGCCAAACCAAACTAATCTGATGACTTGCACCGAAGCTGAAAACCTGCCAAACTGAAACTTTATACAAAACCCTGCAATGTTTTGTGAAATCTGAATTCCCTCCTGATTAGGAAGATCACCTCCCTAATGATGAAGCTGAGTGATGTGCTGACATGTTCACACACACACACACACACACACACACACACACACACACACACACACACACACACACACACACACACACACACACACACACACACACACACACACACACACACACACACACACACACAGTGTTATGAATGCCACAGACATGCAGGCTGGGTGCTGCTGGCTATGTACGACAGGCTGATTCCTCTAAATGGCATCACATGCATGTGGATGAAATCAGTGGAGCATTTGCTCAGGGGGCTGCAGATGGTTTGTACTAACAAACAAGAGCTATCATCCTGCAGTCGGCACATGACTTACTGTCTTTTCCCATAAACTTTGTCCTCTATACATAAACATATATATAATTAATGTGCTGTTGGGAATCACTCGCATTGCTGGTGTATGAAATGACATTATGAGCATTATTTATAGAAAATCTGTATAAAGTAGCTCCTATGCAGCATTGTCTTAAAGAAAACATTATTTTACTGCAATACATTTGCAGGGGTTGTCTTGGTGGAAAAAGTGGAGAATTAGTCATATTTAATAGGAAAAAAAATAATTTTTCTAAATCATGGAATTCAATGGAAAGGGCCATTAACTTCCTTGTTTAATATGTGACTTTCCATATGTTGCCAGGCTCAGTTAAATACTGATACTGAACTTATTTCTTGTGTTTGTTACAATATCAGGTTTTTCTATATTGCCCAGCCCTGTGTCTGCACACAGTATTCTCATCCGCAGTGCAGTGGATATGCCAAGTACAGACTGGCATAGAAAGGAGACTGATATCCCTCCACCACCACCACCCCCCTCCTCCTCCTGGATGTTGGTGCATCACTCAGCACTTTATGTCCACCTACCACACACACACACACACACACACACACACACACACACACACACACACACACACACACACACACACACACACACACACACACACACACACACACACCATCCCCAGCTGTCACTGCCAGGCCTGACTCAGGGAAACAGAGCTACACACACAAACACACCGCTGCACAATACTGAATGCTGCCACTTCTAAACCTCTAAACAGATTCTAAACACAGGTCATTGTATAGAGACATCACGCTGTAATGATAGCACGTTTGGTAGTGCCTCACGTACTGTGTACTTATTAAAGCCTGTGGTTAGACAACAAAAGCATTCAAATGCCACCAATCATTTCACACTAATCTGGGCTATAATTCTTGCACACCATCTAAAATTACAAAACTCACTGTCAAAGATGTAACACAAACTTTTATACAAACTTAAGTGCATCTTTATGAGTGCAAAGAGCGCCAAAGCAAAATGGGACAGTCCCAAAACAGTGTCACTGCTTGATAATAGCAGGCTTGTCTCTTAACGATAGCTAATCATGACCCTGTGGAAACCCAAATTACTGTTATTGCTCTAGGTTGACTCATGTGACACATTACAGACAAGGTTAGACTAAACCCAGGCAGTTGAATGCGTGCTTGATACTCTGCCGTCTCCACGCAACTGTTATCAAGTCTGATGATTAATGAGTCCTTTGCACACCACAGTGCTCTTAAGTAATCCCATATTTCAGTTGAAGTCATCCCCTCCTTGACCCCTGCGATAAGCTGCGGACAAAACCAAAACACAACAGAGGGGAAGACCTGAGCGTCTGCTGGCGCTGGTATCCATTTACTGCCATCCGCGTTCTGTCAGCATTTCCCACCAAATGCCAAGCAGTAACAGGAGAGGAGCAAAGGGGCACGTTCACTGATGCTAACAGTTCAGGAATGTACAAACACTTGAGCTCATTATTGGGACCTCTGAGCTTTTCCCAAGAACAGAAAAAAACAGCCTGACTGGTGTTGGGGACCCCACAGTGGGAAATTGACAGATGTGGTAATGCTTAAAAAAATAAAACTCATTCGGTTAATGCTTGTGAGGCAACCCCACTGACATAAGAGAAGCAGTTTTTCACAAAGCTTATTTTGACTGCTTTTATGTCAAAAGTCATTTGCCCACATGACAGGAAGGTCAAGTTAATTCCTGGAGGACAGTATAAAGCCACACGATGGCCTCTAAAATAACAGCTTGTCAGTTCACATATAACATGTCTGCATCTCGAGTCGGCCTGCAGGAAAGACAAGCAGGCCCGCAGAGCAGACTGGGATGATTACATCTACCAAGGAGGACTTCAACTTGACCTGGAGGTTTTCACTCATGTTACTGGACATTCAGAATGAAAACAGGATTGATTAAAAGACATTTCTAGACAGAGAATTTTGTGAAAAAGGTGATGAGTCTGCAGCTATGAAAACAGAACAACCATTAGTAGCTAGACTGGATACTGTGAGAAAACAAACAACATACATTGACAGTAAACCTTTTTATGGCTACGCTGCATGATCATTTTTTAACCCTGCAGGGCTGAAAAAAGTCCAGTACTGCATCACCTTGTGTACACACAAACGTGCACACCCACACACACACACAGAGAAAACCTGTATAGCTGTCACTCCTCTGTTTATCTGGCTCTTAACGGCCTGTCTAGTTGTACGCTTGTATGGGAGTGATCCTAAGTAGGCTCTAATCCATGTTTGAGGGGTAAAGAGGCATTTAGAGAGCAGCTAATGTTTAACGCACTAAGACGTGTTCAGATTCACTTCCTGGAGCGCTCACTGGGAACAATGTTGTCACTGTCTGAGCAGCTGTGTTACTTAGCAAGGAGAAAGCGCGCACACACACATACACACACCATTACAGGGATGTGCTCAAGCGTGACCAGGGTAGTCTGCCTTTGTCTCACGGTTCAGGTAGAGAGAGAACAGACTTCAGCAGAGACACAAGAGAGTGAGCAAGGAAACTGTGTGTGTGTGTGTGTGTGTGTGTGTGTGTGTGTGTGTGTGTGTGTGTGTGTGTGTGTGTGTGTGTGTCTCCCTACTCCTTCATTTCCTACGCTGATGGAGATGAAACGAGGCCTGGAAGTGACAATGGGAAGTCACCGCCCAGTCGTCACCTCGGTCAAATGTGCTACCCCAGGTCAAGCTGAACGAAAAGCACCTCAGTGACAGATTGCTTAGGAAATCGAGTGTTTGTCTACAGGAAACTTAGAAGATAAATAGGAACTTTTCTGTCCTCACGGATGATAATTAAGAACCCTGAGTTAACTATGACCCACCCACCAAGGCTTAAAAATAAAACTAAGATATGGACGGGAACAGCTAATAATAATGACCAATTCATTTCTATTGGCTATTTTGTGTCCTGATCACATGTGTTGCTACAGGGGATCAGCTGTCACTTATTCAATTTCAATTTGTCACTTTCGTATTTAGAAGCCTGACATTGACGTTTTATATGCGAGCGCAAAAGTTTACAGGTTTTCCGCAGGTATGAACACGCTGGCTGCTGAAAGAATTCAATTTATACCACAACACTATGCATTTAGTTGAGTTTATAAATTAATTAAAATCTACAGTAACATTTCACGCTCTGTGTGTCATCAGATCTTTTATATAGACTCTACTTTTGTCTCTTGACCCACCAAGCCAGTCATTGACGACACTTCTCAACTTGCAACTTAACTGCATGTGACATTTCCTCGAGTAACTAATAAAGCTCCTCTTTTCATATCTGTCTTGTGAAAAAGCAGATCACTAAATAGATTAAGACAAGCTTGTGTTTAAATTCTCATTAAGATATAATTGAGTTATTTTGTGTCCTGGCAAAAACGGACAGTGGAAGAATGCTTAAATTACCAAAAGTTAGCTTCAAGCGAACAATGTTGCATTTCAGTGTTTCCTCAGCATATCTGGAAGAAAGGCAGGTGCGAGTTGCACTTAAACTAAAACATCAAATATGCCTCACAATATATTAAGAGTTTAAAAATCCTAGTGATTTATGGTATTACGGTTTGTTTACAAAGGGGATAGGTTTCCAGCTTGTGCTCATTTAGGCGCACTGTAACTTTATTTGTGCTGTATATCGCATGTGGAGGCCCTAGACCAATTCTAAACAGAGCCTACCGTACCTGTGGACTGCCGTCACTCCCATAGCAATCACAGCATATCAGATAACCCTTATACACATACACCCATCTTTTACTCTCTGCTGACAAGAGGATGCCAAACAGACCTTGAGTCAACAAAAAATGAAGAATGCAGATCACTTCCTCTGGTTGTAAATACAGGATTTATGTTGAGTAGATTTTCATGTAGCCACTTGATCCAATAAGATGTTTATTTTACGTTTCTAAAAAGAATATAGTCAAAAAGGAAAGGAGAACAAGGGAAAGAGAAGAGGGAAGTTTTCCTGTCAAGTCTTAGTAACAAAATGCCTGGGTACAGCTTAGAAGTTCACAGCAGATGTCACACCTTTGAAGCGAATGAGAACCAAGTCTATTAGAAACTCTACACAGTTGCATAAAACTGTGACATGAAAGCCAAAGTACTGCGACACACAAAAACCTTCTGGAGACAAAAAGTTGCTTTGTAGCTTCACATGCCACAGGCCAATTCCTCTGAATCAAAACCGTAAAGGGAGGGGATCGGCCACTTTTATCTCCGGCACTGCACGTCGCCGTGCATGTTATATTAAAGAAGCCACACGTGTGCATGCATGTCTCAGTGTATATGCGCGTCCAAAGCCTTTGTGTATACCTGGTCTGTTTTTTTTTTTATTTTTTTATTGGTAAAACTCATCTGAAGCATTGAGTTGTTTTGTGGTTTTTACAGGGGGTAATGTGCTGGACTATCTTGGTTGAGCCCAACAACTTCCGACAACTTGATGTCACTGTGAGGTTCCCAGGCAAAAAATATTACTTCATAATTTTTATACTTCATATTTTCCGTTAGAGAGTTTTAGAGGTATAATTGGTGACCTTTTTAACCTTTGGCCAGAGTTTTTATGCTAAGCTAAGCTAACTGCTTGAATGTACTTATTGATACATTTAAGTTAATTGGACTTGCAAGTGATTCTGACAGTGATGTTAGAGCAATTTAGGACAATTTAAAAAGGATTATACAAGCAAACCATGTAGGAATAAATTCTGATGTACACAGACACAGACACAGACACACACACAGACACACACACACACACACACACACACACACACACACACACACACACACACACACACACACACACACACACACACACACACACACACACACACACACACACACAGACTTCTGGCCGCTAATCACCCTGTAATTATAGCTGGTAATGACAGAGCCGTAGACACAGTTTAACAGGACCCTGTTGCTTTAACCACACAAACAAAAACAATTCATCGCCGGGTGTCACAGCTACTAACTGCTACCGTATGTCCTCACTGCCAGACACTGGCTTTATAGTCAGGCAAGGGCTAAACAACAGAGCAGTCCGAGCTTCTCCATGGCTACATAACACAATATACTTTTACACCAGAGCTGTGTGCTGAATTACCTTCGGTGTGAATTACTTTTCTCCAAGCTCTTAGTGACATCAGTGCCTGTCTGAGAGAGACTGAAAAAACAACGCGGATTCTGTAAAGTTGACTCCACTGATTTTTTTCTTTAAATTATGCCGTGATGGTTTCTACAAACAAAAACACTTTCGAAAGGTTTTCATGGCACCTGGTTAAGATTCAAATCACAAGTTAGGGCTCACTAAGTTGGCTTGGCCACTTAGCTCAAAAAGCACAGCAGCATTTAGTGTAACAAAAAGTTACAGCAGTAATTTTTAACTCCAAATTACATAATTTGCATGGTCAGTAGCTTCAAATCGTTGAACTTGACACAATTTAGCATATCTTGCAAGAAAGATAATCAAGATCCAGTTTTCAAGCTGAAAGAAAACTGCTGTGAGCACAAAGAGTTGTGCAGAGGAACATTTTATAACCTTTTTTATATTTACAAAACCCCTGGAGAGATCCCTTTCTATGCTGCAGTAGCTTATATAGATTCCCTGCAGTAGAGGACAAGAATACTCTGCTGTCCTGGATTTCCAACAGATAATTGAGTTACTTTTTTGGCAGTCTCGGGGACCAAAGCTGCAGAATGAAGCACTGAGAAAGACAGTGTGTCACTATAACAGGGACAGTAGACATTTCATATTGGAATGAAAAGTATCACTCTATATGTTGGGAAATACATGAATATGTGGGATGCACCAAATAATTAAAGGGAAATTGTCTTTGATGCCCCAGACAACAGAAAACTGAAGACAAACAACTGCAGCTTCAAGGAAGCAAGGTTGTGGAGCCGTAAAGCTTTGCGGTTCCTTTCCAAGGCAAATGGTTTCTGTGCCAGTCCCTCCATGTCAATCTGAGCCCTGTCTGCACCAGGTGAGCACACACTTTGCATGAACTGACATGTGGCAACAGATAGACAAATTATTCATGCAGCACAATAGTAGCTTTGGGGGATTTCTGTGCTGTGTTGCTTGAGTTGATGAGAATGGACTAGTTTCAAGTCCAAATCAGTTATTAGTTTATACGTTCCAATATCAAATGTCTGCAATTTGAAATCAGACAGTAGTCATGTGTATCCAAATGTAACAGATTTATTTATCTCGGCTCTATTAAGCACAGTTATGCAAAAGTAGTAAAATCAAGAATTGACAACCAAACAGAACTGAATGCAGCAGCGATGATTCGTCAACTTGAGTATGCATTGTGGCCGTGTTTCTGAATGTGCTCTTTTTACAGTGAATACAGCCTTTACGTGGAAGACCACAGTCACATGGCAGATCAATAATAGGGCCTTTAATAACTGTGTACGTTTATGCTCGGGGGGGATAGATCTTCTAGAAATCTTTGTGCGACGAAGCAGGACGTTTCCCCTCAGAGAAAGCAGCATTCTTTTCCACACGGAAATGATTTCTTACCACTGACTTAACTCTCAGCTGCAATAAATGCACATCAACAGTTGGGCTGTGTTCCACATATTCACACTATTCAAGATTAGCAGCTGAGGAACGTCAAGTGTTTGACCCCGGGTGATAAGGTGGGAGTATGAGTGGTTTTGTAACAACATGAAACACTGAAATACAGCAAATACGTTTGATTAAGAGCACTGAAGTATGAGGGTTCATTGTCGGTTCATGAACTTTTGTTCCCCTTTTCTAAAAGAGACGTCTGATGCAGAATTCCATTAAAATAAATCTAATTTCACACAAATCCACTATATGAAATCAAGTTATCGAGCTATCATGCATTGTTCCTGTTGTCTAATGGAGTACTATTGTTGCTGAGCATATGGCCCCATGACTCGTCTGTGGTCAAGCAACAAGGCACAGCACTAAGGAGGCGGCACCAGAGAGCTGGTGTATGTGTGTGTGTGTTAGGGGACTAACCATTACACAATCCGAGGAAGCAGACGGATTTGATATGTTGGGGTCTGTGTCTGGATGAGGTCATTACGCATGAAGCAGAACTGTAGCCCCATCACACCAGTACAAACACGCACATATACACACAAGGGCATGAGCACACAAAGTCACACACTCACATGAGTTTCTATAGCAACTCCAAACAAACAGTCTGTGCATGTTGTGACCCCACCCCAGCAGAAAAAGGGAGAAACCAAGACAGCGAGGCAAAAACAGAAAAAAAAGTAAGCTAGAAAGTGAGAGCGAAGATGAAGACAACTGTTAGGGACATGGAATTGGATTCTGCAGCTGCATATGGTTCCCTTAATGCATGCTATATGTTTTATTCATTGCCGAAATCTCAAAAAAAGATCACACGCATAGAAGAAACCCTTCACCATACGCAGTCATTTCCTACAGAACCGTAAAGGTCCTAAATTGTGTTTAACCTTTAACTTGCAATTGTATTCTTAGAGCCATCCTCAAATCTGGTAAAAAACCTAAAAAGCTTCACTTCTAAAACCAGAGTGTCTTGGAAAGGACTTGATTTCACAAGAAGAAGGAATGGTGAAGCAACCTCATCCCACCAGTATCCCATGGGCCTCTTATGTTGTTCCACCACACAGGTCAGAGCCTGAACACACAGTGACCACACAGACAACCAGCCCCCACAAAAGGCTTTTTCAATCACCTTAGAACTCCAGAAACAGAAAAGGGAATAAACCCACAATAGACATGCAGCTTTGTATCAAAGTGAAGGCCGGTTATTGAGGCTTAGCGGTTTCCAAGGTCAAGCAAGGTTGGAGACACCCACATCCGCACATTAAAAAGGACATTGGCATTTGGATGTTTTGTTGGTTCAACAAACCTTTGACCACTTGGCATTTTCCTCTGTGATTTGTAAAGTGGTGATTCTGTTGTTTCTGGTGAAAGGTAATGGGTTAGATTCCACTAAAGCAGTATGCCCATAAGCAGTAAACTTATGGGCACCAGGCATGGAAGAACACAAAAGTTGTGTTTTACTGCATTGTGGTTGTATGAATAAAGCAGACATAAACCAGTTCACAATATAGGATCATTACAAAGGCACATGCAACAGTCGATGTGTTTGTATAAGTTTTTGCACAACAATGGAACTCTATGGCACAGAGGATCAATTCACTTATGGGTTTTGGTCTGCTGACATAAGAAAATAGGATATCACAGGCCTTCTTTTAACTTTTTCTCCTACATTTTTCAGCTATTGTTGCTTTTATGATTCTTCTGCTCTGTCAAAACTACCTTCACTGTCATCATCTCAACCAAGATCACCACGCATGATATATCGGACAACAAAGGAGCTTCAGCATCCAGTGAAAAGAAGCTGAAAGGCAGCTGCTGTCCTTGGATGAGCAGTGAATTATAGCGGTGAAGCCAGTAAGTCAATCAAGTTAATAGTCGATCAAAATGGACATTTAGTTGATTAATCGACACAGCTGGGGCAGACTTAAACGCTTTGGGTGACAGATAAGGAAACAATTTTGTACTAGAAAAAAAAATAACAAAACACTTACAGTATAGTGTTTAAATCTGCAAAGCTGCTCTCTAGGCAAGACTTTCTGCACTACAGCTTGGACTAGACTGTGGCTCCAATGGGTGGTCTCCATAGACTGGAATTCAGCCAGGGGGCTTTTGATGGCTTCTTGTTTTATTTGAAAAGAAATCTCAGCACGTCTCTACCACAACAGGAAAGAAAACGAGCAGAGTTCTTCTCAGTGAGTCACTGTCACTGCGCAGTGCTTTGACCCCTTCTACCACATCTGACCGCTCAATGACATGCTGTCAGAGCAGAGGGAAAATAGCCTTTGTGTGAATATGTGTGTGTGTGTGTGTGTGTGTGTGTGTGTGTGTGTGTGTGTGTGTGTGTGTGTGTGTGGTTTTTGGGCTTGTCAAGCTTGAGACTCACAAATCCATACAAAGCATTCATCATGGAAAGGAAAGTTGCCGCAACTGATGCTGATGGCATCCTGTAGGTGAGGCATCTTACTGTTCTTTGCCTCGTCAACAATTCATTAAAAGACTGTCATGGAGAGTCCAGAAAACATGGCCGGTAAAATAATTTCAGCTTGGAGGAGGAAATAAGTCAATTTTGCTGGTGCTTGTAGTAGCTGTCTAAAGTATGAGTGTGTGTTGAAGAGAATGATGCAACGTGACATATAACTATCCAGTGTTGTTTTGACAGGAATACTGCGTAGTGCTGAAATACCCGATGAGTCGATTAACAAAATAAGATCAATTATCTTTGAACATCTCCTTGGACGTTACCTCGGAAACTGTGGCTTTCATTTTCAACTGTGGTTTGTTTTGGTAGAGCTGGCGTCCCATGTACCAAGTCCTTACTGCAGTGGCCATGAGTTCAACTCCAACCTGTGGCCCTTTGCTGCCTGCCATCCCCTCTCCGCCCCCCCTAGAGTCACCATCAATTAAAGGGATATTTAACTGTTTTTTATACTAAATGATTAATCAAGTTTTTCTTGCTAAAACTGGGTGGAAACGATTAGAGAGAGGGATGTCACTTTTTAAATGTTACAATGTGATTCCCAAAGTCATTTTGGAACATATAGTTTCTTAATTCTGCCTGAAGCCAGCGGATAACAACAATTATTGTGCAGAGATGCTTTTAGGATGCTGGCCCCTCAACATGGGGTCAGTGCTCTCTATTAAGAGGTCCTGGTATAATTTAGGCACCATTTCCCCTCATTTGTGGTCTGTGTAATTAATTCTATTCATCCTTTTTCATCTCTGTCTCCTTATCACTGTTATTTCATGGTTGTCCAAATGTGTAGCCTGCAGTGTGTCAGTGCCTCTCTCTCCCTCTGTGACAGTCACACATGAGTGTGTGCGTGCGTGTGTGTATGTGAAGGAAGGACAAACTTCCTGTCAGGATGTGGGGTCCAGCAGGGGGACGGTGGCACTTAGCCAGAAGTCACAACTTTCTGCTGAAACCAAGTGTGTCAGAGTTTGTGTGTGTGTGTGTGTGTGTGTGTGTGTGTGTGTGTGTGTGTGTGTGTATTGAATGCATTCATGTGCAATTGTCCGCGTCCTGATTGCTTTGACCACTGAGCGAGCATACTTTATTTCAGAGGAGTCATTTCATCGACTGTAGGAAATTCTTCTTCAACATCAAAGAGATTTTGGGCTCAAACTGTAGCGGAGCTTTCATTCAGAAACTCCTCAAGAGCAGAGCTCCAGATGAACCTGAATAAGGCCAATTATGAGCGTCTCTCCTGCACCACAATCATAGTGAAAGGCTTCACTGACATATACAGACTCTAGATAATTAGACCACCAAGGAGGAGAAAAATACTCCGCAGCCTGGGCCTCATATATGCCCTTTCTTCCTCTCCTCCTGCCTCTCTACTCCCTCTATTAATCTCCTTTACCCTTTCTATCTGCATTCCCTCTTCTTCTTACCATTGTTCATGCCTGTTTCTCTCTCTTCTTCTTTTTACCAGGCGCAACCTCTAGAAGTCATTTAGATTTTGCACAAAAAGCCCATGGCTGTTGGGTGTATTGGGAAATTGCAACCTCCTATAACTATCACATGATATCTCAGGCAGATTCATGATGAAGTTAATTTTATTTGTTCGTTTAATTGTGGTGGAAAGACAAATGGCCACAGTCAACTATAATTTTTACAGTTCTGGAAACTTTGAGCATTTTAAAGACACTGAGATGCAAATGGAGTTCTGTTTTTCTCAATTTCAAACACATTTCGAACAAACGTATAAATGACCTCATTCGTTACCCACTGTACGGATATGGACGAGTGTTTCTGTGTGTCTTTGTATGAGTAGGTCCAGCTGTTTCCTCACATACCCTCCACATTCCCACTTGCACACCAGTGCGCCCACAAACTACCATCCCTCTCAGTCAGGAAGAGCTTAAAGGATATCCAGCTTATTGGCATCTTATTGTTCTTGACAACCAGTGTGCTATATGACTCACAGTCGCCACGGAGAAAGACCTTGTGATGCAATCAGGAAGGAAAACTTTGAAGCAAGTGACAATCGCCACAGCTGAGAGCTAAAGTAAACTTTCTGTAAAAGTGAGGCCCCATCGAGAGTACCTAGAAAATTCTAACTGTACTGGAGTAACTCCTGTTGACTGTCCAGTACTATTAAACTAAAACTACTGCCCCGCAGTTATATGCCTCGGCCAACCAGTCGAGTATTTTTGTCAGTGTGTCTGAGCAAGGACCTTTGCCGCATATGCATTTTCAAAATGAAGGATGCAGTGTAGCTCTGAACTTGCAGAAAGCTGAAACACATCAATAGTGCTTACTCATGGTATTCACCTACTTTGTTTTGTCTCAAACACTGCCTTTTTCTTTTGTCTATTTGGCATCTAGACAGGAGGATCTCGACTTGCAGCATGCCTGTACCACCATCACACACCCTATACGCCACACTACGCAAACTGCGTAGGGCCCCACTAACTTGCAACTTAAATGTTGATTAGCTGGGCATACTGGGCAATGGGTGGACATCTCTCAGTAATTTGTATTTAAAAAGGAAGAAAGGGAAAGCTGGGGTCTGATGCAGATATTAAGACTTGCTGCAAAGTCTTAATATAGTCTATAGACTTACATTTACAAAGCTATTTGTATAATATTGTGAGGATTAGACTAATTACCAGGCAGCTGAACAAAAACTTAGTTTTTTATTATTTTCTACAATGTTAATGTTATTTTTTCACTTAATCTTCCACAGAAAATATTCTATTGAATAATGTTTGTTATATTTCATTCTGTTCTGTATAGATCTACTAATTCTTAGACTGACAGATGGAGCAAACTGTTTTAAAACGAGGAAGAATTGTAGTGGGAGCACTGAGATGTCAGGTGTGACTGTGTGGCAAATAGTTTACATGGTTTACTTATCAGGTAGGAGGGCCCTCGAGCAGAATTGTGCTTAGTGGACCGGCTCTGTGTGTCACTGTCAACTTGATACAGGAACATACCAAAGGATCTAATGACAGATAACTTAAAGCCACTGTAGACGGGGAGACCTTTAAAAAGGCAGAACAAGAGCAAAGCAGGCAAAGGACGGATTGCATAACTAATGGTGGATCCTAAAGCATGAGGGATTATCTTTTCAACCTTTGATGTCTGATAATTTTCTCGCCAGGATAAAGATCACTCAGACGTTAATTCAAGAAAAACTCCTGCAAGCTAATGGTTACAAGGAACTACAGCGTGTCACTGTGCATCAGTGTCAACGCAGCTCGCTGGTCTGACAATTTTGCATTTTCAAGCATTTTGAGATAAATTAGGAGCCACAAATGCATTTTCTTTGGACAAAAGTTATTTATGGACAAACTTCAGTTTAAAGCATAAACACCTGCTCACAATCTTAACCACACTGGATTACAGTGAATAATCACAAAAGATACAAGTAAGCTGTTATGAAGTATGAAGGTGCCCAGACAACAGAAATTACAGGTTTTATCCCCATCAGCACCAATCACCACATTCATACTGTCACACAAAATGAACAGTGGTAACTGAACACTTTGACAGCCAAGCAATCACGAGTTAGGGGCATCACCGTTCCGTTCCCAACGCAAAGGTTAGAGTATCATGGTTGCAAAAAGCACAAAAAACATGAAAGGCCCTATCTAAAAGAAACCAGTGTTTGGTTTGTCCATTCTGGGCTACTGTTGAAACATTTAACGTGAAACGCCTTGAAGGGTGGGTTGCAGCATCTGTAGATAAAAACGTTTAAGATCACTGTTTGAATCATGCTGTGGCCTTTAACTAGGCACCTTCTCTATCTCTTGAACTACACATTACAAGACTGAACCCTTGAAAACCTTGTTTGTCTTTGCCTTCAAGTAATAACCTTAATTTATAATATTCCGCTGTTATTTCCAAAGATATGGTATAAAGGATTACATGTGACCCAAGGTACTGATGTCATGTCAACTTTACAGACATGCCACGTAATGATTTGAGTTGGCATCAAAGACAAGTAATCCAACGCTTGGATCTGTGTCAAAGGCCACAGCCTTCTGGGAGGGAACATTTAGACGGGAGAGAGGTTCTCGTGTTACGTCTCAATTAGCCACCAATTTGTCTGTGAGGCAGGTAAATGCCAGTATCACCCCTAGGGTCCACATTGCAGCGTCAGTTTCAATTAGAATGATCAAACACAAGGGAAGAAGGAAGGAAGAGAAGGAAGGAAAAAAGCAAAAAAGAGGGATGGAGATGGAGAGTGACCTCACTGACGGCCTGTTGATGAAATCTGATGAGGGGGAGTATCAGCAGCGCAAAAAATCGCTTTGATACATTTTTCAGCTGCGCAAGGCAATACCACAACTATGCATGAGAAATTCCACAACTCCCTTCTTTCTCTCTCTCTTTCCCTCTCCATCCTCCTGGGCTGACAGCACCATCCCCATCCCTCATTCCCTCCCCCCGTGGTGTCCTTACAATCTCCTCATCCATTATCATTGGTTATTAGATAAAAAACGACAGAACGATGAATGGATGAGAGGCACAACACAGCGGTTGGCCTCAATGTAAGTTTCCCCTACAATCAAGCTACAGTCAGATCAGATGGTAAACTGAATATCGTCAGTGGACAAGGAAAAGGAGATCATTGAAGTTCTTTAAAGTCAAGGCGGTGACTTGACTCAGTTTACAAGGTGCCTAATGGAACAGGCAGACCAGTCATTTCTGTTTTTGTCTCCCACACACACTCACACATACCCAGTAGTATATTATAGTATCAGTTGTTCCCCTGTGGTAACACTCTGCACCAATAGCCCTTTCAAGTCCGTCTCTCTGTTTAACCAATCAGAAAAAACGCCCACCATCACAGCAGGCCGTTTGTGGATCTGGTGTTTAAAGACGAGCATGAAGGGATATTTCCATATTTAAAATGAAAGCACGGAAGATTTATGGCTAGTTGGTGGGCAATGTAAAGCATGGCCATGTATTGCGCATGGAGGAAGTAACTTCTCCAGAAAATGGGACGCCATCTGTGGTCTCTTATTAACAGCAGACAATGCTGGATGGCTTTAACAGAGGACAGTGGTGTGAATTGACCAGCCCAGGATGTTTGAGGGGAAATGATCAGATGATCTGATTAGCTGCTTCTGTCAGTGTTAAAGTCCTTGAAAACTTGATTTCTAATTTTAAGAATTTTGCTATAATGTTCCTTAAATGCTGATGGATGAATAAGGAACAGTTACAGTCTACATAAGAAAAAAAAGTTGAACGCTGAACACTAGTTGATCTGACTGTGTGCTCACAGTTTGATTGTTTAACTAAGCCCTGACCTCTTTCAACCACACATACAAAAACACAAAATACAGAAACTTTTCATGCGAAATAACCAAAATTGGTCTAACTTTGGCAAAACTTTGTATTTTTATGTCAGACCCCATTGCTCAAAGTAAAAGGTTGATTGACAAAGTAAGTTCTCAGGCTCTTTAGCTGCTCTGTAAAAGACCAGCAACAACCGCAAAGTCATTTGGAAACAAGTCACTTCCTATGTCCCTTATCGTGGCCCCATGATACTTGAATTGAATTATAGACGTCACTGAAGTGGCTTCTGCAAGAGTTAGCAAAGTGCTAGAGGTAGCTTCCATTTTCTTTGCTTAGGGAAAAAAATGGTCCGCGACACTTTAAACATGATAATGTAAGGGGATAATTCATGCAAAGTATAATTGGGCCAAGGATAAGGTGGATACACTTCCTAAACAAGTCTCAAACTCTCTTCCTCAAGACTAACTTTCTTTGACTTTGTCTTTCTGTGCCCCTCCTATCAGTTGGGTTTTCTTCTTTCTGTTTTCTTTTTCAACCAATATTTACCAAATATTGAAAAAAGTCTATAAGAACATAGCTCATCCTCAAGAAAATTTTATATTTTTGAAATGGGATATTGCATTTCATGTGGTTGTCTTTTAACAGTTTGCCTAATTTTTCTCTCAGTTCCACTACTGAATTCAATTGCTGTAACCCACCAATAAAAAATGGTAAACCAATCTGTATTTTTGTGACATTTTAAAAGTTTGTCTAAACTTCACTTGACAGTTGGACAAAATTTAGCTTTTGTTATATCCGTCTTTCTCTGAGTCCTCCTCTCTCTCGCCTCCAGCTCATGTGTGAATCCATCCGTCTCTAATCCACTTCCTGTACGGCTCACTGAAACCTCAGCGCTCATTTGTCCGACTCTTTATTTGGTATCGTGTAGAGGGTGTCTGCCTTTACCCCTCCTCTCATTCTCCATTCATCCCTCATCCCTCCATCCTCCCTTTCCTGCTTTCAACCACTTCCGCTCCACCTCCATCCCTCTGCTCCTCTACCGGTCTGTCCTCTACTTCACTCATTCCTCCCCTTTTCTCTCATCTGTCTTTCATCTCCTTCATCCCCCATCAGGTCCTCCGTCTCTCTCACACTCTGCCCACTGTCCTTCTTGCTGAGAGAAGGACAGTGCAGCGTCCTGGCAGCTCTCCACCCTCCCTGCCTGGGTGGAAAAATAAACAAGCATCCACATGTTCCCAAGGAATTTTAATGACTTCCATAACTCTGGCTTCTTTACCTGCCAAACCCCAGGCAGCATGAGGGAAACAGTGGACTGAATGAGCCAGTTTAGCGGCACTGATGACGAGCTTTGTGAGGCTGAGCCAAGTAGTGTCCTTCGAAGAGCTGAGCAGCCTTTAAAAGAGGCTGAAGGTTTCTCAAGCAAGAAGCCATATACACAAATCTTCGAAAAATGCTAAATAAAACAATAGAGGAATAAATAGACTATGCCAAGGTGTAACGTGCAGATATATTTCGGTCATGCACACACATTTGCATCAATAATGACCAGGGGTAGAGTAGGACCTTAAATGCCCAATTTCACTGGCTCAATATAACACGCATTACACAGATAATGGTGTGTTGAGCAGAGATCAGCACAACCCATGATATGGAGGTCCTACTTGGAAGCAGGGCCAGACCATGACCATCTCTGTCCTCAGCTGAGCTGTGTCATTGTACTCAAAAGATTGGTGCAACATGTGTGGTCAGGTAGGAAACTACAGAGAAAGCTCTATGAAAATCTCCCAATGCTCAATTTTTAGTACTTCTGTAGATCCCGTTGACGGTAGCCTCTGTGGTTTGGAGTGATCCATTTTCTGATCTGCAACTCTTTACTAGACTAGACTACTGTCAGAGATGCAATTGTTGTAAAAGATCTTGATGAAGGGTTGAAACAAACAGGTTTGTTTGATGTGTCGTCTGACCATATCTTATCATAGCCTCTTTCTGGATGCATCCCTCTGCCTCCACAATACCTCTCAAAGAATTCTGTGTCTTTATAGTCTCACCGTAATTAATCATACAAATGGGGATAAGGGTGCACACTTTTCGGTCAGTCTCTTCTTGAAGGCATTCATGGGGTTGAATTCAGGTGTGCACACAAAAGGCGACGAGGTAGGTGAGAGAAGAATGAAAAATGAGATCTTGAGGGGGAGGTTTACCGATGTTGGAAAGGGGGTTTCAGACAATGAGACAAACTCTAGTGACCTGACAAGAGAGTAGATGAAGGGTTGATGTACATTTCTGTTGAGGACAGAGGCAGGGCAATAAATCTGTGGAATTACTCTTGTCACACTAAATGCTGAGACCTATTTAAGAAATAGAGAAACAAAAGAAGAACCAGTTCATGCATAGTAAACAGTCGTTATAGACTATGGTCAAAAGATTGTTATCCATCGTGTCCATTAATATCAGTTTGAAACTTTGTGAATCTTTGGGTCACTACACTGATTTATTTAACACAAGGGCTCCATTACATCTGTGCATATTTCAGTGTGTTTTATTACAGATGTGTCAGCAGCAGGGAACACCCAGCCCACTGGCAGGACCACTGTTTAGATTTCTGATCTCCTCAGTTGTGTTTTTCTTTCTCTCTCAACCCGGGACCAGCTGCAGAGGAAATGACAATATGTGGGGAAAACAACAGAGATTAATAACATCTCCTCCCACCTACTCACGCTTCCAACTCCATCGCCCATTTCTCCCTTCATGTATCCCACACTGGTCTTTCTCTGTACGTGTGGCATGTTCAGTCTCCCACCCCACTTCTCAATCTACACCTCTACTCGTTTCATCTACAGGGTTGCGACCCTTGACCCACAAAATTGATACGTCAGTGTGTCTTGCACAAACTCAGGAGGCTCACACACTAGCAGATTTAGTTTCTCCTCTCCTTCCCCTCTTTAGACTTCATCCTCTCTCATGCACAAGGAATCTGTGTTCTCAAACTTCAAGCCCACAATGATTAGCAGGCCTTGGGGAGTGGACCCACAGAACTCACCCAAACTTGCTGTGTTCGAGCTTTATGGCTGAATACAAACAAGTGATTTGTCTGTCCACTCTACATGTGTAACTCTACGGTATGCGTATTCGGTACATTTTTAGTTCTTTTTAGTTCCCCTGACAGTTTATATATTCCTACATTCCCTCTTTTGAAGCACAAAGGTACAGACCACCACAAGGAGTATAGTCGTATCAAAATAGCATATTTTCCAGGTAGGTTGATTAGGATGAGGAATTATTCCTGGCGACTCTAATGCAGTTTGTGTGATAAATGTAAGAGACAAGAGGAAAATAAGCTAATTCTTACAGTTAAGGCACAAGTTCAAGATGAACAGAATTCACAGAAAGAGGCTAAAGGTTGGAACTGAAACATATTCTTGAAGGAATTCACTTTTCTTTCCCTTGGAGAATACTTTGAAAGTAGGGGTGGGCGATATGGGCAAAAAATAATATCTCGTTATTTTTGGGGATTTTGGCGATAACGATAATCAGTCGATATCCTTTAAAATGTGATGGGAATTGTCTGAGTTAGCACTCAGACAATTCAGTTAGCACTGAGAGCGCTCAAAAACTCAGTTTCCACGCGCCCAGCGGTGTTAAAAGTTTAAAAGGATTTCAACTTGAAGCACTTCTTCTTACCACTAAACTTTCTGAGCTTAAACTCACCTTTTAGATTCACTTGACTTGCTCTAGTTAACCACATTATACAATGCTATACAGTCTGCTGAGGGTAACATTTAGTCGTGACGGTGTGCCAGTATATTCCCAATTTCCCTTAACATGCTTCACAGTATCTGGTACAAAGTCTCTACGCCAACACTACTGACGCACAGTCCAGCACCTGTTTGCACTTGCTGATTTGGGGAGACAGTGATTGTTAAAAAGACTGTGACTGTGGTAAACAGTCTCTGCTTTAGTAACTAGGTTTGGTTATAGCCAAACATCAAACCACAGCTGGTTCCAGCACTGAGATCTTCAGTTTCACTCTGATGCAATTCCCTTGATGGGAGGTGTGGGACGTCAAACTGGAGTCCCTCCTCACTGAGATCTACTCAAATATCCACTTCTGGATGGGAGAAACCCCATCCTGACTTCATAAATGACTTCCAGGTTTTGGTTGAGAAGGAGGGAGGGAAGGAGGACAGAAATGATAGAAAGAAAGAAAATGAAAGGAAGAGAAGAGATTTAAGGGGAAATTGGGAGGCTGTGTGCCCAGCCTCCTCACCAGAGTCAATATTTGCCAGCACAGAAAAGCTTCCTGCTAAATGATGAAGTCATTGTTTTTGGACTTCAATAAACAAGGTTCTGTATGGTTTTGCAGTGTATCCCAGGGATGTACTGCAAGTTTGTTCATATGGGTTTGTGCTGTTGGTATGATTCTTGGTTCTGTAAGAAGTGACAAGGCCAGGATGAGTGAAGCAATATCCTGTGCTTCACTCTTCCTTTTATAATACCTTGACCTGCCACACATCACATTTCACAGATCTGCAAATCCCTACAGACAAATGTCACATCTGGAACAAACCAACAATTCAACAAAACAGTTCCCTCTTTTCTTTTGAAATTCTCACTTTTCCTCTCAAAGTACAGGCTTCCCATTTTCCTTCCTCTTTCCTTACAAAGTAGAAAGTAGGCTTTCAAGCTTAAGACTTTACCATGGGGAATTGAGAAATTAGCACTTATTACCTTGCATTTGTTAGCAATTATAGTGAATGTTACAGGGGCATTAAACTTTACAATAGAAAACTCATAAAACACCTTTCAAACTGTTTGTTACCTCTTTTCCCACTGACCACCGCTACTGAAAAACCAACAGTGTCTTCAGTTTCATGCCGAGCGGTGGTTTCTTACCAGACTTGCTTGCCTAAGCATGCCTAACTAACGCTGATAAAAGGCCGATGCTAGTTTTATACAAACAAAAACCCTTACATTTCTCCATTCAAACAGCTGAACTGCTGTAAGACTCAGCATTAGTCTGCTATTATCACAGGGACAGGGAGGGAAGATGTGTTTGACAAAAGGGAGACTGAATAGAAATAGATGCAAGTAACATGCTACATCTGCAGGCATCTCAGATCAGAGTTGGAGTACCCCTTTACTGTAGGTCTTATGTCCAAGCACAGTAACATAATGTACAGTAAAGGAGTAATATTTGCAGATGGGGATAAACCAAAGTAAATGACCTAAATCCATATGGAGCATAATGGAAAGGAAAGGTTGGTTGTTACTGTGGGGGAGAAGTGTCCTTTTGAGTTGTATCCCCAAGGCCTGAGTCATCTGGCAGTTTTGGTGAATATTGCCCAATATTTCATTTGTTGGAAACTTTTACTCATGGTGTCATGCAGCTTTCAGTAACTGAGCCAGATTGTCAGAGGGTCAGAAACGACATTAAAGGTTTATTGAGCACCTACAGTAAGCTTAACAGGTGCATAATAGATTCTCTCTTCTTCTTGTACTGTGAGATCTAGTGTTAGTGATGAGGGAAACATGTCAGCAGGTCCTGCCACTTTGTGGCAAAGCTTTCCCATGAACTCTGACCTGGCCTACAGAAGTCTATAAAAAGTGTTGGTAGGAGTTCAAAAAATGTCACCCTTCCAGCCACAACTCACTGCGGTCAAGGCCGACTGGGAGCCTGGGGTTAGAAGGGTCAAACCACTGCAGGGGCAAAGAGAAATGTGAGACAGTGCCAGACATTTAACCACTGAACTGATATTATTATCAGTTCAGTGGAACAGACAATGGATATAGTGAGTATGGTTTCTCACTGGCTTCTCAGACATTAATATAACATAAACTGCAGCAAGAGGCATGATCCTCAGTAAATCAATTCAACCACACAGCATAAATCACTCTTTTTGTATTATTAAGTAAAATGACTAACATGGTTAAGCCATCTGTGGGAGATGACAACAATGAGTCAATGAGCCTATGTCAACAAAAAACTAGATATGAATTCAAGTCTGGAGGAAATTGAGGATCAGCTAGTCTTGTCCATGGGAATAGCAAACTTCAAAAAACCTCAGTGTTGACAGAATACAATTACCGTAACTGTAAAAAGTTACTGGTTCAGAGATGGCATGCTTTTGCTTTGCTTTCTGCAAAGAAACCTGATCACAGTGAATTTGGGCCCTTGCATGTGTACCTGCATTAAAGCTGAAATGTGTGGAGTCCTTTGTCAAAGCTCACATCTAAGCCCCTCAGTGGGACCCAGCCCAAGTACATTTGGTTTAGCTTAGAGCTGGACTGCAGGGTTCAATCAGACCCAAATCACAATCATCAAAAAGAACAAAAAAAAAGGTTCAGAGCTTTCATTAGCCAGAACCTGACAGCAATGATTTCTTCGTTCGGCAGGCCAACAGGTGACGCTCCACAGAGCTTATTGAGTGTGCACTTTAATACAAACAGTTAAGCACACATCTAAAATATATACAGTTTACATATACACAAATGAAACACATACTGTGGTTGGGGATGACTTTCTTGAAAACTAAATTAAATGCAGCAGACTCGGACAGCTGGAAACCATGCTGTATGACATAATCGCCGGCTGGCTAGCCAAGTCATTTAACACACACACACACACACACACACACACACACACACACACCCATTACATAAACCAGTGATTTACAACACAAGTTAGAAAGAAGAGTAACACCCATTTCTTGGAGGATAAGACAACCCCTTCCTGTCTCTTTGTAAAACAAACGCACACACACACACACACACACACACACACACACACACACACACACACACACACACACACACACACACACACACACACACACACACACACACACACACACACACACACACTATCATCCTTCTAAAGTGGAAACATAAGGAGTGGAACTGGAGAGGTGCTCAGGTCACTGGGGTTGATTGAGACACCGGGACAATACTTCACCATTGCAGCACTCAGAGTTCACCTCCTCTGCCTCAGCATGGGGGTAAAGTAACCTCTTTTGGCTCCTTTTAAAATGTTATTGAACTACATGTCTAAGGTTGAAGTGCAAAAAGTCACATGTAACAGTGAGAAATCTGTCTTAATTTACCTCAAAGCTATGTCTCAAAACGTTGACCTGAGAGCAGGCATGTGGTGTTGAATTCAGATGGATACACAAATGCCTCGGGAGAGGAAATCAAGGCCAGACTGCAAATAATTTGGCCTGAAACGGCAATATTTTTCTTGAAGAGCCTGACACACTAAGCCATTCCTGAAACAATGTGAAAACCCCGGAGAATGGTCAAAAGATGAAGGCCAGGCAAAGCCTGTTGCAAGGGTCCTATTTTATTACTTCTCTGCAAAAGAACTCTGGACAAATATTTGATTAGACGTTTCAGGATTCATTAGAGGACCAAGGCCGTCACCATGGCAGCGAGTGTCATGGAAGCAGGACGTGTACGCAGATTATCCTCTGAGTCCAATCTCAAAGCAGAATACACTACATGCTGGTAAAAACGTCTGCAAAGAAACACTACGAGCAACTGAAATTGCACTTGAAATGATTACGCACATTACGCAAGTGTTTTAAGGCATTTTGAGCACGACATGTAAAAAGTACGCTCATGTCAGTTAGTGTGTCAAATTCCAAACGACTTCATCACAATTAATGTCAGTTATATACTTTCTCAGCAAGAACAAGATCCAACATCCTCATACGTTCAACCGAAATCTAATTAAAAAAAGAAAAATGTTTTATCAATACTCTTCCACATTCTTTTTGTATTCTGACATCTTATTATCAGACTGCTGTAATCAATATCTCTTTCAGAGGCCATCTCGTTAAATGTGTACCTTGGTAAAAAAGAACAGAAAAAGTGATGAAGTAACAGAGGAGGAAAGTGATTATACAACGTGTGAGGAGCTCACTGCCTTCAGGAGGAGGCACCATGTCTGTCACTGATGTGAATCCATCAGACTTCATTATTTTGCCACTGAGAAGACGAACTTGACAGCAAGTCAGACTTTATTTGCCAGCGGCTGGGAAAATATTTCAGCTGTGTTTGTCAAGAGGAACAGTTAGATGACAGGGAGTAAGACAACCCAAAAGCACTCTTTCTGATAGCAAATATCCACACATTGGAATGTTAATACTATCGACAAGAGACTGACGTTTGGTTTGCTTCTTGCACTTCAGTGTACAGGTTAATTTTCATCTCTCTGCGAGGTGGTCTTGTAGCAGAAATATTTGGAGTAGGTTAAACCTCAAAAACAATTACAGCAAAAACAAGATTCAACTTGTTGATAAATCTTCATACTTCACTGTATAATCCAACAGATGATTACAGTTTGCTGTCAGATTAAATGCACAACTGAGGGGAAACACTTTTTTGTGTGTAAATTGAGCAGAAATTGTGTTTGTGATGGTTCTTCTGCAGAGGTTTAAGAAGAAGAAGAAGAAAACAAGTACAACATGCTCTGTAACCTCAAGGCCTGGAATGCCAACCCTCTATCACGCAAAACACCTGAAGCGATTTATAAAATTGAATAAAGTGAAGCAACAAGCAGCAAATTCAGGACTGGTAAACAAATAACAACATGAGCAAAGAGCGACCAGACCACAAACTTTCCCATCACTCGGTCAGTTGTTGAACCATGAAAGCAGGCCTTTCATAGGAACACCCAGAAAACAACAGCCAGAAATAGAAACGAGCTGCTCCTAACGGCTCCTTATCGCTGCTCTGTCAATAGTAAACAGACACCAATGAAAAGACGGACGACGACTGAAGCACTTGACTGTATCACTCCGCCTTTCCCTCAGGGGATAAAGGGTGAGATAGGAGCAACAAGACCAGAAGAAATTAAAAATCCTGAGCTTTTAAGGGAACTTTTAAAGGGTACATACAGGTAATAGCTTATCTCTTGTCAATGCATAAAACCCAGCCCCCTCTATAAACTACAAGCACATGAACCTACCCCCCACCACCAAACCACTAAGCATGCTGACACTTGAGAGGGCGGCACCTCTCTTCTGCACACAGAAAGCCATCTCGGGCCCATTCACAGCTCCCGACTCTATTCTTCTCCATAGTAAAAGAACTCGCCATCTGAAAGGAGGGAAAAGGGCCTCTGCTATTTCATTTAGCATGAAGAAAGTCTTCTATTCTTCTCCTAGCATAGACATACAGCCTGAACTTGTGTGCATAAAATACCAACAAAAATTCTAATGTATGCCTCAAGCTTGCAAACACGTATGATTTTATCACAGATTCATGTTCTTTTCCTTGGTACTGTCAGCTCTGGGAAATGTCACAACTGCACAGAGGCAACAAGAGTAGACAGCAGTGAGATAGCAGCCCTGATAGTGGAGAACACAGCATCCATTATATCACAGAACACACGCACAGAGGCACAAACCAGGCAACAATCAGCTAGCATTATAAAGAAACTGCACTACGAACCTGCTGGACAGCCAATCGGAGGTAAACTGCTGCCTCAGAGCCTTCCTCTTCACCAGACAGTTGTGATCCACCTGCACTGCAGCGAGTCCCTCTGCCTGTACTGCGCTCTCTCTCTCTCTCTCTCTAACACGCCTCTCCCATTGTAGCTGAATGCAGTGTAAAACTGTTGCGCCGGCTGCCCTCTTTCCTTCACGCTCCTCCTACACTAAAGCAGGAGCCGCTCTGCTGTATCTGGTTCTGTGCAGAGAGCAACACTGATGGAAAACACAACTTATCTGCTGCACGAGCTGCAGAGGACTAGCCAGCATGCAGGAAGGGGGTCAAACTGTGGGTGCTGATGGTGGTTGAAGAGGGGAAGGGGGGAGGGTCAAACCTGATTTAAATTCACACACACAAACACAGGAGTGAGATGACAGGGTCCTTTCCCCTCAGGGTGCTTCAGTGATCTTTTGTGGACCTTCAAAGATTTCTTTTTGCCATTCGCTCTTTCAACATGTTTTATTCATCGGCGCAGGCTTTAGGGCAAATCAATGAATCGGAGTGAAATGAAAAGTAAAAGTCTTCAAAAATGAAAGCACTTATTGGATGTTTTCCCTCTGTCTTTCATTCTTTTCCTCCTCCCATTCCCTCTTAGCCTCCCTAAACCTTCTTATCCACCCCCATCTTTCTTTGAGAGCAAACTTTTAATTTAAATTTCTCCTCTCCAAAGTCCTTGGCAAGGCACAATAAATGCCACAGTTTCTTTCAGCAAGGTTTGACAAGAGAACCTTCCCCTTACTTTCCCTCCATTAAAGGGTCCTTCCCTCCCCACTACTCCTCCAAAAGACATCCAACACTTTCCCTGATAGCAGCTTAACAACGTCCTCATGTGAGGAATCTCCCTCCACACAAAGGGGTTCGAAGGAGAATTTGACCAAAACAAAGAAAGAAGGGAGGTGCTGGTGTTTAGAAATTGGGGACCTTGCATAAAACTTTGAGACGCTGAGTATTTTGTGAGATTTTTTCTGTGGTTTTAGAAATTTCAGATTATATAGGCAAGCCAAACCATGCCTCGTACTTCAAAGGAATAGTTTGACATATTTGGTGAAATATGCTTATTCACTATTTTGCTGGTAAAGAGACGAGAAGATCGAAACCACCGTCAAGCCCTTATAATATAAAAGAAGAGCCAGCAGGTAGTTAGCTTAGCAAAAAGGAGAAACATGTAGCTTGTAGAAATAAAACAGAACACCTCATACATTGTCCATTTTTTTTGTACAGATTAAAAAATTAAGATATAATGTGTTATTTAGTCATCTTAAGAAGTACTGGTGGGTGGATTTTTTTATCTTTGGACAGAGCCAGACAAATTGTTTCCCCTTGTTGGTATCAATCTACTCAAGTCATTCTTGGCAAGACAGCAAATGTGTGTATTTTCCAAAATGTCAAACTATTCTTAAAAGGAAAACTCAAAAACACATATGAATGGTACCGTAACATGTTACTTAATACTTGTTGGTGGACATTGTGGGGGGAATTTTGAGCAGTTATGAGAGGGTGAAGACAGTTCATTTGTTTTAGGGCCTGTCCTCACGAATACGTTCTTCTCGAATCCGGATAAATACTTTATCGTGTCGGCCTTGCGTCCAGACGGATATGGTGTTTTAGGGGTGTGAAAACGGTATTTTTTGGAAACGGGTCCCAGAGTGGGAAAATCCGAAAATGCCGGATTGCCCGGAGTCGTCTGGACGGCGAAAACGGATTAGCCCCGCCTCTCTAGCCTTTAACCTCAGCCGCTGCTGCTAGATGCGTCATAACAACAACAACAATGGCGGACTCCTACTACTTGTTTGTAAACAGCGCATGCTCCATGGCTTCTCTTCCGGTTTAAGTGTATTGGTGTGGCGGCATCACAGCGCCACATACAGGCCTGGCATATGTACTACAGCGTTTTGGGTCGTTTCAGTGAATCCGTGTGGACGCAGATATTATTGGGTGAGGCCGCGTATTCGTGAGGACAGGCTCTTAGTGTTGTCACTATTGGTCCATTTGTTAACTGGGGGCCAGGGGAATGACATTAAATTAGCATGTGAAAGGCCAACTCACTGAGTTCACACTGACTAGGCGATCCATGCAAAGTTCAACTGAGGAGGCATCTTTACATTTCTTCCCTCCATGTCCCCCTGACAAATGTTTCTGCATTAAGCATGTGCTCTCCCACTAGAGAAAAACAAAGCACATTCTGCACATTAAAGGTTTTTATGGACATGATTTCATTAGTTGTTGTTTTTTTCAACTGATTTTGAGAAGATTGATATTGAGGAAAATCTTCTTTAGGGGGCCCTTAGACTTCTCAGAACTCTGTTTAGAAGAATTTAAATGGTCATAAGAGGACATTTACTTCCCTCATGGCAAATTGTTGGTGTGTGTAATTTATGGTCAGTCAGAGCAACAAACAAATCTCAAATGAATTTTTAATTGCTGCTTCCTTGTAGATGCTTCAATTTGGAGGGTAAAAGCTTGGCTTTATTGCTGACTAGCACAGAAACATGGCAGACAGTAATTATAGGAAGCAAAAATACATGCTACTGTCTAAAGCCGGCAGAAGAAGCAAGTGAGCCAGCTGAGCTGAAATCAATTTAGAATCAATTATTCAAGCTAAGAGTGGGGGATTATGGCCAAGCTACTGTATACCCAGCTGTCAATCTCTAAGTGGCAGGGATTCCCTGCTTACTCTGCTTGTCTGTGCGGTGAGTGTGGTTTTATGTTTGTCAAACTACGTCTAAGACGAGAGGATCAATCCCTCGTCAGGGCTGAAAGCAGTACATCTCCCACACTGGAAACTATTTAGTTGTGGTGTGTTAAAGCTGCACTGGAATAAATGGCACCCACAGTGTTGTTCGGAATAATTTGTAGTTAAGAGCTAATGGCTCATGTTTGCAGAAAAATCGACAAACCTGCATAAACCTACATTCTCTTATAACCTGGTAAGTGTTACTTATTGATGGTCAGATGCTTCATGTAAAAACAACTCACACATGCTTTTTTTTAAAGAGCATAATAAACACAAGAACCAACACAACATCCACTCTCAGGGTCTTCCTCCAGCTCTCAGACGGTGCATACCTGTCCCAGAATAAACCTCGCCCTCTGGCCTTCCACTGCATAGCCGTAGCTGGATGCCTGGTCTAACATTAGCACATATTTGAGTGAAATGCGCAGGGGCCCGGCAGTCTCCATGGGTTAAAAACGGATGCACGTCTAGATTATTTATGAGTCGGATTGCGAGTTGTAACTTTCTACAATACCTCTTTTTAAAGGAGAGGAAGGAGGAAGATGGAGCAGTGCACTTTGCAAATGGCAGATGGTGTATGCATACTGTACGTTAATAAGCACTCATAGGTGGGTAATTATATAGTTTAAGAAGAGCAAGATGAGCCCAAAGGCCACATGCAGTTGTAAATTTATGCTGGTTGGTAATTCTATGTGGGTACATATAATCTGTGCATAACATAGTAAGATTCATACATTATAAATCATCAAGTTGTGAAGTGCTTCTCTGTCAGTGCCCTTCCATTAAAAGATCCTCAACTCAGCACTGAAGACTCAACAGCTGTGTGTTCACATGTATGCCGGTGAATGTCACAATAACAGTAGATCGGAGGACCCTCTCTCACACCACAATTTTAATTTTCTACCATACATGATTCTTGTGACAAATATGTAGCTTTTTCTAAGCAAAAACAACTAAGTATTCCCCTGGAGCTGTAGAAAAAGTCATTACCACAAAACTGCAGCATCAACAAGAATAAGACAACAATACAATAGTTGTCTTTATTTGTCAAAATATATTTTTCTAGAAGAGAACAGAATGTGCCCAGAAATCTGATCAAGTGGTTAGAAAAAAACATGTCTCTGCCCAGATTCCAACTCTGTGCATACAAAGTGAATAAACCCTTTCTACTCCCTGCAAACACGAGAGGATAGCAAAGCAACGTAACTGCTGATGCAAGCTCAAATCTCCTGAAAAACCCAAAGGAAGTGCTAGGATTCACCTGCAGCGGCTGTTGGCTTGCATCGGAAACAATGTATGTGGAATAGAGTGAAGTTGATGCAGGAAGGCCTGTAACACAGCCACTATCTGTCCTTTTTGTAAAGGAATTTAAGCCATATGTTGTCACACTGTACAAGTAATTCAGAAGGTAGTAGAGTCCCTATATAGTAACAAACAGCACGAACTGACACTACAAGCACTGGAACTGTTGCAGAGAAGATAGTGGAACTGGATGTATGTGTTCTTTATGTATCATTTATTAAACTCCTTCCGGAGTCTATACATTTTCTTACTGCATAGCTCTAGATGTTGACACAATATGACATTTAAATAAATAATTCATGGGTATATGTCATATTTTATAATAGGCAAATCTGACATAATGTCCCCAAGCACTCAGCTTTGTTAATCATCCAGATTTAATTTTCCTTGTTTATTTGCAGAAGTCGGTCGAGTCCTGAGGCGACCTCCCCTCACAGTGTGGGGTGTGGAGACTCTTGGCCTATTTGCATTGGGGAGGGGGGTCTCTCTTTAATTCTCCATGTTGACTATAACATCATGTGACAGACGTAAACATGGTGTTTCAACTAACGAGTCCATGTCTGGCACAAGGTCAGGAGGTGCTCATTATGGTAAAAAAGCACACTGTGACAGGGACAGAACATGTTTGCCGGGTCAACTTAAAATGTAACAATCCAATTCTTAAAATAGCAATAATGGCATGTTGTGTAAAACTGACCTTACATCAGTTGAACACCTATTACTTTTCTTTCCTTTACAAAGAAAGAAAAATACTCATGTTGGTAGCTCCATTATAATGATGTCAGGTAAAGCATGAAACTACCTACAACAGGTCATAAAAATATGAAAATTCAGCCTAATCTCCCAGCGCTGTCCAGAGGGAGCTGTTAGGACACAAAGTAAATCTCACACATATCCAAAGGGGGAGTTGGGGCTGTGAGAACCCCTCGTCGACAGGAGGCCCGGGCTTTAAGTCTGCCTGGCTCCAGAGGAGACAGCGAAGGAAAGATCCAGACAACATAGCTCACTGCCAAGCATCGTTACTTACAACACCCACTTCACTCCACAGCACATTTCCACTGCCGGTTGCCAGATTCAGTAATGATGATATTAGATAAAAACAACCTCCTTTAAAAAAAAAAAAAAAAAAAATCTCTCCTGCAGAGCAAATGAAATGAATTTGAGATGAGCTATTGGAAAGAAAAGGGTCTGAACATTGTTTTTATGGATTGGGGCAGAATGACTGAGGAGTGTAAATATTTTTGAATCATTGTGTGGCTCCAGTGTGAATAATGATGTGTAATGGTGGCTGTCATTACCCTCTAAATTTGGGGTTTTTGGATTTGCAGCAAGTAAAATAAAGCAGAATGATGTTTCGATGGCACACTTATGACAGCTATAATGCTAGTCATGAAATTCTCTATAATATCTGGACCATCCAAGTAGAGCTGGACTACCATGAAGATCGCAAATACTTGTAGTAGTGTAGGGCAAAGAATAGGAAAAAAGATGTAAGATGATTACAAGAAGAAATAAGAAGAAAATAATTTTAATACACAAAAATGTGAAAGAAGTCGCTTTATTTGTCTGATGCAGAGCACAAGCAGCCCAATGGGCCAATCAGGAACAACAAGTGTCATCCTTCCCAGTTTCTGTTACCATAAATATAATAGGGGATCTAGAAGTGAATACAACACTGTCATGATTTGGATGTCTTTATGTAAGAGAGCCTAAGGCAGTGCTTGTTCCATTACAAGTGTTATACCCAAAACCTAGTGAGGTCAGGACAAGTTAAGAGGAGAGGCAATGTACTCTCAATACAAATATATCTATTAGAGTTGCAACGATTAATTGATTAGTTGTTAAATTAATCAGCAACTATTGGAGTATTTTTAAAGGAAAAAAGTCAACATTCTCTGATTCCAGCTTCTTAAAAGTAAATATTTTCTGGTTCTTTACTCTATGACAGTAAACTGAATATCTTTGGGTTTTTGAAAAAACATTATTTTGGGCTTTGGGAAACAGTGATCGGCATTTTACACCATTTTCCGACATTTGATCGATCGGCAAACAACTAAATGAACCTGGGAATGCAAACCACAATACCCAACGCACAAAAAACACGTATTTAAGGGTGGATTGTTCCTTTAAGACTGACCTGACTACTGTCAGGTCATGTCAGACTTCAGCAGCAGAGTGCTGAGCTGTAACACTCCCGTCTCCCCGTCCTCCCTTTACTGCAAGTCCATTTGCTCTTCCAGTGTCATGAGGAGGCTCTAATGAATCAGCCTATTGAGCTAGGCAGAACTGTGCACAGCCTTTAACACTGCCAAAGTGTGTGTATGTGTGTGTGTGTGTGTGTGTGTGTGTGTGTGTGTGTGTGTGTGTGTGTGTGTGTATTGCAGTCCAACTTTCCCAGCCTCCCAGAACACAAAGCTGTCGTTTGTGGCCTCTCAGCACTACAAAAGCCCCACAGGCCACCAGTGCTGACAGTGAATGTGTGTCAGTAAGTGTGTCTTCAACTATAGGTCTATGTAGCCGTATATACATGCTTGTGCCATGTGTGTTTGACTTAATATGTGCGTGTGTACAAGTAAAAGAATCAGCTGCAGCTTTTTTCCTTTTACGTGTGTGTATGTGGTCAAGATGTGGCCACATACATTCAGTCTGCATTTCACTGGGATGTGCCTAATGATTACAAGACACATCATGTGGCCCAGAACCAAAGTCAAACACAAACTCAACCACCAAACCGTGGCATGCAGACTGACGGCCATAAAGCTAAAGATATACAGCCATTGCAACAAGACCAGAACTCTTTCTTAGATCTTAACACAACTACAAACTGAGGCCAACAAATCATATCAAATATTGCTGTTAAACACAAACCACATACAGAACATGTGCAATCAGGCATAGAGACACACACACACACACACACACACACACACACACACACACACACACACACACACACACACACACACACACACACACACACACACACACACACACACACACACACACACACACCAAACTCCTCCTCTGACTGAGTCACAGAGACAGATGTTATTTATCAGGGAAACACCCATTATTCTGATTATAATTAAAACAGTTTGTTACTACAAATCAATGTGTGTTAGTCCTTGGAAAGACTCCTTTTGATTAATATCAATGCAAATGGTCACCACAAATCTGTTGTGTGTGTGTGCGTACGTTCTTCCAGGATAACCAATGTAAACCTTTTCCAGATTCATTTCTGTCTAACTGTGCTGCCATTTTTTTTTATACTTACTGAACCAAACTTGAACTGAACTGAACTAAAATGCGTACATCAGTTTTACTCGTTTAAATTTGATCAATAAATAACTAGAATAAACTTGTAATAAGCTCAACCGCTCTTATGCTGGAGGGCTGGGTTGAACATCATTACACTATTATCCATGTCAGATGTGCCCGGCCTTTTATGATTTACACCAAAGACTCTCCCAGAACTGTAAGCCTTTTATTGTTTCCACCCTCTATAAAATCCATCACTTTGGCTGGATGCCTACAGTCTTTTCATGTCTCTGTATCGTGGCCTGTACCCACCAACAGCTGCCTGTCTCTGCAGTAAAAATGTGTATAATTCAAAACCTCCTTTGTCCTGCAGATTTGTCCAGTAGTCTCTAAACTGAAGCCAGCTTAGCATGAGTGTTGATTTGTCTTTGAGTGAGTGAATGAGTGACTGCCAAAGATGTGTCTGACTCAGGATGCATCTGGGAAAGAGAAAAAGAGGTATACAGTATGTGTGCACAGATTCTAAACTTCACTTGTATGACTCTATACCTTTCAGATGCATCAGAAAGCATATATATGCAGTTTAAAGGGTCCAAAAATGTCACAATTAAGTTTCAAATTATGCATTGTCCATTTGAAAAGTACGAAATATTCAAATGGAAAGACCTACAGATAGAAATCCAGAAATTACTGAGAAAGAAATAAGGTATGGCCAGGCTAGCCTCACTAAATGAGTTTTGATTACACTGGGGAATTGTTTTTTTAATTGTCATGTACCAAACTACACATGAATAACTGAAAATGTATCGGTATTTAAGAATACTTTCTGTATAAGCTTAAAATCATATCATATATACATACATAACTGCCTGTATTTAGTTGTGTTTGATTTCTCAGGATGTTACATACAGTAACACCTAAATTAGCAAAGAATAAAAATATAATCGCCTTTCCTTAAGAACGACATACCTAGGTGGAGGTATGTCTGAAGAGATTCACCTGTTTAGCATTTATAGTGCACACCTGACTGAAAAACAAGGCCAGGGAGTTTCCAAAATCACTAATCCCTGATGAATTTACCTCCACAGCGTATGTATGTTTACACAGAGACAGTTATGTGGGCAGCCAGTGAGTGCGGTTTGGAGCTGCCGGGAGATAAGAGCAGCTGTGATAAAGCCATCCAGATGACTGCAGAGAAGAGAGCAGGCAGCCAGCAACTCAGGTCACAGAGCTTCACAAGTATTCAACATGACAAAGTCATCCGTCTGTGAGGATGGAAGTCTGGAGGGTTGAAAAGCTGCTTTTGACTGGAGGGTAGCAGGTTTAAGTCTCCAGATGAGCTGGGGCATCTGGGTAATGGAAATGAAGCAGTGAGGATACATTTTCTGAGGTGCCCTGTGCTATGAAGACAGTGTTGTAGCCACACTTTATTTTGAAAACATGTTTATGTTCTGTGAATTTTAGTTTTTGGATATTTAAGGATGTCATCTTTTTATAAATATGAGCCTATACTCTTGCTGCAATTGTTGCTAACATGAGCTTTTGCTTCACAAAATAAGAGCAGGCAGATACCAACAAGCCACTGAACTAATATTCCTTCTGTAGACGCTCACTGTGAATGGCATTACAATCAGGTGCATGACATCAGCAGGGCAAGGCAGCCAGGACCGGCTGCATGCTGAGGCAGTTAACAAAGTCAGAAGACGAGAGGACTTTAAATGAGGGCGAAGGGAGACACTGACGTCTCTTTACTGCCCTGCTGAGTAGAGGACAGCTTGTCTTACTGAAGGAAATGAAAAAGAGAAGGGGAGATGGAAGCAGGAGGAGAATAGATGACAAACAACCACAGAGAGAAAAACAAGAGTAGAGACGGAGCAAAGAAAACAAAGGGAACAAAATAAAAAAACAATCAACCTTGCAGAGAAAGAAAATGACCAGTGGAAAGATTTGACCTTTGCGTCCCTCCAGTGACCAGTTTGGCAGTCATGTGTTTTATATTTCTTTTCTCTTCCATGGTATTCTTTTTTTGTCCCTTTAATCGTCTTTTCAGCCCTCTTTATTCTGAAGACACCCGCTAAACCCTCAGCAATGCCTGGTTCTTTTTGTTTCTTCTAAACCTCATTTTGTCTTTGTTACCTGGTTGAACAAACACCTTGACTACTTGCAATGCCAACAAGTGTTTCATTCGTTCAATATCAACCTCTGTAGTCACAAAAGGTTCCTGACCGATATTCAATTTAACATTATATATTACGGTACAATTACTCACTTTAGAGGAGGAAGCTGTTCAAAGACCTGGAAGCAGCTGCAGAAATGTAATATCTGTCCAGTATTGGACTATATAAAAATAAACAACTGTCAAAGGAACATTAATAACAAACAGTATGGCAGCAATGTGAAATTAGGATTGCCGTGGTTTCCATCACAGTGGACAATGAGATGAATTGGCTCACCGACGAGTAGATACTGGTTAGCTGCACTGACTAGGCTAGCTAACAAGCAGCGCTGAGTTCATTTAGTTAGATACATCAACTGATAATATGTCCATGTTGTGTTTACAGCTTGTTGCGCTGCCCCCAAGTGGTCGAATAATCAATGACTGTAGCTTTAAAGAATGAGAAAAGGAAGGATTGAGTTGACTCTCGTCTCACTACCACTAACTTCCATTACTACGGTCCTAGACAATGTCAACACGTCAAAAGGCCAATATGCCTAATTCAGTTCAATAGTGTGTATTACTTATGAACTCTGCTATCAGTGCAGGATCAACTAAATCACAGAAAGCACTATGAAACTCATTAAGAGATTACATCAACAGTTGTTAATCCACTTTCTGTTGTGGTGTAATTTATAAATGGAGCATTAGGAGCTTAGCCAGATGGCTTAGCTGTAGTTTGCACTCTTAATGGCAAACATGTCCAAATCACAAAGCTGTCAGCTCCAGTGGGAATCCTGTGGCAAAGTCCTTGTTGATAATTACACTGAATCAACTTATCAGAGAGAACTGTGACATTTTTTTAAAAACTTATATTCAGTTGAAAGTCTCAATTTGAGATACGTTAATAATACAAATAATAACAGAACATGTTGTTCTGGTTTGGATCAGAGCAGGTAGCTCATGTTAAGTGCTGTATATGAGTGCAAGTGTTTATTGGAGCCAATGAGAAAATCTTACTTCCTCCTGGGATTCACCTTTGATTAGCTTGTATTTAAGTTTTGAAAGTCGTAAAAATGTTTTATTCTTAGGCCAAGTTGCCACGCCTCATTTTAGCCTCTACAGGGACACTGCAGTGAACTCCTTCTGTGCCCTGAGGAAACATAGTGTATCAGAAAGACATGCAAACTAGCAAATTAATGCTGCATGTAATACCACTCAACATACTGATCTAAATATAAAGTGCAGTATTATCAGCTAGCACAAGCCACAGCAATAATCAGAGATACACACTAATAGAGACTTGAACACAACTAAAGCTCTCAGCAGCTAAACCTGGTGATAGTTCAAATGGTATATCCAGAAAGTACCCAGATATGAGTGCAACTGCCGCCTTGCTTTGTCTGCAAATGTACTCTGAGAGGTATTTGACACATTGTGAGACACGTCAGCAAGCAAAGCTGCATTGTGTTTCCCCTCCCTGACCTCGCAAGGACTGGACCTGGGAGATCTGCCAAACTAGGACTGAGAGGAGGAGAGAGATGCCCTAAAAGTATCTGACAGAGAAAGAGAAAGAGTGGGAGGGTAAGATAAGGCTGAGACCGAGAGACTGAGAGACAAGAGGGGTAAAGAGACACACAGAAAGGGAAAGAGAGGAGAAGGAAAGAGGGAGAGGATCTTTCTCAATATGGATTCTTGTGTCCAGTATAACCCATTTATCATAGGAATATCTAAATATCTAAATTACAGTTCATTTTACTTTTACAGCTGAGGATGAGTCAGACTGTGGCTAAGGGATGAGAACTCTTTGGATTCACTGAAACAAGAACATACCATGTTCAGACAGTAAAGCAGCTCCGCAAATTAACATTTATGGGTGGTGCAACCTCACTTAGTCAGTCACATACTGTAAACTGCTTCTTTGTGTCTGTTTTCTTAGAATGTCAATTCTCTTTCAGATGACATGGGAACAAACTTTAGCACAAGGTTGCAAAGACCATCTTGGCTTTCTTGATTATGATGATCATCCTTTTTAATTAGAGAATCTGATCAGAAGCAGAAAAGCTTGTAACTGGTATCATGAAAACGCATACTCGAGGCAGGCACTTCTACGTAAAAGATAATGACATTAGCTCAGTTATAAGTCATTTTCCTACAATCAAAGGTTTAAAATGGGTCCTTGGTGTTGAATATACAATATCTGTATCACCTAGTGTTTCTGTTATGCTATATGTGCTATATGTCTGTTGAAGTTGCACAGTCATTTGTAGCGCAATAGAAATCTGAGTGTAAGTGTTGCCTTTCAACATAGCATATCTATTGCCAAACACAAACACTGAAGACCAATGACAACAGGCTCAACATTAAAATACTGAACCAATCGAGAGTTTTCTTGCATACAAGAACCTTTTTGTTTACTTCTAAAGCATTTGTGCATTACAGTTGGTAGTGAACATATTGACACAACAGATTAAAAACGAAAAACCGGACAGGCAGGATTATCTCAATAGTCTGAAAGTCTAAAAAGTGAATTTGTCTAAAAAGGGGAAGGCAGCGTTTCGCAAAAAGTGAAAATGAAGCATGGCAGCTGTGGCCTGTGGTACAGCTGACTGAAAGCAAGGTTGACTAAGTTAGTCTTTGAAGATGTTGGAATGAAAGATAATGACAAATTAAAGTGTGAATGTGAAAATTAGTAGTATTAAGAAGCTTCAGTCACAACAAGTGTACTTAAACAGTCCATCCTTTGAAATAGCTCCAGCTGCCACTGCAGGAAGTGTTGTTGTGTAGTGGCACTTGACATGCATCTGTCTCAGTATTACAAACTAGCACTAGGGCTGCATGATATGGTAAAAGCACCACAATGCGATTATTTTGACAGATATTGCGATTGTGACATGACTGGGGAATTATAATTTTTGCATCACAAATTTAATTTTCACTTAAAAAAATATTTCTAATCATGACGATGTGAAGTTTTTTGGTGTCTGTACTAAACAAAAATGTTCTGTGAAATGTGGAGAACAAGACTTGTACACCAGGACATCTCTTCAGAACTACAATACTTCATTATAAAGCTTTTCTGTCAAAAATTTTACCTTTATCAAATAAAAAACTTGTGTGATTTCGATATTACACTTGGCCATATTGCAATTACGATAGTATAT
Source organism: Dicentrarchus labrax (assembly GCF_905237075.1). Classification (NCBI taxonomy): domain Eukaryota; kingdom Metazoa; phylum Chordata; class Actinopteri; family Moronidae; genus Dicentrarchus; species Dicentrarchus labrax. Next base: position 16,238,746 of record NW_026136721.1, on the reverse strand, counting down.
CAATTAACTGTGCAGCACTAACCAGCACACACACAGACTCTTCCTGTTTGTTGTGCTAAACAAACTGTCAAAATCCTCCTAGCTCCATCAAATTCACATCCATACTGTACTTAGTAAATAAAGTGGTTCACAATCTCATCCTTTCTCTTTCCATGAATTGCAGACAGAGGGCAAAAACTAAAAATAAATGAGTACCAGACAGTTTTGACATGGCCCCACCCATCGAGTTGGGAAAATACATTATTTGACAAGACTCAATAAGCAAGCTAAGGCATTGAATGGATTAATAATTGTTAACGGCGTCATGTAACAAACAAGATCCTGCTTAGTTGTCCTGGCGACAAGTGGGCAAAGGAGTGAGGGAGAGATACTAGAAAGAGAGAGACAGAGAGAGGGAGAGTAAGGCCTGTCACTATTTCCTAACTTCCAACACAGTAAAATGTCTAGCCAGAAGCAGTTTGTAGGCTTACCACCGACCAAATCCGTGTCATTTATTCAAGGCTCTCCAAAAAGAGCTCACTATTACTCTCCATTTACCTTCTGCGTCCTTGAGAAAACCAACAAGGAGGGCGGAGGCGTTTGGGCGACAGACCAAAACTTCAGTCAACACTACATTTCAGAATGTTTTTTTTCATTTTATTTCCCATCAACTGCGTTATGGTGTAAAGTAATACCCAAAACAGAGCCGTGCTGTTGATGCGATCAACAGGTGTTTTAGAAGTTTGAGAAGGAGCTGAAATGGTGCGTGTTGAAATTCTTACCTCTCAGGGGACTGCTTGAGTTAACAACGTCTCGCCAACTAGGACAAAGAAAAAAAGACACAAACACATTATTACTATTATTATTATTACTGCTACAGCTATCCACTAAAGCTCTGAGACATATTATGTGTCTGAGATGAAGAAATCTGTCAAAATTATAAGCAGACACACTCATTTGCTTTAAGTGTTATTTACTCATTGTGTGTTTTTTGAAGACTGTAATGCCAGGACACAAAAACCCAAATTAGCCAGGAATGAGTGAAATAATAACCTGAAATTAAAAGAAGACAGCTCCCACAATAAAGTCTACTTCATAGCCTGAAGCCTTTTCATTATCCTTGAAAACTGTTTGCTCTGTAATTCAGCATATTTGACACACTCAAACAATTTAATGAAAAAGAAGATAGTCAATGTTAGAAAACCTCTGTTGTCTGTCTTTTCCATCAGGTGACAGACATGGATTTATGTCACCAACACCACCTGCTTTGGGTGTCTTTTTATGCATGCAGGCAAAATGACAAACCACACACCCTATTTTTAGATACAGAAAACCTGGTAACCAACCAACTTCTTTACAAAGGAAATGTTTAATGTCCTTCTTCCTCTCTTACAGCATGAATCATTTCTAGGAGGAAAGACTCTGTAGAGACCAAGTGTTCATCATGCTCTCTCTACGGTCTTTATACTACAGGAACCTTTACCATGTCTGGATGTGGTTCAATTACTGCCCATGTACATGTGTTTATACTGGATCCTCACGAGTGTAGAGGCCTCAACGTGTGTGTTCTCGGTCAAAGCGGTCAGCACTTTCCACCACGGAGAGTGGGCTGTGCCTCCATACTGTACTGGTGGCTCCACCGAGCACCAGGCGGCCTGAGGGACTCGGTCTGCCCTTGATAGTCATCTATGTCATCTGCACAAACACCAACTGTGTCAACACCAGGGAGCATGGTTCACTGTGGGAGAACACGAGAGCTATTGATAGCATGTGAGATGTGTTATTGCTGATGGTGCTGCGCCTGTATTCCATTATACTGAAAACTAGCTACTGGGAATTTTAGAAATGGCCCAAAATAAGAAATATCCCAAATCTATGTATTGAAGAATTATGAAACAATGTGTTAAGAGACGAAGCTGCTCCATGAAGGGCTGTGTCTTGTATGAATCCACAAGACTCACATTAGTTTGTATTTAGCAGAACAGCTAAAAGCTGAATCTTGCATGAGTTTGTGCAGTCAAAATTATGCAACTGTAGGCACAATGACTGGAAGTGTTGGTTGCTTCTGGGACTATTACGAGAAGTTGTAGAACACTTGAAATGTGAAAAGTCCCAGATGTCTGTCCAGGTTGGCTGAATGAACAGGAATTGAAACCACCTGCTGAATCTGATGGGGATGTTTTTCATGTTAGGAGATGGAAAAATGAATTTTCCTTCAGTTCTCAGGTGTGGAATGACAATAAAATGTGTGAGAAGCACAAAAGTCGCTGACAGCAAGTCTGCTCGAATCTATGAGCGGCTTATTGGTGAATGCCTGATCCAGAGATGAATGTGGATTACAGATTCTACTCAGCTTGGTTATCTATGCACCCACAGCCTATTCAGACCTAGTTTCTCGAAACCAGATATATCAAGACTGTGCCTAGATCAGACTGTAGTTCACATTTGGCATCAGCATCAGAGTCTCAATTTCAGATGTGTCTCGATTGACCACTTGCGGGCCGACTGTGGCTCAGGAGATAGAGCAGGTTGTCTACTGATCACAGGGTTGACGGTTTAATTCCCCCTGCCACTGCTGTCCACATGTCAAAGTGTCCTTGTGAATGTGTGGAACATAAAGCTCTTTGGAGAAAAGCACTATACAAAAGCAGTGGATTTCCATCACAGGAAGTTAGCGGGAATATCTTAAAATCAAGGTGCTTAAAAGTTGGTCTAAATGTACATTAAGTTACTGTATATAGATCAGTTTGAAGGTAAGCAATGCTTATTATGTGTGAAAAAAGGTACTTTTAACAACAGAAATATACCCCTATTTATACATGTAATGTACGTGGAATTTAGCTGAAAATACAAACTGACTGAAGAGTCAAACGATCAGTCGGTCGATAGTCAGCTGTGAAGTCCGTCCGAATCTCCCAGCATCCATACATCCAGGGGTCAACCACCACTGTAAAGTAGCATGGGTGTTCACCCCCTTAATCTTTTCTTCACAGTCTATAGGGAACCACAGCTTGGTCATGACCTATGACCAGGTTCACACTGTCAGCAGCATTAACAACATGTACCACAGCAACTGAAACAAGCAGAATGAACTCCACTTCAAGTCATTAACTAAGCAGGGCACTGCACTTGACATACTAATTATTTTTTCTTTGGGCGAGATGCAGAGAGACAAGGAGAACTAGCACAGTTATGCAACAACCTTTTCTGTTGACCACTGCGGTGGCCTTAGTGATTTGGTGGATGTGACTGTTCAGCCACAGAGCATGGCCCCCTTCACCCTCATTATATAAAATACAGACAAAAGTCTTTGTCTGGATTTTTTTTTTTTTAAACTAATTATTGCTTTGGCCATATTAGAGGGATGAGTAAACCTCTAATAAACAGAACACAGGCCTACAACAAGTTGCTTGAGGTGTGACCAAAGCTCAAAGAGACACCACTTCTTTTTAAAAAGCCAAGGGATGAGATAAAAGTCAACTTTGCTTACTGTCTTGTTAGTTTTGCTACAGTTACACAACAATCCTGTCCGTCGAGTTTAGAGAGTTGAGCGTCCAGATCAGCCCTGTCACTCTCTGATGGCGTGGTGGTTGGACACTCTGTTAATTTAGAGGTATGAGGGGGATAACGGGCAATTCTTCCAACGCTATTGAGCTGATTTATGTAACGTGTGACTGAAAGTGTAATGAGTGAGAGGAGGAGACAGCCAGAGGAAAGGAAAAGATGGGGAGACTGAGCTAACATCACAGCAGAGGTCAAATTCTTAACTGAGAGCCAAAACAATTTAGTTGAGCCTAAAGCAAAAGAAGCATGTGTTAGAATTTGTTTATCCTCACATCAGAGACAGAACAGATGGCAGATAAGACAGCCAGCCAGGACTCTGTTCATTCAGCAGGAAACATCAGCTGATTTTGTCAAATGTTGTTCAAGTGTGAAAATCAACCCATTTAAGTACTCACACATGTACATGACAGCATCCTGTCATGATAGGTCGATACAGGAATAGCTGCACAGAACTGATAACACCCCAAATACCTTCAGCTTCAATTTGATGCAATAACAGTATATTAAAGCAAGACAAGACTGAAGTTGCAGCTTGTAGGTCACAAACCATACCATTCCCCAAGCAAATCAGTTCAAATTTGAGCATATACTGCATTAACCTGCTTAGCATTAGCATAGCACAGAGTTGCGAAATAGCTCTCGATTTTGCCTATTCTTCAAATATTCAAAAGGGGATGTAAATTGGATGTATCCTTGCAGCTTCGCTGAAGAGCAGAATTTGCACCTGGTGGCAGCAGTTTTTCAGATGGTGTGATTCTGTACTGCTGTCCACTCTGAAAGCCCCCTAATCTGACTACTGTTGACTCTGCTTTATTGGGATGTGTGTGTGGCTGTGTATGTATGTGTGTGAGTGTGTGTTTCCAACTCTGTGCTACAACTGTCCATAAACATTAGGTTATATCAGGAAACTTAACACATCACTTGTTCCAACAAATAAATAACTGCCTGCAGAATGACTAGAAAAAGCAGACAGCTTAGTAATGAACAATCAAATGAAGACATATTCAGAAACAAATGGAATATTTTCAAAAAAAGCAAAAGCAATTATTTTCCTTGAAACTACAGCCAGAATTACAACTCATCCCAGTGGAAATAACATGCAAATTATCTGAGGTTGAGTTAAACTGTTAACAGAAAAAATAATATTAATCTGTATGGTTGGAGCTTTTTAAGTCTGTTATCAGGTTGAGCGATTGGGCGAATATATGGGCTATCAGCGACTGGCTGTTGCTGGCTGTTTTTATGGGCGATATTTGACATTTTATTTGCCTCTGAAGAACGAGGAGCGCTCCTCAGCGTCAGACTGTTGTTCAGCGGCACAGTACACACACTGAGACGAAAAACAACAATTATTTCGACCAGTTTGACGACAGGGAATACAGTGCTGAGGTGATTTACAGGGGCTCCAACCAGGATTTCAACCCCAGGGGACAGCGGAGACACAGCGGGGGTGGGCCGGGACAGGGTGTTTGTGAGAATTTGTGAGATATTGTCTTGCAGGATTTTCACTGGAGACAACAGCAGTACAAAGACAGGCAGGTTACTGATACTAAAGGAGAATAAACACAGCTGCTCAGGTCTGGAGCACTGCACAGAAGAATAGAAACATGCAAACAGCATGTATGTGCAAACATGCAGATGCCTTCACAGTGCAGGTATAAATATCCACCTTTAGCTCTGGTGAACATGTGATGGACATGTAATATCATATAGTTCAAGACAATTGCTCTGCATTAAACACAACTGCATCTTTGTGACACAACACTGAGGTAATCTGTGAGGCAACAGCAGTTAACATGCCCCTTTCCCTCCTAAACCCCAGCACAAAAAAATAGCAGTGTTTAGTTCATACCTCTAACAATCTCATCTCACAAGGGGAACCGCACCCATAAACACACACAACGCCATTTAAAACTGCCCCTTTCCAGATATTTTTCCACTGTAAAACAGTTGGGTATACTCATACATTGCCTTGAAGAGTTTGTCTTGTGGATGGAAACTGCCATATTAATTTAAAGGTCCAGTGTGTGAGGATCTATTGGAAGAACTTGAATTGAATGAAAATTGTGTTTTCATGACCTTAGAATGAGCCGTTTTTATCTATCTAGAGTTTCATGGCCACCGTAGTTTCTCCTACACACTTCGCAGCCCTTTCTCATTCTCAGGTCGTCAAATACTGACGCGAGGGGTGTTCAGTTAGTTGCAAAATGAAACATCACTGCTAGATGCCACTAAATCCTACACACTGGTCCTTTAAGTAAATCAACTACATGTCAATTGCAAATATTGTAAATGTAGAAACCTTCCTTTTCTGAGCTCATTAATTCGGAAATTATATTTGCAAAACCTTCTGAACCAGATTTAACTTTTTTGGTTGTACGTACCTCTACTGGTAACAATACCATTGCAGCATCTTTAAGAGACACACACATGCATCAATACACACTCACAAACACAGACCATAGCCCAGGAGGAAGCTCTCCATCCCAGACCAACTACATGATAATCCAATTCGGGTGATTACCCAGGAAACAACTTGTTTTGAGGAAAACAATACCACACAGACTGCAGAGAAACACTGCGGTCATGCAGAACTGTGGGTAGGAAGACGATAATTTAACCAATGGGTCACGAGTTAGACCACTGACTAATGATAATATCTTGTCCATTTGTTTACATTCATAATACAAGTGCAAGTACAATACCAAATGTAGTTGATTGTTCTGGCGAGATGTCTCCAACTCCTCCTCTCAGGTTGATCTGTGTTCAGTCCTGGCTGCCTGCCACTCTTTATAAAGCCTTTCTGAACAGATCACCCACACAGCTGTATTAACAGGAAGAGAACCTCGCTGAAGGATGAGTTCAGGCAGAGTACATGACATGACCAGCCTGGATACAGCCCCATTAAACACTCACTTTTGTCTTTGTTTGTTTTATTAATAATAACAACTTGAAAATGTGATATGCTATTAATCCAGGCGCACAAACAGGGGTTGCGTACAGCCATTCAGCAGCAGTTCCTCTGGAGCTGATACAGATTCAGTGCCCTGCTCAAAGGCACTTCAGCTGGGTCAGTGCTTGATGGTGTGATGTGATGGGCCATGTAGTTTAAGAATGCAGCAGCCCACCAAACGGCCAAAAATTGTTTGAAAGAACAAATATGTCTACTAGTCAGACACAACTAACTGTTACTGCGACTACTGATTGCTGTATTTATTCGTTATGTACATATTAAAGCCACTAACTTAAGACTGTTAGAGAAAAGGTTAATATATACTACGTCATATGATCATTTTATGAAAAGAAAAAAGCTTGTTCCCATCATTCAGTCACTCATCATTCAGTTGTTTTTGCTGCTAGCTAGCCATGCAGCTACCCCCGGCTGAACTCGTCCTTCAGACAGTAAGGACACACTGTACGCAGCTATAAAGCTCTTGGACAATCCAAGCAAGCCAATAAGTCCAATGTTAGTTTTAGTCAACCTAATATTTCTTTAAACATAGACCATTGGTATCCAACCCATAAACTGGCAACTTTACGCAGCATTTGGTGCCTATGAACTTGAACTGGCCTCTTTGAGGAAATCTGCTGCCAGTCCGAGGAATGACAAGTAAAAGCATCATATGAATGATCATATCATCGTCTCTAAAAGTTCACTGAGACATAAACCAAAAACAATAACCACTACAATTGTAACTCTAGAACTTAACCTTACATTAACCAAATGTGGCCTTACTCATGTTATGTCCTGGCAAAACAATAGTTTGACATCAGATGAGAAGATTACCAACCTTCTCATCTAACTCTCAGAAAGACGGTGAATAAGAAAAATTGCTTTTAATGATAACCAAACATCCTGAAAGATTAGTATACACACACACACACACACACACACACACACACACACACACACACACACACACACACACACACACACACACACACACACTCTAGGGTTGGGCAACTGGACAATACTGGCTATTGCTATTGGCGGTTGTTTTTTTTCTTCAGAATTTAATGGTCTGCTTCCAAAGAACGAGCTGCTGCTCAGTAACAGACTCAGCACACATACATGCGCAAATATATGAGCAAACACCAGTTGGGCTGACGGTGGCCAGTTGGATTTCTACATGTTACCCAACCCTACCAAACACTACATAGGCCTGTGAACTTCAGATGTAATTGTGATTTCCCTTTGCAGTTGGTTGTAAAATCCCATTGCAGTTATGCTACACTTGTAGCTCTGCCAATGATAATAACACCAATATAACTTAGACTTTGCATTACAGGAGCACTGACAATAATGTGAGAGTTAAAAACAGATAGTTGTTCTCAATGTCCCCAATTAATGAAAGAAAAACTCAAAATTCTGTGTTATCATAATCACTAATCCAACTTCTTATGAATCCTTTTCCTTGTAGTCCATGCTGGGAACATTTTGGACTTGAAAACCCTGTAACACACACACCACAAGACTATTGGTCATTTTTTCCACTTATTGTCATGTCCCGGAGGCCATGAAACACATTTTTCCGGAACACCAGAATCAGGCTCTAACTGATGACATCATCTTCAGGACACACCACCACAGTCACTTTGACCACAAGACGGATGACATCACCCATCCAAGTTATCCACAACAACTGCTTGAAACACCATATTGTGTAATTGTCCCATAAAGGCCACAGAAACATGGTATCACATGGCCTTGTGCTACATGTTGTGTTTGTCTGACTTCCCCTAAAGCGTATCAGTGACCGTCCTGGAAGGACAGAACAAAAGATGGGTCCTATCCAGTTATTTCCTCCGCTGAGGTAAAGGAAATACAGCCTTCCCATACTTCCCATCCTGCGACAAGAGTCTGAGACATGTGACACCACACACACATCTGACAGGGTATCTCTCCCTGACTCTGACCAGATACATCCTCAGTGGAAACTCTGTGAATTGTGGGTGAGTGTGTGGGCAGTGATCCATCAGGACGGGGAACTGATAAAGTGGAAAGTGTATTTGACATGAGAATTTGTTTTTAAATTCTTTAAGGAAAAACCGATCTAAAATAAATATAGAAGCAGTCATTTTCACGTTTATTATGGGGGCTTCCTTTCAAAATAAACTCTTCAATAAAGATTAAAGCAATTTAATGTCTACCATTACATAGTTAAACTGTATAGGAAATGGGTAATTTCTATTAGTATTATTTATTTTACCTTGGGATAGATAATGGCCTTGAATGCATTAATTCATGTCTGTCAAATCTCCCCTACTTTTTCCTACCAGAATTACTGAATATGATTAGGTAAAGACAATTGACCATTTTTTCTAATGTGTGTAAGAAGGAAATACACCCAATCATCTCAAATGTTCTATGTTTTAAAAAAAAAAAAAGGTGTTCCTAATTAGTGTTGTGATTAATTAAATCACAGAAAGTGGTGTTTTGAGAATTTTACTTCGGTGTGATGAGAACCAAAACTAAGTTTTATATCTACTAGTCCATCTGACACTTACAGTTGATGTTTTAGATATCTAAAATTTAAAATAAATTAAATAATAAAAACATTATTTTTGTTTTCTGCCTATTAAAATGGGCCGACAAATGCAACGTTTTTCACATAGTATTCAATTATGTAAGGGTGGAAGGGTTGTGTTGCCATCTGTGTGCACAGGATGTAATGCAACATCACTCCTTGAGTAACTGAAACTGGTAACATGTAGGCAACACTGGGTGTGACAGGGTGCAATCTGCAATCAGATGATCAGCTTGTTTATTTCTGCTCAGCCTCAGCAGGTTCTCCTCTGTAATGACTGTGAAAAAATTATAGAGACTGAGCTGGAGAGGATAAGTGACAGCCGGTGGGAGCAGAAACAGATGGAGAGGCTTGCCGCTGCTCCTGCACAGCAACACAACACACAGATGCATACATTTGTATGCATTTGAAAATATATTCTGGGGTCAAGTGTAATATTGGTGCCTGAAAAACGTATATAAACCCCTGTTTTAGTATGCAAACAAACAAAAGCAACAACAGATTATCTAACTGTAAAAAGAGAAACATTTATGGTGCACAAAAAGGTGAGTGAATTCAAACAAATCGAGATGGAGCTCACTTGGTTGCAAATCAAAATGTTAACACTCTAGCCACAAAAACACGTCAATTTGTGTACTGTGCACACTGCAGGGACACACAACCTCTCAGACTGCTTGGTGATGCCCACGGGGCCTACTGAGCAGAATGTAACATGCGTCACAAATGACATCCATCGGCCCTCCAACAGAGAAGAAGTACAGCAACGTCAACAGCAGCACAGTGTGAAGACAGACTGTTCCTGTACGTACAGTAGAGGGATATGTCCAGTACAGGACTGAGGTGAGAACACAGGCTGAGGTGAGGTTGCAGCTTTAGATATCGTCTTAAAGCACAGGACACAGAGTACACACTACCTGACTCTGAGTTGAATACAGTATAGACCTTCTATTTCATTCACAATAAGGATTAAATTAATCACAAAGTACAGCAGATGTTACGGTGTAGGAATATGTGCTCCTGGGAGTTGTGCGCAGGGAAAAGGTGATAATGATTCAGGGCAGCCCAGACATGGAGGGAGTCCTCTAAAGTCTGTGTTAATTTAGCAATTTAATGGTCTTCCATTATGTTAATGGTTTTAATGGTATCCTCAGGTGCCAGAGCCTCACTCTTTGTCAGGAAACCTGCAGCGACTTGTCAGCCTGCAGATAGAGTCAAAGTTTATGAGCTTATGATGTCTATCCTTGTCAGGATGCATTAGCTGGCACGCACATACGAAGTTTAGTCTTTGCTCACTTTTGCGAGAGTCAATCAGTATCATTGCAATCCAGCCACATTGTAAATAGGGGAAAATTTAAAAAACTTGTAAACTGTGCTGAAAAGCAGTGTTTCACTCTCTCTCACTGAAAGTTTTAAGTTTGTTGCACCTCTGACCACATCCAACAGTGATGGCATGGTGTGCTGATGTACCGTAGAGTGCACGTCGGCATCACTGCAGTAGTGTTTTAAGTAGGTCAGCAAAAAAAAGATGCTGGTGTTAAATTGCTCTTTAAAAGTTACAATGTATATAAATGGAGGTAATATCCAGATATCCAATGTCCTATTAAAAGGTCAGATGTAACCCTATACAGTACAGTACTCTGAAACTGTATGTGTCAAAGAACGTGTCTGCCTTCTTTCATACAACACAGTTATGTTACTTTTTATCTTACATTTCAACCAAACGCAGCTTGTAACTCACACAAATTCTCTAGAAATGGAACACCCAGCCAATTTCTGACGTATCCAGTGACATTATATTACTGATATTAACCAAAAATATTCAAAACAAAGACACGATGACCAATGGTGAATACTTAAAGGCATGGCGGCCTGAGAGGTATTTTTGGCCATGTGTGCAAGGATGAGAGGTCATAGTAGCACATGTAACTGAATAAACACACACAAGGACAACGTGACTATTTGTGATCCAGCAGAAGAAGAAATAAACTAACTGTGGATTAGCACCATGGTGGTCCAGTGGATCCAGTGTCACCACACACATACTGTAGCTCACAAAACTCTCTATGGCCAGCCCAGTCAAAGTGCCAAGAAAACACACACGTAACACTCAACTGATCTCTGGGAGCCACAACAGCAGTGAGAGTGTGGAAAAATCAAAACCACTCTTGTCTAGCAAGTAAACATCAACACTGTTTTGTAAGATGTCATTTGTTCTCATGTCACGTCTTGTCACGCCCTACCACACCACACATCCAAATAAAGCTCACTAAATCAATTAAAGCCAGGACTAAGAACCACAAATAACTGCCACAACACAACATTAAGACCACACTGGGCAGTGCTGACACAGCATCTTAGTTGAGAGGATGAGAATCATTGTTTAGTACACAAGCTGACCCAGTTAGAGACGAGACAACATAGAAGGACTGCACAGTACATACCCACACCAACGCCGGGACTCAGCAGCCAGCTAAGCTCAGTGCTGCAGGGATTTGTCACTGGGTGTGTGATGTGACAATACCACGGTGTGTGTATGTGTGTGTGTGTGTGTGTGTGTGTGTGTGTGTGTGTGTGTGTGTGTGTGTGTGTGTGTGCTACAAACAGGAACCGAGGCATGGGTGTGCCTGCTGAAAACAGTGGCAGATGATCTGGTAAATGTAGATGTTTGGTCAGAGAGGCAATAAAGCATGTTTCCTGGACACACAAGGCCAACAAGAGTATGAACATACACACAGACGCAGATATTTTCATTTACTGGACCCAGTTGTAATTTCCACTGATCACTGCATTCCTAGTTATTGAATAGTTGAAAAGTTGAATAATCTTTATCAATGTAGATCTGCAGTGATTAGACGATTTTAGTTGAAAATTAATTGGCAACTATTTTCTTTCTTGGTCTTACGGGTTTTTGATACTGCTGCTCGAACAAAACAAGACAATCAATGACATCATCTTATGATCTAAGATACTGCGATGGGCATTTTTCACTGTTTTCTGATGTTTTATAGACTAAACGATTAATAAAGCATATTCATTTATAATGAAAATGATGGATAGCTGGAGCCCTACATGAATTAACTTGATGCTTGGCCATTTAGCTTTTCCAGTTCATCCATAAACTCATAGAAAGGACAATAAACCATATTCATCAAATTACCAACATTATGAATCTCTTACCCACCTGAATTTACCCAAACTCTACCGAGAAGTTAAACAACTGATCAGCCAACAGCTACATGTCCTGAACTTGTCATACTGTAATAAAACAATAGATGAACAAGGAAATACAAGCACTGATGCATGAAACAAAAACTATTGTGAGATTTATTGTTTAATGTGGTGTAGACTTTGGCCACACATTCTCACTCCTCAAATACCTCCCTCAGAAAACCAACAACCAATAAAAGCATCCACATTCAAATACGGTGATTAAATGTGACAGAAACCAAAACTATGTTTAGAAATAACAAAATTACCCAGCTAGTGGTTAACCAGATAAGAAGGTAACCGGTGTGACAAGTCTTACAACATTTTATGTTATTACCAGCACAGTACTGACATAAACATGTTGTGTACATGGTTCAAAATCCAGCGGGAGTCCCTTTAGAAATACACATCATGACCCAGCACGGGTCATTACACTGAAGGTCAGTTACAGAGTGATATATCTTCCTATGCAATGATGACAACATAAAGGGTGCACTCAGTGAAAGTCACTCAGAACAAAGCACACCATCTGAGCTGAATGTCACCGCAGGATTCAGGGCTGAAGCTGTGCGCGTGCGTGCGTGCGTGTGTGTATACAAAACTTATGTTGCTCTGCAAGACTTTTATAGCAGGGTAATAAAACAGCAAATAAACATGGCTCAATAGAAAGAAGGAAAGAAAAGAGAACTAAAGAAATTAGATGACAAGGCCGTATCATGGATTCAGATATGGCACGCACACACACACACACACACACACACACACACACACACACACACACACACACACACACACACACACACACACACACACACACACACACACACACACACACACACACACACACAATGGGAGCTTTCCATCACACCCAGAACCAGTGACAGTGCATCCTTTCCAGATCCCCACACAGCAAAGGGATCAACACCCATAATGAAGGCATCCACAGAAGCTCCTCACATAGGCAGACACACACACGCACACAAACAGCCTCAGCTATAAATTACCCTCACATGAAGACACTGTGAGGAATGGATTCTCATTGGCTAATGAGTACAAACACAGTACATACTAGTACTTTTCCTTTGCCAGTAAATATGCGAAATGACAGCCAGTTAATTGAGTAGATTAGGTGACCTGGAAGATTTCTAATCTAATCTCCATATTAATGCAGACCCTCGGGGCACAGTAATAGGGAGCCCCCCCCCTTCCTCCACAAACAGTGGCAGCGTACTCAGTCTGATGATTGGCAAACAGCCCAGGCAAAACAGCATATCAAGTTAGTGCCATTCTCTGCTCATAGTGGCAGCATTTACAGTCATTAACAGTAAAATCAACATTTAAGATTGATGATTGAATAAGGACTCAAGACTTTGTGGACCTTGCTTGGCAAGTATGGAACTAACAGATTGTTCTGGTTATATAATCCTAACCATCTAATGTCAAAAGACCAGATCACTGGTATTTCCACATGACTCAATGGTTGATCTTCAGCTCACATCTGCACACGTTCATAAACTTAAAAAGTGCAATTAGAAATAGATACAACATATTCAGTCTCATCATTCATGAACACTCGAGGTGATTAAGGGTTCAAGCGTCTAGTGGAATTGACATTCTTATGTCAGCTTCGAACTTTCACGATCTCAAATGTTTGACCCTCAGAGAGAGACGCTTTAATAAGGTGATGACCGCGGGGATCAAAAGAGCCGCTGTGTGCTTCAAAAGCTCATTTGGCCCAAAACTTGGCACTTCTCCTTCTCCCATGGTCATAGACTGACCCCATTGCTATGGTTACTCCACTCTAATATCTATGCAAACCCTGTCTCGCAGCATGGGAAGACCCACTGCTGGCCGGGGCTGACGCTCTGCCAGAGACTGCCCCCTCATTCACAAACAGAAAAAGGCCTGTGTAAACAAACATATTATGAACCCAATGCAGAAGAGACACACGTGCACATCCATGTCATATGGACGCATATATGGACATACACACTTGCCCCAAGCTGGACAGAAGTCAGTTGTACTCCACGTCAGGCCGGATGCTTTCAGTAATTCATCCACCCACAAGTGTATAATAAGGTTATTCTAACCCCTCCCCGCTGGGACCTCTGGCTCTGGCAACCAAACAACCCTGGAATCTAAACACTCAGCCCACACATGTATCACATCAAACAGCACCCTGACTGTGGATGCACAATAGCAAGAAACAAGAGACCGTTCAGCTTCGCCTCCTTCAGTCAGAGGAATCAGAGCATAACAACTACAACACTGAAGTTGCAGATCAGCAGTGCAGCTCAGCGTCACGTTATCAAGATTGTTAGCGTCACGTAAGCATCAGCAGCTGATCAGAACTGATATTTATAACTAAAGAAAGCAAACAATAGTAAGTAAACAGCAACCATGTCACAACAAGTTTTTTTTCTAGGATATACTGTTTTTATTCTAGCCTCCTGTCTTTTAATGTCAGCTGTTAAAACAGCAACATTTCACAGCATAATCAATGAATTCCCATGAAATCATCAGGATTAGTGGATTTGCCCACGGATGTGGTTTTTGCATCGAGTTGATAAGCACTAAACAGCGCTACTGACCTTTGAGGGAACAGAGAGCCAGAGAGTCCAAAATGAAGGACGCTATAACTTTAGCTTATTAGCTGTGTGGTTGTACAATCCATTGGTATATAACTCCCTCCCTCTGTTAAGAGTATAAACTGTTCCACAAAAGAGGGATGTTACTTATGGTTGATGGTATGAACACATCTTTTCAATAAACTCTATGGGGGTACTGTCCGATTAGTAACCCAGCTATCGAGCTTGCTGACAGTTAGAAAGCAGTTCAGAAGTTGTTTTCCTTCTTAAATAAAAGTCTTTATTGAATGAAATTGTGTACAGTGAGATTCCCCTTGAGAACAACATGCCAGGTGGGAGTAAACAGCACAAAAAGGAGAAAACAGAAAGAACCACAGACAGCAAATGTTTCCAGGGTTAGCATTTTCTCATCTGGCTCACCAGTTACAGCAGTTCACCAGCTATACCTATAGTCCCTACATCACCAAATATTTTGTGAAAATGTGCTGATTAATTTCACTGTGTGCAACTTACTGGTATAACTGGGTCCTAACTCCTGCTAAAATGTTTGGATCCACCACTTTACTTTAATGGAACAGCTGAAAATATTGGGAAACATGCTTATTCACTTTTCTTTGCCAAGAATTTGATGATTGATACCAAAGGTAACGAAGTTAAAAGGCTAGCGCTGTATTATATTGTTATTGTGCAATAATATGGTTAATAAAATGTAATGCCTGTTGGGCTTTTCATTGAGTGTAACAGACACGTACACCCAAGCTCATGTGCTCAGACACGGTGTGTATAATCCTGTCCTGCCTCTGCCCTGTCTGACCAAACCCAGACCTACACGCTGAAACAAGCCAAATGAATGACGGATGAAGTCAAAACCCAGAGAGAGACAAAAAAGGAAAGATAATAAAATGAACCTGCTTACACGCAAATACACACATCGTCTAACAAAGGAAAAACATTGCAGTCCAAGACTCAATCAATTTGCAGTGTGCTGGGAGAGTGGAGCCACATGTTTTTGATAAGTCCTCTAGCAGAGCAGGGTGAGGTAATGATGAAGTCATCTCTGTCCTCTGGACAGGTTCAAATTCACTGGGCTGTGTGCTTTTTAAAATTCAGTCACACACACATTCTTTTTTTCCTACATAGTAGAAACTATTGCATAAAAACATTTTCTTTAAGTTTGCAGTAGGTTATCAAGAACAGGAGGTAACTAAAGGAGCTGCAACATGTGCACACCTCATCTTCCTCTACACACCTGTCACTCATGGAGCTCCTCTTTTAAGCACAAAAACCTACATTCATTAAATATTTTCTCCCTCGATATCGCTGTCCTAGTTCTTCAGTTCATGTTTCCCAAAACACATTCCCAAGTAATTAAGTCTTACTATGGACGCGCCTCATTAACAGTCCCTGCAGACTGCACCCACTCAACCGCTCACTGACTCTGTTATTAATCTATGAGGCTGAGAGTCCATTCCCCCACCATGGTGGACACACTGTACTTCCTGTGTCTCGGCATGGATCTTACGATTAGCTGAGCTCAATCGAGCCTCGGGTTATTATAAAACCATTCATTAGGGTGGAGAAAATAAACAAGAGAGAACAGCTCGGACAGAGAGGCCGCTGCAGATGTGTTGAGACAAAAGATTACCCTCTGCTCAGCGCTATCTAAATGTTATTCTGCAAGCACTGTAAAGGTCAACACTATACGACTATTACAAATAGGCCTGTGGAGAACACTAAATTCTGATTGGCTGCTGCATTATTTTGACACAGCTGGCCCTGAGGTACTCACCACTGTTCTAAACATATATATATGTCCAAATAACAAATAACAACAGAAAGTGGATTAAATGGCTGCAATACACTTGGACTAATTTGCACAAACTGTTAAGGGAATCTGACGGGCCTTTAATGTGTAATTTTGAAGCTAGTGTAAACTGATGATCATAAAGATTTCACATTTAAAACAGCTTTCATTTCAAGCTTGACAACTAGGTAATATTCCTCTTCTTTACTCAACTTACACTGGCCACAAGAGCCAGAAACCTCACCATCTCGCCTCCCTCGACTCCCAAGCAACTGCAAAATTCATGATGACCTTGTGAATCACTCGGAGCAAAACGAGAGAGAAAATGGAGTTTACATCAAAGAGGATAAGCGGAGGTGCAGCAAAAATAAATATGGAGTATGTTTGCATTTTTTATCTATTCGGTCATTGGCTGTGGGTCAAATATCTCACTTATAGAAAGTCCCAGGAGGGTTTTGAATGAGGGCCACCTTTCTATCAGAGTAAATCAGAGAAAGAGGGGAATACCCTTTTAGATTTCAGGTCCATATGGTGAACATTCACAGCTTTTCAGAGAGCTGTGCGGAACAAAACAAAAGGAGGAAAAAAGCAACAGAAATGAAAAATCAAGTGTGTCAGACTGCAGGCCTTTCGGAGACAATTATCATATTTGTCTGGGCCCTTTTTAAGTTCCAGCTTTGGTGTGGAAATGGATATCCTAAGAGAGTCATTACAGGTTGAGAAATATCTAAGAGCTGGAGGAGGTGCTGAGGAGGTGCTCACGATTTGAGAGGCAAGAAAAGGGGGAGAGAGCGGGAGGGGTGGAGTCAGGGAAGGAAAAAATTAAAACAAATGGTGAAAAGGTGGGAAACTGAGAGGAAGAAGCTGCATACAAAAAAAGAGTAACGCAGCTGTTTTTGACCATTTAACAGTTAATAATTTTTTCAGGGTGTAGCGGTTTACTCACACAAGAGTCATCCAGCAGAAAGACCCACCAGTTAATGCAGAGGGACGGTATTATAATCCCTCTAATAATAATAATAATAATAATAATAATATGAACCACTGCTTGCAACTCTTACAAGCCTGCACCTATAACTCAACAACAGAAATTATTAAATTGACTTACAGACAGTTTGTCTTGTGGATAGTTTGGATGAGGATGAAAAATAAGTCTGCATGCTCTGACACTGAAGATAAAGTTACTGAATCTAAATGTAAAAAAACTTATCATCTACATCTCATGATGACTTACAGTGATGTTTTCCTTTGGGTCAAAACTTATCTAAAGAGCAGTTCAACATGCTGCTTGTTTTTAAAGCCCCTTTGTGTAAGACTTGAGGAAGAGCTCTTACTTCAGCAGCTTGTAGTGTTAGTAACAAACAATATACTGTCTCAGGCAGCAAAACGCCAAAAGAATCAGACCGGAAAATGAACGGGCTAAAAGCAACAATACACAATAATTTCCACCGGGATTGTCTCATTTTTCAAGCATCAGATAATAAAACACAGCACCCACTGGTAGAATTAGTAGAGGGACATAAGCTTCAGCTGCCGTACCACCAGACTTAAGGACAGGCTGCGTCAACCTCAACACCACATCGATCAAAATAGTATCTTTTATTCTTATGGGTTATTAATACATTTTCCTGTAAATAATTATTGTATTATATAGTAGCATAAAGTGAACTACAACCTTAATTTCATTATACAATCCTGTGTTGTAAATGACAATTAAAATACTTTTTATCCTTGTATCTGGTAGAAATATGTGAGAAATTACGTATATGCGTGCTGACTTTGCTGTTACTAATCCCAAACTATGTCACTCCTGCCTTGTCATTTTGATTTTGCATAGTTTCTATTCTTATTCTCATTTTGTCCTTGTGCATTCACAACACTTGCTTTAATATTAAAGGTTAATTTTACCGCTCATCTTGTCACATGAACATCACAAAAGAGCAAACCAGCACAAAACTATAAAGCACATTAAAACTGTGTCCTTTTCCCCAGTAGTGCAGAACTCCTGGTATCAACTAGTATCATCGGAGTGAATCCCTCAGCTGCAGGAGGTTCTGTGCTCTAGCTGACCCTGACCTTTGAACTCCTTGAAACAAGGAGCACTGCAAAGCCTAAGCATATTTGAAAGAGCTTTGTTTTCCCTCCAACTTTAGAAAAAAACAGCTATTAACAGAGAATGAATGAAAGCTACCTGTATTAGATAATACTGTGTAACACTCTCACTGTCTACAAACACTCCTATGGAAGAATAAACCAGTGATCTTTAACCAAAAAGCAAAGTGAGAGTGTCTCTAACACATCAAACACAGCAGCCACTCACACAGGAGGCTGTTTATGACCTGTGGTGGAAGATTGCACTGAAAGTACTGAACAATAGTGCAGCTGTTTGGCTGTCCCAGATAACTAAAGTGTGGACAAGGATTGCATATTTCCACCAGCTGCCGGACAAAATCTCATTAATCATGGTTATAATACCCCAATAAAGGGCTACCGAGCCTGTCTGCTCACAGTGGCAGCAGATGACTCGTAAACGTTTAAACACGTAAACAGCTTGAAGCAGGCAAAGCAAAGGACATGTGACTTAAACGCCTTACAGGCGTATGAATAAAACAATCCAAATACCTCCTGGGTGGATCACCGGCTCCCAGGTAAGCAGCTGACAGGCAACCTGCAGAAACACAAGTGCCCCCCCCCGGACCTTTTCTGACTCCAGTTCACGGTTTGAATTCAATGGTTCCGTTCGAGCACGACGTGTCGGAGCACTTTCACCGACGTGCACTCAGCTGGATGGGGTTAACTCGCTCTCTGCGGGGCTGAGCAGACAGCGCACATGCTGTGTAGATCTAGTATGCCGGCTGGAGCGGAAACACTGGCTCACAATATTGCAGGAAGTGAAATCTCATTCACCGAGACCGGTGACTCATTTTTTTGCAAATCCCTTGCTGGAGACCGAGCACACGTGATTCAGGCGGGCTGTTGTTCATGTGTAATATTTATGTCTGTCCCAATTCTTCAGACATGAGGAGTACTATAGCTAGTTCACCCGGCCTAGACAGAAATATGTTTAACAATACGGGCTTTAAAAATAATGTAAACGTATATTAAAATATATAATGGACAAAAAAATATAGGCATCCTGATATTATTCACCGTATTGCTTGCAAGTACATGCGAAAACATACCTTGTTGGAGGACTACAGGTAGTAATATGGTGTACCTGTTCTGGTTCAAGTGTTAACATATTTTCACGTTAAGGGTATTTCCTTGATCAGTTATAATATAATAATAATGTCTAAGTAAATATCAAATATGCAGCACTGCCTCCACCTAGTGGTCTGCAGCGTGCTGGTATAGGCTTCAGCCTGTAGATGGGGCACCCGTACACCAAAATGAATCATGTGAGTGCAGATCCAGGGACATTACTTACATATAATACACGGGCTGAAGAGGATGACTCTGCTCTTTCTAATCTTTTTTATTTTCTGTGTTGAATTTCTTTCATCATGATAATCTCGTGGTTCTTGTTTCTAAAGTGGATTTGTGTACAGGTGTGTGTGTGTGTGTGTGTGTGTGTGTGTGTGTGTGTGTGTGTGTGAGTTAGGTTAGCTGTGTGAAGCAGTGGTTGTGGAGGAAAATCTAAAGGCTCAGCCAGAGTCACAAATACAATCTGTTAAATGATAATAATAATAATAATAAAAATACATATAGGTGATTGCTGTAAAGAACATGCATGTACAGATTATAGATAATCCTTTTGATTGATCCCAAGAGGGAAATTTGGTTGTTGCATCAGCACAAGGACATTTATGAGTACAGAGAAAGAGAAAGTAAAAAGAGCACACAGCGTTTCAGAGCAGAGAACAATGCATTTTTCCCCCCATTTTTGAAACCTAATTTCATATACTTGGCAATGTTTTTAATCATTCAAATTTAGCAGGGTGGTTAATATCACTTTTTTTCTTTGGTGTGAGAAACTCAGAAATCATATTTATTATTGCTTAACGCAGACTTTAAAGATAATTTAAAAATTTAAAATAATAGAAATATAGCTAAGTATATGATGTAATAAGAATCTGAATCGGGTTGATTGCCAAGTAGGTTTTTACATTGAAGGAATTTATCTTGGTTTGATGGTGCATAACAATTAAACATAGTATAACAGATAACTGTAACAATATAGAATAATATAGTATGAGATAAGATAAAGTATATTGTAGTAGTGAAATATAGTAATATAACAACACAATAAATAAATAAATAAAATAAAACTATAATAGTGTGGTATAGTATCAGTAGTAGTATACTTTAGACTTTGATCGTTTGCTTGTCTCAGGCAGATGTCATGTCTTTGCAAGTTGATCTTTATCTAGTAAAATGAATGCAACACAATCAGATTAGAACCCGTTCTGCAGGAAGAAACATCAACTCATCTCAGCATCTCATACATCAGATTCCTATCAAAATCAGGAAAGACTGGGTGCCCGGTTAGCTCAGTGGGTAGAGCTGGCGACCCATGTACCGAGGCTGAGTCCTTGCTGCAGCGCCCCAGGATTCCGACCTGTGGTCCCCTCTCTCTGCCCCCCTTTCCTGTCTCTCTTCAACTGTCACTATCATAAAGGCAATAAAAGCCCCAAAAAATACTTTTTAAAAAAATTAATTAGGAAAGACACACATGGTGCATTCTCACTGACAATGACAATTCTTTATAACAAAAAGATGTCACTGAGATAGTCCAAAAGCAAAGCAAGAAGAGGAACAACAGATACATAAATGGGCCATCTGATAGAGAAAGTAACTAAAACTAAACTAACAAACTAAAGTGACTTTAAAATGCTTGATTGTTTCTGGGTGTTTTTTTAGGTGACACCCAACTCCACCCAGCTGTCACTCCAAACAAATACATGCCAAACAAAACTCAGTGATCAATGTATGACGGGCAAAGCTTTTTTAAAAAGATTATATAATTTACAACGGATAAGGAAACAGATGACAGGGCTCATTGTTAATGCGCTCTGAGGTCTTATGACAACCTGAAAAGGGTCAATTAAATAATTGGAGGGTTTTCCCATCATCCTCGTGACTCTGCAAAGAGAAGAAGGGATGTATGGAAACTATCTACACATGGAGGCAACAACTGTTTGTGTGTGTTTGAACTGCACTAATAGATGCTGGATACATGCAGTTTGTATCACCCTAATAATTTAATTCAGAATTTGAAATTCCACCACTGAATTAAAGAAATCCACCAAATATAGTGTAATGTGATGTATAAGGATTAAATAAAAAACCATTTGTAAGGAAGCAGGGATGGATCATTTTACAAGGCAATAAATGATTTTGGTGCAGAACAGAATATTGTTTCTGCATTATGTGATTGAGGTAGATTGTCTGTGTGTTTTTGTGTTTATAGGCCCTGGCTGAATAATAATTCCCCTTTTTAGTACCATGTCGTTGTATAATAAGTATGACCATTTTTTCTTTTTTTGTTCTTTATCATATATTTAATAATGCTGTCACCTGCAAAAACAAAAATTTATGAAACCAATCATTTGTAGCAATCAGTGCAGTGTTTAACAGACATTACTTGTAGTGCTGATCTGACTCAGCAAGATACATGTGACTAACCGTAAACCACAAGCATAATCAGAATGGTGCCAAAGAGTATTTTCAGTTTTTTGTTTTCTAGTCTACATTCTCTCCACACCCCTAGCAAACATCCTTGATGTATTTGACAGTTTCCCCCATGCTTCCAATACTTGATTGAATCAAGTCCATTGTTTGAAATGTATTCTCAGTATGATATGAAAAGACATCACACCCTAAAATAAGTCAAGTCATGTTTTTTTTTCAGAGTGATCTGCCAGCTTGTATGACACAATAAATCTAAGTTTGAACTCTTGAATATACAGCATCACATGGATCTGAATATTGTTTGTCATATAAAATTAAAATAAATGTTTTTGTGCATATCTGTACCAATCAATGGAATAGTAGCAAACTCTGAACTTTCTTGTGAATTTCTGGAAAATATGTAAACAAGTCATACAACTATGTTTACATATTAAATCCATGAAACTGTGATCTTGTTGTGTTGTGACTGATTATCTTATCTTACCCAAACACACTGACAGTGCTGATTGTTATCTGAATGTTAATCAGGTCCATCCTGTCCCCTCACAAGAACCCTGTATAAAGTGCCATCGGTCACACGCAAAAATGTTAAATACAAAGGTGACTGTGCTTTCTCAGTTGTAGCTCCTAAACTTTGGAATAAGGAGATTATTCCATCAGATGTGCTTATTCCATGATTTATTTTAATGGATTGCTAAAAACTCACTTTTATAAATGAGCCTTTTTTTAAATGGTGTGTTTCCTTTTACCTTTGCTGTGTGTTATACAAATGTGTGTATGGAAGGATATGTATGTATGTATGTTTGTAAACTTGTATTTTACATGTGTGTTTTTATCCAATAGGTTTGCACTTGTGGTTTAAAAGGTGCTATAGAAATAAAAGCTATTATTATATTATCATAATTATAATACAATTCTCAAAGTCATCTTATAAAACTATTAATTCGTATTCCATACATCTTTAAACACTAAAGCTTCCCCAGGTTCGTCCTGTGTAATGTTGTGTGTCATTAAGAAAACGACTACCACCATAATGTCTCTGCTGGCCCAAGTCTTTTGCTCTCTGTGCCTACTTTCTGTGTGTGTGCATGTGCAAATGTCAAGCCTCTGTGTACGTGTAGGGACAGAGACACGATCACATCACGATTCCAGCTCCTGCCGCAATCAGTGATCCAAACAAGCCATCCATCTAGACAAGGACCTGACCCACTTCACAGGCCCTCCAATATGTGTAAATAGCTGCGTGGCCTACCACAAATATCCCACTATGATGGGCAATCGGGCTGCTATTCTTAGAACAAGTCGCTATTTTCTCTCCATCTTATTTCCTTCAACACTGTCACAAGGGCAGCTGAGGCATACTCTGTGAAGAGGAAGAGGCAGAAATAGGGTCGTAAAATGGGAACGAAAAGAATAGACACTATAACCACAACTCATCCACCAGCTGAACATGAAACTGTGAGGCAACAAGCTCTCTGGGCTACGCATTTGTCTGCAGTCCTACCCAATATGTCTGTATATACTATACATGTATTTGTGTTGGGGTGATGAAAAGATGATTAAATTACTTTTTACTAGCAAATATTCATGCAGTCAATACAAGGCTGAATCTCTTAATGTAATACAGAGACTTGCATTTTATCTCACCTAGAACTGCAATTGATTTGGTTCTGTGTTTTCTATCTTCTTTAACTGTATTTATATTAAATAAATGTCTTCGAGATTGTTGCTGTTCATTGCCATCAGTGTGTTCCTGCAATCTCTGTCATTAAAACCAAATTTGGGGACAATTGGAATATTAATGAAGTTCGGGTTGAAGCATTTGATTTAAAAACAAATTTTGAAACAAACAATGACAAATTAAAACTGAGAGATATTTTAGAAACATTGCAACATGCCATGACCAACAGGCAGATAGGTCAGTATAACCCCTGCGATGACAGTATACTATACAATACAAACTTGTAAAATATAATCAAAGCAAGCCTACTAATCCTCTCAAAAATACTGTATCAATAACAAAATATTGATATATTGCTATTTTAAATTAGCTCTGTGAACAACCACTGAATATTTACTTCACATTTGGAACTGTCTGACCCAACCCAACAGGTGCCTTCCTCTGCCCATATTTTGGCCACAGCAGTGGTGCGCAACCTCCACCCACGATCCAGGCTGCCAAAAATTTTTACTCCCTCCCCTATACCTCCACACATGAATAAATACAATCACCCTGTTAACCAATCACAGGCTGACACAGACAGACTGCAGCTGAAAAACAGAAGCACAAGGGAGGCTGCACACTTTTGAAAAGCAGTCACACATGACATGTTCTTGGAGAACACACACACACACACACACACACACACACACACACACTGCATAATTCTGCTGTCATTGAACTTCTTCTGTTCTAACTGAGCTATACTCCTTTCCTACACCTTCAGTGAGGATTTGCATTACTTCAGTGAAGTTTTTTTTTTAAAAATCTAATCTTCTTTTAATTCTAAATATACCTTTTCTCTTCATCGTGTGTATTTCACACATCTGCCAACATGTACCTTCTGACAGCTGCCCTGCTGTTTGCTTTACTAGGTGAGTAATTTGCAATCTTTGACTTTGTGTAAAGTCCACCATGGACTTAAGTAATGATTTATGTTTTCAGCGGTCTAATTATTATTGTTTGCCAGGTCATCTTCCAACTGAAGGTCATATTACTGATTTGTGTGTTTGCCCTGGTTGATGTTGTGTTTATTAGCTGCTCTAATTCTCAGTTGGAAGGGAAAATCTGCAGATCCTTGGTTATTGAGTGGCACATCACCAAAGGATGCTAGGTTTGGTTAAAACTGCTTTAACTTTCCTTTAACTCTTTTTGAGACCAAATGTGCAGTATTTCACACCAGCAATTCAGGTTTAAGGATGAAAGCTTAGTAGGCTGCATCTCCCTCTGTCAGTCAACTATGTTGTGGAAAGGTTTGAAGCTATCTAAATGATGCTGTTAGTAAGCACTCTCTAACTATAAGTAAATACCAAAGTATGTAAGGTAGAGACTGACAATAACCAACCAATTCATCACATGTAGGATTAAATAGTATGCAAGCAATCCTTAGCATCTGTTTTATAAGCTTCTGACTACTGAAACAATGTTCTCAAAAGTTCTGTCTCATGAGTCGTCGTATACTATAGCCTATACTATAAGTCAATGAACTGTCAGGTAATCTGAAATTGATAAGGTCTATAAGATGTGCAACAGAAAGCTAACACTTAACATCAACGGGAAGTCAAATTGTATGTACATTGTATTGTATTGTCCTGTTAATCTATTTAAACAGCATTTAATGGCAATCAAATGTCAGACTAGGGTCACATTGTGAAAGTAGCATTTCCACTTTTAAGTCTCACTTCAAATGCTATACAGGCTGAATAACAATCAAGAAATGAAAGTGGCCACTAACATTAGACTGAGAAAAGAAACTAAAATGTGTATGTGACCTAATTTAGAATAAAATGAATGAATGGCATGACCTAAATAAGTTAGTGCTTTTACAGAAATATATCTCTGTAAGTAAACTACTACTGTATAGTATCTTGCCGGACAAAATAATTGTTCAAAGTTGGTAATTATAGGTTGTTTAAAATATAATTTTATGTGTAGTTTAGTCCAGTGATGCGTGCAATTAGTCTGTGGTTTAGTGGCAATGTGTCTCTAAATGGTGACCTGTCACAGCTGTCTCACATTAATAGGTTAGCATGTTCAAAGTAACCTGCATTATATGTGCATTTACCTTTTAAAAGTAGCATGATTTTAAACTGTTCAAATTAGGTACCTTTAATTGTCTGGACTCACCCATTAGTGTAATACCACTAATGTGGCACACAAGCATGCATAAATAAACCAGTCCCACCGAGCAAATTTCAACATTAAAATACATGTTGAAACAGATTTAATTAGTGCACTCACTTAAGCAATGCACACTCTTTTTGTATCGTTATTATTATTCTTCCACTTCATCTTTAATGAATACATTTTAATTTAATGAAAGTTGCTACTTTTGAACCCCTTCATGGTCATTTAGTTTTTCACTTAGAAACGTCATTCAAACTTTAAATTTCACATACACTGAGTAAAGACTTTTCAGTGAAGTAGGAGGCATATTATGTCCATTAGTTAAACTGATGATTCTGTTACTAATAAGCAAAAAAATATTTTAAATTATTATTCCAAGTTCCAGTATATATGTTTTTAATGTCTGAAGGGGATCTTTAAGTTTTGGCCTCCTTGATCCATGATGAGAAACTTTCCAAAACTTAACCTAACTGTTTTAGTTGTCTAACATTAACCATATTGTAATGTGCACAGATACGATAGGGACATTATTTAAACAGTGGCAATTGAGCATTCAGAAACGGGATTCAGGCTTTTGCGGTATCATCGGTCGTCTGTTTGTTGAGTAGGGTTGTGCCTTAACAAGTGTAGTAAACCAGAGTACTACATCTCCTCCTCCTTGTCTTCCTTTTCAGTTTCCTTTTCCTGTGTTCAGTTTCTGGCACCTCTGAACATGGGAGGAGTCACAGGGCATGTACAGTTTAACTCCACCTCCCAAACAGCTATGGTCGAAGTGTCTGGCACTGGATCCTGTGGTTCACTTAACTTTTCCCTCAGCGAGTTCCCTGTCATGTATGGCCATTATGCTCAGCCTTGTTCTGAAGCAAATATCGGCTCCAGTGTCTTTACCTTCACAGCTGATCCTGCCTCAAACCCCATCGTCAACGTGTCACGCCTCTTCGAACAAAGCTCAAACCTGGATGACTTCTCGCTGACTTTGCAGACATGTAACGGCACTAAAGTATGCACGGTTGTAAGTCAAGATCAAACTCTCTTGACTTCTCAGGCAAGGTTCACCAGCCCCATTGCAGGTAATGTTTACATCCGCCTTAACACAGGACAGACCAACCCCAGGCTGCTTGCAGACCTAGTTACAATTGGTCAGGTCAGTGCCTCACAAACCAATATCACTCTCTATGGATCTACAAGCACCGCTACAAGCTGTAGTGTTCTTCTGGGAAGCTTAGATCCCTCAGCATTGACCAATCTGGGGGTCATAAAAGTTGGAACCCCTTTACAGCCTGAGAAATCCCGTCTGGACCTGGCCAGCTACGACACAAACAATGGGTTTCTTCTCATCCGCATGGGGGCAAGTTACAAGTGTGCTCAGATTTACAGACTGCCAGCGAAACAAGTGAGAGCTGTTGTGAGTATGAGAGGGATCAAAGGATACTTCAGCTTCCGTCAGGCTTCCCCATTTGAGGTGACAGAGTTGAGAGTGAACCTGACTAACTTACAGAGCAGAGTCGGCCCTTACCATGTCCACCATTTTCCTGTACCCTCAGTCAGGTCACCTCAATCAAGCGTGTGTTCAAATGATAATGTTGGTGGCCACTGGAATCCATTTGGAGTCAACACAAACGACCCAACTTACCCAACAGTGCCCGGTTCAACACATGACAGATATGAGATCGGTGACCTCAGTGCAAAGCATCCGTCCCTTGCGGAGAAAAATGAGATGGACATGGTGTTCAGGGACTTCAACCTTCCTCTGTTTGGACAGAATAGCATTGTAGGTCGCTCAGTTGTAATTCACAAAACAGATGGTTCCAGGTATGCTTGTGCCAGCATCAGCTATCCCGGTGAAGTGACTGTAGCTAGAGCCAGATTTCGGAACCTTGTGGTTGGTGAGATCTGGTTCACCCAGCTGAAGAACAATCCTCTGTCTGACGTGTCCATCTTCGTGGATTTGTCATATGGAAATTCCACAATGACACCAACCACAAGACACAACTGGCATGTTCACACCTTCCCCATCAGCTCAGAGAGGGACGATGACGAAAGGCGCTGCAGCACAACAGGAGGACACTGGAACCCTTTCAACATTAGCACAACAGACACCAGCTATACCCTCCACTGTGGTCCATCCAGTCCCGTATCCTGCGAGGTGGGAGACCTCTCCAGCAAACACAGTACCATCAACCTTGGCACCCGAGTGGGCGGAGTGGAAGCAAAAAACTTCTTCACTGATGTCACTTCCTGGTTGCCCGGGCCAGGCATTATTGGTCGTTCTGTGGTCATCCATCAGGCAGAAAGAGGGGGGCCGAGGATTGCTTGTGCGAATGTCACAATGGTGCGGGTTCCTAAAGCTAGCTTAGGTACGTGGTTTGGCCCTGAGATGTCAAGTGGACAGGTGCGGTTCTCCCAGGCTGTCCCACAAGGCCCCACAACTATAAACGTATCCCTGATGAACCTGAACTCCTTAGCTGGGGGTTACCACGTTCACATACTGCCCATCAAACCTGGCAGTGTAGAGCCCTGCTCCAACGCAAACATCTTGGGTCACTTCAACCCTTTAGCCTGGAACATATCAAACAGCCCCGCGCCTGGGGCTGGCACAGTAGACCAATATGAGATTGGGGACATCAGTGGGAAGTTTGGGATGCTGAATGACCTTGCCCAGTCTCAGGCTGTTTACATGGACCCTGATATGCCATTAACTGGACCCTACAGCATAGTTGGAAGATCACTGGTGGTTCACTACTCCAACGGATCAAGGTGAGAACCTTTGTGCATTTATGTGATTGTACTTGGAAAAGGGGGGTAAAAGAGGTAAAAGAGGGTGAAAGTGAAATACAGAAGAAGATATGAGGAAATATTTCACAAATATGACCACAGGTTTCCATATCTGAAGAAGAAATGGTGACTGTAACTGCTCTACTGTAGCCACTGACTAATTTCCTAGAACACCAATGCTTTGGTATTTGTTGCAAAAAAGTATTTGTCATTTTATGTTCATCATATATGATACAGACAGAATACAGCAGCTGTAGAGTTTTAGCAGTGATGCCTTTGCAGCATGAGCAGACATCTCTTCACCACCCTCAGCAGCCCTCTGGCATAGTAACAGACTTTACCAATCTATTGAGGGTAATTACAGGTGTAGGGTGTCATAGACATCGAGTCATATCTGTGTCATCTTTTGTATCATAACACACAGATAATCTACCTCATTCACTGAGAATGGCTCAACAAAATGTTGTGAAGGAGATCATTCTTAAGGGGGATCCTGCAGGATTTGATGTTTTGCTCATCTTGTGTGTGAACTGTGCATTTCTATCTATGCGTGTGTGTTTTCATTACAGAATGCGGTGTGCTGACATCTTAGCTGACAGAGATTCAGATGGACAATGGATAATTGCCAAGGCTGTTTTCAATGGTACAGTGACTGGGACAGTGAGACTGGTAAGAACTAACAACAGCCAGCCAAAGTGTTTCCACTAAGTGGAAACATTGATGCACAATATATGTATTTGTTGCAACGACAATAAATGAATCAGTGGCTGTTATTATTAATTATTGAATTTAGGATATCCTATCAGACTAGTTAAAAGGCTATTCCACCAATTCAGCACTGTACTCCTCTAATATTGTCAGACTCATGATGGACTGGCAAATGGCAGCTGAACATGAGATATTGTCTTTTTCATTCCACGCATTCATCTCCCTTGTCAAAACCCGGAGGCTATATTATTCAAAAATGCAACTCATCTGCTGACAGTTTGGCTGCAGATACAGGTGTGTTAAACAAATAGCAACTAATGTAGCCTCAAGATGCTAGCCTCAAGAAGAGACGAGGAGCATGCTACAAATATGCAGCTGTCCTCCCCAAGACCCATAAGCAGGCTTTGATGTGTAGAATCTGGGCTATTTTCATCTCCCACACCACATTTCAAAGATTGTATTTAACTGTGGGTAGTCTGCAATTATAGTCATCTTAACCCAGCTGTCAAGTTTTTATTGCTCAAGGTCAAGTTACAAAACTTTGTCAAAACATAGTTGATGTCATATTCAACATAAATTTATAAGAATGAAATAAGGTGCATTTCTGTCTCTGCTTACAAGGCTTGATTTCCCTTGTTTCTGGAGTCATGTAAAATATGACCCACCCCCAACCCCTTAGTTATGATTACAAACTCTGCCTTGGTCTATAACTTGCCAACAGCACATTTTGACACTGACATGGTGAAATGGATTTTGAAAGTATTTCCTCTATCTAAAAATGCAGAAATCCCCAAAAGACCATGTAATTAATTCTAATGGAAATCATCCAGCCTGTCACCAAAACTTAAGTTACAAGATTCCCATACGATGATGCAAATTGTAAGAATCAGAATCAGATGCTTTTCTTCGATAGCCACATAACACATACAAGGTCTCTTTCTAGCTAACTTATCAGGAGCCAAGCTGCCACAAAAACATGACAGAGTATTTCTGCTGCACTGGACAGACAGTGAACTCATTATGCATGTGGTGGGTTGCAACAAACGGCTATGGGAAACAGGGGAGATATCATTACCTTAGCTTAACATCCGTCTGCTATGGCCAGGGGAACCTACAGGCCCCCTGAACTAGTAAGCTCACCAAGGGAACAGCTGTCTCTGTCAGCCACCCTCCAGAGGCCCCATACTGAGCTCTGCACTACATCTATGGATGAGGGCTTGTTATCTCAAAAGAGGCTATATTATCAAGGAGAAAATTATCGTCTGGGAAGTAAATGTGTCCCCTGAACTTAAATGTGCTAGTTTTGCTCAGGCTGATTGAATAGAGCCACAGAGTGAGTGCAAGAATACCATAATTGTGTACAATAACCACAAATCCCCAGTGGTGTCCATTGTAACTGCATTTTTGTTTATGCAAAGCAAACATCAAGTTCTTGTTGAACTAACTACTACGAGAATATATGACAGTGCACCTTTAATTCTGTCTACTATATCTGTCCACTAATATTATATTTCTCTCTCTCCTCAGCGTCAGCAGATGTTTCCTGATGGCAGTAGCAGTGATATCACACTGGAGGCGACCCTTCGATCAACAACAACGACAAGACTAGATGTAAGTACATAGTCATATACTATACACATGTGCACAAATAACTTTATATAGTTTGTTTTCACAAGCCAAACATACAAAAAACAAAAATCTAAATCAAATGAGAGTTATCAACAATCAGCTATACGATTAAATGTATTTCCTTTTAGCATCAACAGTGCAACATTTAAAGCAACATTATGAAAGAACCTGCATTTTTTGTGATTTGGATTCAGAGTGCAGAGCATCATAAATGGACTGTACTCATGCGTTTGTTACAATTACACTTTTTTAACACAGCCAAACATCAAGCAAGTGCAACAGCACAAGACTTAGTAAGCCAGCTGAAATTACTTACTGCTCCAACAGCCAAAAGGGCAGCTCACCAGGTGTTACTTAGTGCTTAGTGCTTAGTGTTATGCACTCCCAACCATTGACAATATCCAAACCCAGGCATACATACATAGTGCAAAAAAAGGTGTACAGGGCGCAGAGGTACCATCCCCCCATTACAAATCAGTGTAGCATCAAAATGATTTTGAAGGCTTTTCTACCTTATTTCAAGGTAGAAAAGTTACATAATGTTGCATAAAACTTGGAAAGAAAAGTGACACACCTGACAAGCTGTGCGTGCGAAAGCTGCTAGTAGAATAGTAGAATGGACAATAACTTCAAGGGATCAGGAAATAGGAGAACACACATCCAGACAGAAACACTGCACAGTACATGGGATTCATTTAGCACCCACAACTGCTGCCATGTAGGTGCCAATGTCTCTGAGAAGGAGGAAACATACTTGACCCACACATAGATGGATGCTGACAGTGCCAGAGTTGGTCTAATAAATCTGAGGACACAAGGTTGTAAAGATACATAAAACAGTATGTTCAGACACACATGTAAATTATCCGTCCCTGCAGGCATCTTTGTTCATCAACCGTATGGGCGCCAACAGCCAGTGCGACAGTGTGGGAGACACATTCAATCCCTTCAGCATGACATCAATGGTGAGACCAGACTGTCTCTTCTTTAATTTCTGAACTTCATCGCTTCCTGAGTCTGAAAGAAAAATGTTTTCGGAGGCTGATAGTACTTCTAAATCTAAATAAGTGAACTTTTCTTTCTTTTCTTAAATTACTGACTGTATATGAAGACACCATTAGCAAATTTATCATCAAAGCAACTACATTTAAATCAGTTTTAATAATTACATAATCCCATCATCAGCCTGATTTCTGAGTAAACTGCTTGATCGGTGTGCCTTCACATTGATATTTTTTTAGCAGCGGAGTTACACAATAACAATGATCTCTGTAAATGCTGTATTAGTGTATGTACTGCTCTGTATAAGCAAGGCATAGAAATACATTTCTGTATTTTGTCAAGTTACTTTTATCTGGCCAATCATGTTACTTTTTTTCAATCTCTGAAAACCAATGGCAACATATTGTAATTATAATCATTAGAAATGAGCCCAGTGCTCAGTTTGATTTGTGAAATTACTTGGGCTTTTCAAATTGGATTTATGTTTTTAGAAATTATGGGAGATCAAACACTTGGTTGTAAATCCTTTAATATGTACAGGCCTATACAAGGGGACAAATCTTTAAAGCTGTGCAGGGAAGGGAAGTCTATTACTCTTGAGCAATTAAAACATGGCCATTAAATGTCAGATAACTTCCTTCACTTCTTTCTGTTCCCCCTTCAGAGCTCCAGCTGTTCACTAGAAAACCCTCTGAGCTGTGTGGTGGGAGAGGTATCTGCAAGACAAGGCCCAGTCAGCCTGACTCAGGGACAGGTCTACACTGACAGCATTATCCAGCTGCACGGAGACAACACAGGTACCACACAGAAATGAAAGTGTGTGACCGTATTTAGCAGTGCTAACAATGAAAGATTTAAATAAAACCTTTAAGGGATTCTTAGCATTCTTCTTGCTAGTTTAAGACTTCTACACCAAAATAAATTAATGTAATATGATGTATATAATAAAAATAGAACAGACGTAGCTAATATTTGTCTGTTTTTGTAGTGGTCCGCAGATCTCTGGTGCTGAAGACCGGCGACAGCATCATTGCATGTGCCGACATCCTCCCAGAATCCCCTTCAGCAGAGCAGACCTTTCCCAACGTGGCTAACTTCAGCAGGTGAGTGTAATAAACACTCCCACTGTGTTATTAATACCCTTTAATAATATATATTTAAGTATATTTTCATTAGTGTATAATCACCTGAAAAATGTTTTCTACATGGCGTATGTCACTGAATGGACAAACCAAACACTGGCTCTTGATAAGACCTTTTGACTTTTGCAGCCACCGTAGTTTCTCCTGCAGGCTTGTAAGGCTGAGTTATATTCAGATGGTTTCAATCTGCAACGTCAAGGAATTCTTAGGCCTATAACAGAAACTTAAAACATCTGTTTAATTAAGTGTTAAAAAACAATGTGTTTGTAACAGATTTGTGAACTGTATATTTTGAATGAGTCCTGTACACTGTGAAACCTAGCTAGAAGTCCATTCATTCATAAGTGCCTGGCTCTTTGTCAATGTCAAAGTTATCACCAAACTATTGCAAAGACAATTGTTTGTCTCCATTTCAATTCATATTTTTCATTTTTCTCTTGACTCACTCCAACCATTGTTCTTAAACTTGGCAATGTAAAAACTTCCGTCAGGACTGTCATTGACAAAACAAATTAACCTTCATTAAATATTTCAGCCATTGAGGAAACAGAACAACTTGTAACCACAACTGGCGAGCAGACAACGCCTACTACACAATTCAAAATGTTTGCTGTACTTATCAGAGGAAATATCCAAAATGTGACATATTCAAATAGCATATTTATACTAAATAATGTCCTACTACATCTGCACCAGTAGATGTAGTAAGACTGCATCACACTTGTACCCACAGTCAAAGTAATCTGGGGTATTATCTGTACTATTCATACCAGAATGTCTCCTAGATAATAAAACAATCCAAAATAAGGAAGTATTTTATTTTTTCTAAAAGTTAAAACACAATGACTGATGCATTTCTCAGTCTGTTAAGATCTTAGATGGTTCATTTTGATATTTTAAGCAATGACGCCACAACATTTACTGCAGTGTCATTCAAGCAATACGAAGCATCTGACTAACAAATTAGATTTGAAAAAGCGTCATATTTCTGTGAGAACAGATACTGGCTGATTAAATGCATGGGTGTGAAATACCCCTTTTCTATGTTACTGGATTCCAGTTAATTTGTTAATGTGTGTTAACATGAATTCATGATACATCTTCCAAAAATAACTTTATTTATCCGTGAAATCATCATTACTTAAACATGTACTTTGTACCTTAACTATAAAGTGTTACTAAGAACTCATTAGAATCTCTAAAGTGAATGCATTAATTTCTTT
This sequence comes from Dicentrarchus labrax, assembly GCF_905237075.1. NCBI lineage: Eukaryota > Metazoa > Chordata > Actinopteri > Moronidae > Dicentrarchus > Dicentrarchus labrax. Next base: position 16,204,119 of record NW_026136721.1, on the reverse strand, counting down.
TTTTGCAGATATGATTTCCGTAGGAGGGTTGCGGACGTCCTGCAGATGGAAACAGCAAGAGTCACCATCCTGCCCAACTCTCCCAGCTCTGCAGCTGATGGAAGGTGCCAGCAGGTCAACTTCATGGTATCTGGTAAGGTGAAAACTCTTCCCCTATCAACACAACAGCGTGTTTAATTTGCAATATAAGGGAAACTGTATAGCTAACAACAACATTTGAGTCCATGAGTAAAGAAGATCACGAGGAAGCGAAATTGATTCCTCTTCCTCTATTTACACTGGAATTCATAATAGTTAAATGGCGTAACCATTCTCAACAGACTGGTCATTTTGACGAACGTGGTGGAGACAGTTTTGATCCCGAAATTTAATTTAATGTCACTTTGTTCGTGTATTCAGGGACGTCCTGTATTATAGTAGTATAGTATAGTTCATAACACTGAGTTTTCACAAGTCACTGACATGAAAAAAAACATGTCACGTCAAGAAGGACATGGGAGTACCAAAGAGAAAAAAACAACATAGATCTTATTGGAATATTTATCCATCCATGATTGAAAGAACAGAACAGCATAAAAGCTGATTTAGCAGAAGGAGTGTTACATACAGCATACCGCCTACACTATGGCCAGGATGAGTAGGTTCTGTATTCACAAATACAACACAAAGCTTCTGTATGTGATATAAACTCAATCTATCAGACTGTATGTAAGTCCATAAACACTTGAGTCTAACATGACTTATCTGGGCAAGCTGTGTGCCCAGGCAGTGTTCATCAGGACAATGAACAATTATGGGTGTTGAAAATCTTTGGAAAAGCTGAAAAATTGCTCAGTAACCTGATGCTGGAGTTGAGTGTCTGTGTGTCCCTTTTTTGTCCCTTCCTCTGTCCCAGAGGGGAACAAAGAAGTGTCTGTACAGAGGCTTCACACAGTATAGCACAGGACAGGCATTTATACCCTCAGAAGTCTCCCACAGGGCAGAGAGTTTACTATTGCAATAAATCCTGAGAAGGTCTCCTATGAGTATGAGAGTAATACAGCAGAGAGACGTACACACAATAGTTTTCAAACAGCATGCAGCTGAGAGTGTGTGATGATGAGTGCTGGAGAGAATAGAAATGATAAATGATAAATTATTGACATTGATCACCGTCTGAGGCAAAAGTACCAGTAAAACTATCACTCCTACTTGACAACCAATTGAAAGGAAAACAACTGCTACTATATGTAACAGAGCTTATTTCTGAAATACACTGCAGCATTTCCGGTTGATAATCAATGTAATAAGTGTAACAAATCAGTAATTGCGGCTTGGACAGTCAATGTGTAATTAACCATTGCCACATTGTCTGTATCTTAAAGGGAACGTGAACAAAGAACTCCTGAAGTCTGTCAAAACCAACGAGAAGATGGGCGCTTTCAAAGACTCTGACATATGCACAAGTAAGTATATGCGCTATACTGTAGTTGTAGCTTCAACTGGACTTGTGTCTTATAATAGAGTTTCATTCCTTGCGTGAATAACCTGTGGCCGCCTTTATGATCGGATGCTTTCAGGAAGCGCAGGTCTGCTGCTGGTGCCAGTAACTCTTCTTCTTGGCTTGATGTTTGCTGTCGCCTGCCTGCTGCCATCTACAACTTATGTATAGCTCAGAGATTCATCCACACAATGCATCATCAGTGGGGAATAGGGATACATGGATCCTCATATTGTAAAACTGTGAATGTGTTAATGAAATGTTTCCCACCAAGAGATATGATGGTCATCTAATTAATTAATTATCAGCTGTGTTTCTTTTTGCAACTTTTGTCAACTATTAACAATCTGGCTATTTTACTTTTTCTAATAATCATTTTAGGCAACAAACTATTCAGTAGCTTTTCAGTTTAGCCATAAAAGATGCATTCTTTTTCCATAACAACATTGTTCATGTTTTATTAATTTGGAATAATGTTAAATGGGTGGGTGAAGTTCATATATCCATGTCAAATGTTGTGTAAATATTTGGAAATTGTGAATAAAATACAATAATATTTGTATGCTTTGTGCCAATAATAATTTTTTTGTTCTTGCTTTAAACCTCTAAACATCTCAGCATGAGAATAAATGAGTGAGTTCAGACAGTGCTTTAGTAAGACAGTAAACCTGTGAGACATTATACGAGAGTATTGTGAAGAGTTAATACATTTAACTAAGGACTTTGTTAATGATTCATAAATGATTAGCTATTGTTTTATATATCAGTTAAAAGCCAGGTTGTGTGTTGGCAGGTGTTCAACCTCTTCCAGGACACTTGTTGGGTTTTCTTAGTTTTTTAGTTCATCATGTACAGTGAAAACTGCTGCAGTGAATCTGGACCAAAATCAATTTATTAACAACTTATTAACATTTACAACTAAGGACTTAATCCAATCCAATCCAACTTTATTTGTTAAGCACTTTAAAACAACCAAAGTTGACCAAAGTGCTGTACAGGAGAATAAATAAGACATCATAAATATAAGACATAACAGCTCACATGAGGCGCAAAATAACATATAATAAAACAATAAAATGAAAAGACATAAAACATGAGTAAAAATAATAACCATGCAATAAAAAGCAATCAAAAAAGTAAAAATAACAAATACAAAAAATAAATCAAGTAAATAAAGTCGACATCTTACTAGGTGTCAAAGGCCACAGAGAAGAGATGGGTTTTAAGACTGGTTTAAAAACAGACAGAGAAGAGGCCTGTTTAATGTGCAGAGGCAGATCATTCCATAATTTAGGAGCAGACACAGCAAAGGCACGGTCCCCTGTGAGCTTCCGCTTAGTTTTAGGCACACTCAGGAGCAGCTGATCATCTGACCTGAGGGGGCGGACGGGTATATAGGGGTGTAGAAGCTCAGAGATGTAGGGCGGGGCAAGACCATTCAGGGATTTAAAAGCAAATAAAAGAATTTTAAAATGGATCCTAAATTGAATTGGCAGCCAGTGGAGTGACGCTAAAATGGGGGAAATGTGCTCATGTTTATGTGTGCCAGTTAAAAGACGTGCAGCAGCATTCTGTACCATCTGATATAATGGGTTACTTAAAGAAACTGATAAACAACAGCCTACAGATAGTCTATAGTCTTTAAACTCACCACCACTGAGTCCTCATGGAGGCAACATTGACTCAAGTCAGGCAGATGGGTCAAAAATATTACTGACTGCATCCATAAATGTGTTACAAGACAAAAAAAGGGGAAAGTAAAAAAGTTAAAAAACATTTTTTTTATCCAATGTCACCAGGGGGGCTCCGTACGAAAGAATAACTGCTCTGTAAAAGATAAACTGACTTCATGAATTCAACAAATTAAAGGACCAGTGTGTACGATTGAGTGGCATCTTGGGGTGAAGTTGCAAATTGCAACCATTTGAATACAAACATGCAGGAGAAACTACGGCGGCCTATTTAGATCATGTCCATTCTGGGCTACTGTAGAAACATGGCGGTTCAACATGATTCCATAGAAAAGGACCTGCTCTCTCTGTGGCTAAAAATGGCTCATTCTAAGGTAATAACAACAACAACAATTGTTATTTTGATTGCTTCTGTGAGTGATTACACACTAATGGAAACATAGTTACTTAAATAATATATTCAATTGGTGCTAATAGGCCTATATCCTAAAGTTTCACTTTCAGTTAATTCCATCAACTAATTTGTCATTTCTTTTATTCACCTTGTCTATGACCGTAACTAATTCATTTGTATTATTTATGTAACCAGTCTTTAAATGGCCCTTTTTTCTACTTTTTATGTATCAGTTTTGGATTCCATATGTTGGGCTGCTGCCCTCAAGCACAGTCTACTGTGTACTGTGCCAGTAAATGTAATAAAATGAGATGATCATGTATTAATGACTGTGTGGATTATTCACAGAAAAAGAGGCGAGTCTGGATCCCTCCGCGTCTACTGGAAGAAACTGCAGTCACATGACCACAAACGTCAACAACGAAATGGCAGCCTCCTGTCTTGTAAATTGACACAGGGTCCAATCTGGTAAAGGAGGAGCGCTTCGTTTTTTTAACCCGAGAGTCACATTTCCGAGACGAAACCACCGGGTGTGTATTCGGCATTTCACCTGCTGCATGTGGGGACACTTTAACGTCAGCTAGCGGCGGTGTGGGGGAGCTAACCGTCTCCCGGGGCCACGCAGCGAGCACGGGGGGATGTTGACTGCTTTCATATGACGGAAACGGTCGGTCATCCCACGCCTCTGTCTGTGGCGTATTGTCCGTCAACAAAGCGGAGAGGAAAGCGTTTAAATACGTAGAGCTGTGGACGTGTGTGTGTGTGTGGGGGGGGATTAATAAGCAACTTTATAAAAAAGGGCTATATTGTAGCCGGCGTGCTACCACGCCCTCTCTACTCTAATGAACGGCTGCACACTGAATGAATTAGTTATTGAGGGTTATGGTTGGCCTGTTGGTATGTGAGAGTAAAGAAAAATCACCCGTTCACTTCAACCCAAGCTCTGTTGTTTCTTATCAGCATAGCACAAGAAACTGTTTCGTTTTATTGCAGCTAGGTAGCTAGCTATTAGGTTAGATATGCAATGGACTGATTCATCTAACGCCAACTTGTAAACAACAATCGCATGCGGGGGGTTTAGCCAATAGGGGAGCTCCTCGATGGAGAATACTGCAACGTGATTGGTCGATTCGTGTTAGCGTTTTACACCGAGTTACACCACCCGACAGTGGATGTGGGTCGTGATAGTGAGTTCACCACTGCACAGTATCCTCTGGCCTTAGATTTAAGAGACTGGAAGTATGCCACATATCCGCAGACACTCGCAATTTAGTCTGTTCTTTTAATATTTAACTCCTGAGTCAGTTGCTTAATCAGCATGTTACAGCAGGTTAAAGATCCAGGTGTGGACTGTGACTTTGAGCTCCACGTTCATAGTCAGGTAGATAACAGTCAGTCACTGTCCAGCTCCAGTCACCTGAAGTCAACATGGCTTCCCAAAAGTCAGGTAATCTATGGATAATCAGGGTGGGCTTGAATAACAATAGATGAGGTAACATCTCTTGTTTTTAAAAGCTTAGGTGTTTGAAATGAGCGCTTTTAAAGATTGAACAGATTCTTATCGCATCATAAAGGCCTAGGTGTGACACTGTCTGCACTCGGTAAATCCCAGCATTCGGTAAATACCTTAACTTTGTACAATCGCGTCATCTTACTGTAACTGTGGTTTGATATAGTGTGGTATCAAGAATTATGACTTGAATTTTCTGTCTTTAATTTGTGCGTCATGTTCTGTCTTCATTCAGACGCGGCCATGTCTCCAAAGATCACTGGAGAGCTGCTCAGGCAGCTTCGCCAGGCCATGAGGAATTGTAAATATTTCTCTGAGCCAATACAGGCTTACATTGTACCTTCAGGAGATGCACACCAGGTAAGGAGATCACAAACACAGCATACTTAAATAAATGGAAACATGCTCACACGATTAAAGTGATCCATAAACATAAATTAACATAAACTCACATGTGCAAGGTCACAGTTGTGACTGCTACTCCTGCCTATTTTACTTTGTGTGTGTCCTGAGTCACTTTTTATCATCTCGCCTGACCTTTGCAATTAATTGTAGCCCTCTGCTGCACCTCCCTTTTCCCTCTCCATGCATAAGACATGATGTGAGAAGAGCACCAAGGTGGTATTTAAAATGCCTGACTGGTCGATGGCCACTTTACACTGATTGTTAATGAAGCTGATCTCTCTCTGTGCCTGTGTCTGTGTCTTTCAGAGTGAATACATTGCACCCTGTGACTGCAGACGGGAATTTATCTGTGGGTTTAATGGCTCTGCAGGTATGTTTTGCTTGTGTGTGTGAGTGGCAATGGGCGTGTTGCCAGTTGAAAGGTCATCCAAAGTTAAAATCTTAGTAGACTAGAAGCTAAGATCTAATTTCCACTGGAAAAACTTCAAACAATGTGTAAATGAACTGTTCTGGGTTCATGTTCAATTTGATGTATATTTTTCAGGGAAAGTGGCCTACGTGTCTGTTATGTTACTGCGTTATTGAGAGCTCACTCACTCATACAGTTTGCTCAGGGCTGTAATTTCAGAGGCATATACTGTATATTTTGCTTCTCAGAGCTGACCGAACAGCTTTTTCCGGATTCTTACTGTCTAAGCACAACTGACTCATCAGAGGAGAAACAGACAGACAGTAATAAAATAGCGTATCACTTCTCCAGTATCCAGTTTCCTGCAAACAAATCTGCTTTGTTTGCTGTGACGTGTAGGTACGGCCATTGTCACAGAGCAGCACGCTGCAATGTGGACTGATGGGCGTTATTTCCTCCAGGCCAGTCAGCAGATGGACAACAACTGGACCCTTATGAAGATGGGTAATGTCCCACTTGGTGTTTCTGTTGTATATGATGAATGTAATAACTGCCTCTTAGTAATCTTATGTAAGCTCTTAAACACAAACATGGTTATTTTTGAATACTTGTGCACATTTTTAAAGCATAAATACTAATAATCTTGCACTACAGATTCTGTAATGAAACCATTCTTCATAAGTAACATAAAGCTAAATACCTTCAGCATCAAACTTATGAAAGCACTGATGATGAGACAGGAATCACAACTAGTCTGTAAGTCACAATGTTTTGACCTAATTTGAGAATGAAAAACAAAGATTGTCCTATTTATGACTGAACTGGATTTTTAAGGCAAATATAAATCTTTGAAGATGCTTTATGTTTAACTCCAGTATTCGTCAGGTATATTTCACCTCTCTGTCTAATGTTTAGGGCTGAAGGAGACACCCTCTCAGGAGGACTGGCTGATCAGCATCCTGCCAGAAAACTCCAAAGTGGGAGTAGATCCATGGATCATTGCTGCTGGTAGGTTGAGCAGTGGATCAACATTACTAGGAGGGCAGCACACACAATGACAATCAGAACAGTATGAACCCTGTATTCTTTTCAGAATACAGCAGGAAACAAAAATCTTACATTTTGGAGATATAAACACACAAAATAAGATTAATTGCACATTAACTGGAAAATTCACAAGCTTTCAGGCAGGTGCACTCATGCTGTGATAATGCATAATGTTTTTGGTTCCTGCACAGCCTCATTGTTATATTGTCAATATAATATTGTACCACTATTTGTGCATCTCAACACAATCTTCTGATTTCATGTTTCAGATCAGTGGAAGAACATGTCCAAGGCGCTGACCGGTGCTGGCCACTCTCTGGTGGCAGTGCAGGACAACCTGATCGATGCGGTCTGGATGGAGCGCCCAGAGAGGCCCAGCACACAACTCCGCGCCTTAGGACTAGACTACACTGGTCAGTGTAAAATTGGATCAATACCATTACTACATATACGGTTATTTTACGATTGCCTTGTTTGGAACACAGTAGGCCGAAATTCAAAATGGCGGAAAATCAATTGAGACACAAATACTTAGATTTGTCTGGACCCACAGACTCAGTAACACAGAGGCCTCCTTTATGATATTTAGGGATAATGTCAAGGAGGAAAGGTAAAAGGACCAGGTACTGGAAATGATGGCAATGACGAAGTGACTGCTAACATTTCGGCTCCAACAAGTGAACCGCCTCGAGTAGATGAAGTACCTCGTCCTTGGTATAGCTGAGCTGTGAGCCTTTGGTCTCACCTTTCTTATAGTTTTGTTTTCAAGCTTAACAAAAAAAAAAGGTTCCACAGGGTCCTTTTTAAAAAAGCCTTAAAATGTCTTGTCTTCAAATGTACTAATAAAAGGCCTTAAACAGTGTTCGTCTTAAATTCAATTAGGGAAGGTCTTAAATATTTATTTATAGCATAGTCTGAAATTAACTCCAAGAACAAAATGCTTGTACATTTAATCTTTGGCAAAATCAACAAGAGTTGAATTCGAGTGCTTCTGAAATCCCGATACAGTCTTTAGTCTTTTCCTATTTTGGAACTTTGTCCCCTTGTGACCACCATATAGCATCTGCCTAGGAGGAGGTAGCTAGTTAGCTAACCTGTAAACACAGTTTCTCTGGGTTTCCTGTCTCCAAAATTTCAACCCTTTCTCCAGTGCTTCTGTTTAGCCACTAATCTCTACTATTTCAGAGTCTCATTCATGTCATTGCACCCATCAACTTGAACTGATGATAAGTTTTTGTGCAGGATTTGCTGAGAACCACAATAATACAAAGGTCTAAATAAGCATAGAAACTGATGTAGCCTCATTTCAGACTCTGGGTGTAGGACAATTGTAGTGATTAAAATAATAAAGGAAATGTTTCTTTCACAATAATAAACATACTTGGACAAATGTTTTTGAACTTTATCTTCATTTTACCTTACTTATTATTTTAAACTAACTATTTAAGTACACTGACAATATATAGTCAGCAATATTTTCACATTTGATGTTAATTTCTTTGCAAAATTTACCTTAAATGTACTTTTTATTTAAATTTTAACTTTGAAATTGAACTTGCACATAAATAGTCATGTTTCAGTCATCTGTAACTAGGTATATAGACTTTTGATAAAAATTAATCCAGTGACAAGTTGATAAGCAGTGCTGTCTTCCTTTAGGTATGACCTGGCAAGACAAGATCACAGTGCTCCGAGCCAAGATGACGGAGAGGAAAATCACCTGGTTCGTTGCCACGGCGTTGGACGAGATAGCATGTACGTTTCATTTGTTTAGATATTCAAAGTTGTGTAATTAAGTCTGCCAAGCAGGTAATTGAACACAGTAATGGAAGTGTTGAGATGCTTTATTTTAACCAATGATATGTAGAATATGAAAATTTCACACTTCAGCAGCTGCAGTTGTATTTTTAAAAGTGGAGATATTTAAATAAATGAAATATGAAGAACTTCATAATTGTACTTGGCTGGAGAAACCCTGCAAGTTCCAAGTGTAAAACATGGATTTATAAGCCCACAGTCAAAGTCAAACATTACAACCCAACCATCACCGAAGAGCGAAAGGCCTTTTGGGGAGTCTGCTAGTTGATGTCACTTAAGGTTTTTAGCAGTTTTAAGTTACTGCTGTGTAAAACAAGCAGCAGACATACAGAACATCACTCCTGTTACATAGTCAGTTGTGATACATGATCACGATCCAAGGACCCAGGGATGCACGGGTGTCCCTCTAGATGCCTGTTGGAGCACCTTGTTCACCGTGCCTAATGAGCTCTTGTTTCTGATTGTGTGGTCAGAGAGTTTGTGTTAATTAGAGTAACGCTGATTTTGATTGTCATCAGGTAGCGTTCAGTCAAGTTCAGTTTTAATGGGCATTAAAACTGAAGGGGATTTGCTCAGTCATCCACAAAGGATGACATTGATATTTAACACCAAGGTTTCAGTTGAGATATACAATATTTAAAATGGAATCTAAGGTAACTATACTATAAACCACTAACTACTAAACTATACTACAAAGATAGTAATGTGGCTACTGCCACTGATGATGTCATGGGATGAAATAATTGATTTCTTAGCGGATGTTCTGGTATTTCCTTTTTACAGGGCTTTTTAACCTCCGTGGTGCAGACATCGAGTACAACCCAGTTTTCTTCGCATATGCCATTGTGGGCATGAACACAATAAGGTAATGGAGCTACAGTGGATAAACCAGTCTTCTATTATTTGCCTTTTATGCTACTGACTCATATGAAGGGATACAGGAAGAAAATTGTGACAATGAGTCAGAATTTCTGAATATAGGAACAAGAATCATAAATATAAAATAGAAATGTATAATAAATGAAGTATTCTAAAAACTTGTCTACACGTACATGGGTATTTTTGAAAACACATTATCCTCTACTTTTTAGTAGTAGGAAAATATCCATTTAAGTGAAGACAAGACCTTAAACCTAAAGACCTTTCACTGAAATTCCCCTTCCTTGCTGCAGGCTTTTTGTGGACCTAAAGCGTCTCTACGATCCCGCATTGAGAAACCATCTGCAGTTGGACTCCCCCAGCAAGCCTGAGCTGAGCATCCACACGTTCCCGTACGAATCGGTGTACACCGAACTCCAGGCCATCTGTGCGGCCCTCAGCCCCAAGGACAAAGTGTGGATCTGTGACAAGGCCAGTTGTGCTCTTACACAGGTCATCCCCAAGGTGAGAGATCACTACCACAACCACAAACAGTAAGGATTTAATAGACAGTTCATTGTCTCTGGTGTTCACAACAGGACTAAATCTCGTTTTCCTTGTTCATAAATTGGGTCTGTACTCTGCTGTGTGTTTAATTTCATCGTCTCTACATCTTTTGTGCGGATTCCATTAATTACTCTTATTGGCATTTTGCGTGTGCGGGGTTTTGGTTGCACTTGCAGTAGCGTATTGACATGGCTGTAGGATCTCTACCGTTGTCTCTCCTCCACTGCGGGGTTTTACCAAGGGTGGGGCTGTCTCTGCAATCTTTGAGATCAGATCGTTCATTACTGTTATAATTATCAGACATCACATATCAATAGTAGGAATCCCTTTGTTCCCCCCGTCATCAGACAGATTATTTTGTGCTTTGTTATTCAGTTGAACCAAGACTTTTTGTGTATGAAAACATTCAATCAGCAGTTAATTTACTGAACCATTTGTCAAGGCAGACAGGCATTTAGGTGATCAGTGTTCATTCTCTTGGCTTTGACGGTTGGCACAAGACTTGACTTGAAATGTTTTCTAATATAGAAATGTTAACACATTTTATGATTTAATTGGTGGTAACATCAGAAATGTTTTTAGCTGTAAATGTTTCTTCTTGACCTATTTCAGGCCCACAGGACTCCAATTCCGTACACTCCACTCTGCCTCGCCAAGGCTGTGAAGAACGCCACTGAGATTCAAGGCATGAAAATGGCCCATGTAAGAACCTTTGAACCACCTTAAAATGTGTTCATCTCATCTCCTAATTATTGTGTTTATGACATTTTCAGAAACTGTACCTCACATAATCTCCTGCACTTTCCCCAACAGATCAAGGATGCAGTTGCCCTGTGTGAACTCTTTGCTTGGTTGGAAAAGGAGGTATTATCATTTTTACAGAACAGATTACTCCCACCTGTATTCACATGGTTCCCACAAAATTACACAAGGCCGTAAAGGTTTTTAAATGAATGGATAAGTGTAAAATTTTGTATAATTTTGGAGGTGTTTGCTCAACTCAAAAAATATAATAAATATTTTGCTATGTTATGTGTACTGATATAGCAACTGTTTTAGAATTACTATTTTCTCACATAAATGAGTAATTGATTACAATTGATTCCCAATCTGCCTTTTTGAACAATACCTTCTTATATTGTAGGAAACAAATCTTAAAGGGTAACTGGAAAGTCACTGAGATTTATCAGTGTGAGTGTGGGAGCCTTGGGCTCAGGTGATGGTTATTATTTTACTGCTGCGTGAACTGAAGAATATGCCAGTGTTATTAAAAACTTTTCCGCGTTACTGGTTGTTGTGATTATGGGTTTATAGATTCCAAAAGGCACCGTGACAGAGATCTCTGCCGCGGATAAGGCTGAAGAATTACGCAGGTGGGTTTTTAGTGCATGTTTTACAAAATATTGGTTTTCTGTTTTGGTTGGCGAGCTCACCCAGTTTAACCTCATGTCAGCTTTCATGTTTGAAAGGCTTATTGTTTGAAAGATGCCATTTGAACTGTTTACTGATGGGGACTTTTCTAGAGTTATATCTCCCTCTATTGGACATGGAAGTGTTGCAAAATGTGTACCAAAGACCTTAAAATTAAGATGCCTTGTTCAATTTCAAACTGTTTCACTCTCAGTGTGCTACCTTTTGAGCAAGAGTAATATGTTTATCATTCTAAAAGTGTAATATTTCTATTACGCTCTTACAATAGTTTTTTCCCTTCCTGTCACTGAAGAGTTCCTAAAACATTTTTACAAGATTTTATTACCTGTAATCAAGATTTGTGCATTCCTGTGTGAGAGAGTTCCCTTTCTCAAGGATACTGTGTCTTTTCCAGTCAACAGAGAGATTTTGTTGGCCTCAGTTTCCCCACAATTTCCAGTGTCGGTCCGAACGGAGCGATCATACATTACAGGTCAGTTGGCAAATGAAACCGAGCCAGATGTATTAAATTTGTCTAGCTGCATATGCAGTTTTAGAGTAATAATTTATCCATGATTTATTTCTTTTTCCTTTAGACCACTGCCTGAAACCAACAGAACCCTCTCCATGAATGAAGTGTACCTGATTGACTCCGGAGCTCAATACGTGTAAACAAAATAATTATTATACACATCTAGTAAGGCAGGTCTAGTATTAATTCAGACAGTCATCACCTCCATACCAAAAACTCAGACAACATAAAATCAGTTTTTTGTGCATTACATGTGTATGTATCAGCATCAATATTCTGTCTTTGGCAGTGATGGAACCACAGACGTCACCCGCACTGTGCACTTTGGGACACCATCTGCTTTTGAGAAGGTAAATTTACCAGTGCTCTGTTTTCACTGTCACAATAAGTCTAATCTGAGGTTTACAGTTTAATTGACTGAGGCTTCAGTCAATGTACCTATCATTGTAGATTTACTGAATTTATCATAACCATGATTTTATTTTATTTAATATGTTGTATTATGTGCTCTCTCTTTTTCCTCTAGGAATGCTTTACCTATGTGCTGAAGGGACACATAGCTGTCAGTGCTGCTGTTTTCCCAAATGGAACGAAAGGTGATGTCGTCTACTCTGATACAAGGGTTATCTTACACTCTATATAGTATATAAAGTGTATACCAGGATTAAACATTACATTTTTACTTCAAAACATGTTCATAAAACAGATAAAGCTCAAATAATTCATTCAGATATACATGGTTCCTAAATATTCTCTTAAGTAAATTTTATTAAGTCTCAGCCAAAAAAAACAAGCCAACAATAATTACATCTGTCATCACTGACTTATCCTGTTTAGTCAGAAATCTGTGTCATCAAGCACAAAGGCAACTGGAGATTTTCCAGCACAAACACTGTTTAGAGAAGAGAGACAAAGTCTGCTCTTGTTAAACTTCAAGCCAATATGATTGCACAATTGACCTTTAATTATAGCATTCCCATGAGGCAAATTAGTTTTAGACACTGGAAACATGTTATAAAGATAGAGCATGTCATAAAGTTAAATCTGTAGTAAAAATTCATTCATTCATTATACAAACATTTGTGCATCCAGCATGCACTGGATAGAAGGTAAGGGAGTATCCTAACTAAAACAGTGCTAACACAGTGACAAAATCACTTAGTTTCACATTTGGGAAAAAATGTGTTTAACTGTTAAACACATTAAAATATGTTTTAAAAAAAAACCAACTGTTTGTGTGATATCTAGCACTGACCCTCCGTCCCCTCCCCAGGCCACCTGTTGGATTCGTTTGCCCGTGCAGCTCTGTGGGATTCGGGGCTAGACTACCTCCACGGTACGGGCCACGGCGTGGGCTGCTTCCTCAACGTCCACGAGGGGCCCTGCGGCATCAGCTACAAGACCTTTGCTGATGAACCTCTGGAGGCTGGCATGATCGTCAGTGATGGTATGGCAGAGGGTGGGGAGGGGAGTGCCTTCTTTTAGCAAGTTTTAGCAAGTGAATGTTACTGTAGCTGGACTATACTGTAATGTCTTTAGATTCATACTGTAAATGGTGAATAAATAATGTATGTTGTGTTGTGGAAAATGCACAAAGGCATGCAGGCATATATACAGTGTCGAAATGCTACTGAGAAGAGTTGGTCAGCTTCCTCACACCACTTCTAGTGATAATGACAGTAAGGACGATTTAAAACAGAACCAGTGTAATGAAAGCATTGAATTACACACTTTGTTTGTACTGTCACTTTGAAAGCAACAATATATGCCCATAATGCTAACTGACTGATGATTCATATTGGAGACGTTAACTACAGGCCTTGCAAATCAGAGTCAGAATCAGGTTTATTGCCAAGTAAGTTTTCACATATAAGGAATTTGCCTTGGTACATTGGTGCATAAGAACCACAAACAGCGTAGAAAAATATAAATAGAGATAAGATAAAAAATGTAGACAATAAAAGGATAAACGTCATATCACTTTTGGCTGACAGAGCCAACAGTAACAAGTCTTCACAAATGTCTCAGTAATGTCATACACTGGCTTTAGGCTACACTGCAGGAATTAGCTACAGGTTGCATGTGTTTCTTTTCCTTGTCAATATAGCAGTACTATAAATAATATAAAAATACTGTCCTTTGTTCACTTGCCTTTGATGCAATGTCACTTTTAGGTCCCCAAAACTGTTTTTTTGTTCCTTTTCTGTGTTTATCATCTAAAATCTATTCATGTTTTCTAGAACCTGGGTACTATGAAGATGGATCTTTTGGCATTCGTATTGAAAATGTGGTCCTTGTGATACCAACTAAGCCCAAAGTAGGTCCTACAACTGAGAAAGAGGCCTAATGGAAAGAAAAGAGTTGCTCTGGTACCTTATTGGTAATTGTTTGTTCTCTTGTCTTTGTATGTTCAGTACAACTACAGAAACCGAGGCAGTCTGACATTTGAGCCCCTCACTCTGGTTCCTATCCAAGTCAAGATGATGAACACAGAGCTGCTCACTCAGAAGGAGGTGAGGAATATCCAGTGGAATTATGTTTAATATTTTAAACAATCAAGGACACATTAACCTGCATGAAATTTAAAATTCATCTCACAAGGATTTTATTGGTCATTTGATAAACACTTAAAAATACAACACAATAAAAAGCCTACTTAACAAGAGTTGGAAAAGAAATGTGAGAAATAGGAACAATTTAGCTCAAGATGACCTATATCAAAATCATTTCTACTACATTATGCACTACTAAAACACAGTCTCATCATGGTTTGACGGCCACTCTTCTCTGTCCTGCAGCGGGACTGGGTGAACGAGTACCACAGGAAGTGCCGGGAGGTGGTTGGAGCAGAACTGGAGAGGCAGGGCAGGAAGGACGCACTGGAGTGGCTGATCAGGGAGACCCAGCCAATTGTCTGAGGACTCACTCTTGTGCAATCTGATTCTTTTACCCAGGAGAACTGAACGACCGATTGCTCTGCAGTGATAATCGTTTGTATTTTTCTCATCTTTTTCTGTGTCTCACACTCGGCTTCTTTTGTAAAGCACATTGTATCTGCAATTTTATTAAAGATGATTAAAAAAAATCAAGAAGGAACTTTGCTGTGATTACTGCCTTGTGTCTCCAACATAATAAGCTTTTCTTGAACTATGACAGCTTCCTGTTCCGCTTGGCAAAGCTGCATTTCTGAGGTTATACAGGTTCATTTTTGTAAACCCAAATGTGGAAGAACTTTCTTAAGATATAGAAAATATAAAAAATGTTGTCCTGTGGAAAGTTATGAGGATTGAGCAGAACAACATCAGTATGTGCAGTATTCTAATATCATAATATACCTTTACAGAAGAAATCCAGAAGGACCATTTTAGCATTATACATGATTATTAGGCCTCTGTAATCCTGTACAATTTGCACCTTTAAAATTAAAGGTAGCTTGATGAGTGTTCTGTTTACATTCAGTGTTTCTCGCCAAAAGGCATTGTGTGTATTCTTGAGGCCTGACAAACGCGATGAATGCATTTTCTAACTTGTAAAAGATTTGTAAAGCCATTTAAAAAACATAGTTCAAATTCAGCATTGTTTACATCAATGTTCACTAACTGTCAATCAGTGGAACAGCCAAAACAGATGTGGATCATGTTGCCATGTGATACGAACAAAACTGGGACCCGCTAATGAATGCTCCATATCCCTACTAGTGGTCAAAAACTCCACTGGGTACATTAAGGTCCTGCATCTATCTTTTAGGGACAGACCACTGTTGTTAGACTCTCTATTAGCTGAGACTTATAGCCAGTGATATCAACACAGGTATTCTCCAATATCAGATACACATCCTTGTTTGCTCTTGCACCCTCCAACTTACTGTGGAGTTATTAAAGGGTTACACCAGTGATTTAGTATTTAATGGGACACACAAGAGACTAATTAATACAAAGAACGGTCAAAATTGAAGCAACAGTGGAAGAAATATCCTCAATTTAAGTCGATAGTATTGGACTGAAACCTACATTTCCCATAATGCAGCTTGATAGCATTGTAAGCTCCTTGCCTGGCAAATAGGCACGTCTTTCAAACTTCATACCAGTGTCTAGAACATAGGTTGTCTGTTGTAAGTTTGTAGTCTCAAATCCTTTGCTGAAATAACAATAATTATGTTCCTAGACTTGAGCTACAGAGGACATTATACTACTGTTTTTTACAGGATGAGTAGTACTCACTAAACTGAATGTTATTGCCTCTTTATTGGCCTGTACATGTTGACATTTTGATAGACACAGTCACAGAGATCAGGTCTCAGACCTTTAAGATTCTCCCTCCTACCCTCTAAAGCTGCATGTAAAAAATTGGAGGGTCCAGGATGACGCCACTGTTTGGATCGTTGGCATACTCCTGAAAAGACAGTTCAGTTTGCTCCTCTCGTCCTTGTGGGGCTTTGGTTTCCCCCATCTCCTCTTCCTCCTTCAGTCCTACAGGCAGCGGGTTACTGTAGATGTAATAGATCCTGGAGTTGTCCTTTGCTGCCTCTGGTTTCCTGAAGAAGGCCAGAGGGTTGATGAAACTGGTCGACCTCTTTACCGCTTTGACCGCCACAGGGTCCAGCGGCTCGCCTCGGGTCACTGCACTCTCATAAACGTGGGCTCTCTTTGACTGCCTGGTGAAAAAGATGGCAGTGAATGCACTAATGAGTTTAATGTAATTTCACATGGCATTGTGCTCTATTTGAATTTACAGCCAAGTACAGCTGCAATTTAAATGTCAAGTGTTTGCAGGGATGATTTTAAAGTATTAAAGTAGATCTGATATCTGATCCTCACCTGCTGCGGTTGTAGCAGACAGTGATGCAGTACAATCCGGTGATGGTGAGGATACATAAGGCCAGGGCAATGATGACAATATTAAACACTTTGAACTCTGGATAGAAGAAAAAAAAAGTTTCACTTTGAAGAAACATCATTCAGTTCAGTTAAACTTTTATGGTGACAGTACTGTGAATTTAAACAATGTAAATGATATAAAAGAATACAACGCACCCGAGAGAGCTGTGTTCATCTCCTGGTCATGTAGTCCCAAAGCTGCCGTCTTGTTTAGAGGGAGGCTGTCTGCCGTCATTGCTCGGTCCTGTTGGGCTCCACTCATGTTGCTGCCATTGGCTTCCAAAACATGGACTAAAGGCTGAGCTTCAAGACTCTTCTCACTGGGTTTCAATAGAAACCCAGGTCATGTGACTCAAACAGCTCGACTCAGTCGCTGTGGAGACACCCCCTCTTTAATCACCCCCTCAGTTCAAGTTGGATACCACCCCTCCTCTCTCTCTTCCCCTCTACTCCCCTTGTTTACTGCTCATTATTCTGCTCAGCGTTTTAGGGGGACACTGAGGGGAGGGAGGTGGTAGGCCTTTTATACTGCTTGCAATAAGTTCTGAGTGGTGACCTAAAACCAAAAGAGTTGCCTGCGTCCAGCTTGCAAAGACCACCGACAGCGAGAAAGGAAGCAATGAGGGACTCAATTACAATTAATTTAAAATATGGTGTTCTCATGAGGTTTTTGTTCTTAAAAGCAATCCTCTGATGTCAAATGTCAGAAAATGTTTTTTTTTAAAGAAAGAGTCCAATATTATATCTATAAATTGTTTTGTCCGACCAAAAGTCCAAACAAACCAACAAAGATATTCAGTATTTATTCACAAAAAGAGAAAGCAGCAAGTTCTCATGTTTAAGACGCTGAAGATGACTTAAGCAATTAATCAATTAAAGATTTTCTATTGATTAACACCTTCAGAACTGTATCAAAACACACAAGACGTCAATAAATAATAAAAACAATAAACTTTCTCCTGCAGAATAACAACTTAAAATCGAATTTCAGTGAAACTTGAAATTGAGATCTTTGATCTTAAACAGCATTCAAAACACAAGCCTCAAACTGACTAGCCATGACTGTCGTCCTTTTACGCCTGCTGTCTTCGTGCTCACCCCAGCTTGTTTCAAGGACAGAGTATAGTGCACCAAATCACTCAACCACCAGGACCAGATCCACAGGCTGATGGTTCCAAATGTCTGCGAGAGCCAAACTAGGCAAAAAGGCAACAACAAAGGCAGCATTCTCCTGTCTCCTTATGCTTCACTTCACCCTGCAGCACCATGGGAGATATTATGCAATTAGTCCAGCATCTAATTAAAGCAGGGTTTTGTTTCCCTGTTTGACAAGACAAGCTGCTGTATAGAGGGAACCTCTTTGTGTCATCCTTAGGTGGAGCTGCTACATAAGATGATACATATGTGTTTAAAGCTTTTGTATTTATGTTACTGTATATGATTGCACAGAGATTAATCCATGCATACACGGCAGTATCTGGTTAAGGCCACCATCAAAGTATCAATGATGATGCCATTTTTACTGAGCTCATTAAGTGCAGTATATACATGGAGTCCTTTTATATAAGATATATCTCAATCATTTTTTTTACTAAAAAGTAAAAAGTGCTGAATAGACAGTAATACCAATAAAATAGCATTAGGGTAAGCAACGCTCTCTATTATAAGGATGTTTCTATTTCCTGCTCACTTACTGTCTATTTCTTATTGATATCCATCTGGTTTTATTTATTATATGTTTGTAAAAAAGAGATAGCTCTCTTTGTATGCAGAACTCTCTTATGCTCTTTTAATTTCAATTCTAGAGATTAAATATGAGAGAAATATTGATAGCATTAACAAGCTGTGATCTAAACTATTTAGCTAGGATGTCCATTACTGGAACAAAAGACAAGCTGCCTTCACTTTTCACACATGACTTTAACTTCATTAGGTATTTAATAGAGGGAATATCAGGTCTTTCTATTTCAATAATTAGAAACTGCATCATGTAACTGCAAGTCAGATTGAATTGAATCAGAAATTTCCTCTTTCTTTCAAGGCAGCATCTTTTATGTTTCCTCCACTAGGTGTCAGACCTTGCCTGTATGTCTGTACCTCAGTCTGGAATCAACATAACTCAGTAAAGGACCAGTCTGCACTATTTATCAGTCAGGCAGCTTGATGGTGAGTGACAGTGGTGGCCTTTATATTCCAAGTCAGCCTACAGTAAAGAAAAACAAAGACAGAAAGAGATTGACTGATTAGGAAATAAGCCGTGACACAGAGGCTGAAATATCTGTTTATTAGCCTCCTAAACTTCTTTAACGCCTGTTTAATTTTCACATCCATCCTGCCTCTCAGCGGAGTTGAGCTGTTTTGATTTAAGGGGCATGTGGGTGGCATTAAGTTGGTATGGTTTATTTGAGCAGACCGGTATGCATAAACTAACTCTGTCTGTGGCAGCTATCATGGGAATGAGACCGGGAATATTCCAACTCAGTGTTTCTCAGTTTCACCCAAAGCTCAAATATTAACACAGTGGAGGAAATTATGCTATTTATCATGATGGATAATCAGTTGTGGTGGGAATAACTTCAGTACTAGCAATTACTCAGTTTGTTGTTTTTCTTTTTACTTTTATTGAAGGTGTGAGTCATTTGAATCATTATTGTAGTATTTTATAATTATTTTATATAGTTACTGCCGGAGCTTTAATGACATTTATTTATAAATAATACCACAGTACTAACTGAGAAGACCATTTACATGTTTGTGGTCTGACACTATTATTCAGAGAGATTTAAGTATTATATATATATATTAAAAGCATGCACACTCATAATTTACTACTGTGCTTTGTTCAACTTTGATAAAAGTGAAGTGAGAATTGATGTTGGAAAACCACTGATTAGGTATAAACTGACAATGCTCCAAAAAGAGATGACAGTCATCTGGTTTTGCTTTGCACACTTTATTGAATTTGTTTCCAGTTTAAATAGTCCAGTTTGACCCCTTGTCCTTTCAGAGTCACATGAAAACAATTACATCCGACAGTGTTCTCCTTTTTTAAAATTCCTGTTACCTTTATTGAGTACTTTTTTTAAAGCTACTTCACTCAAGTACATTTTTACAACACTGTTTTTGAGTTGTGTGTGTGTGTGTGCGTGTGTGTGTGTGTGTGTGTGTGTGTGTGTGTGTGTGTGTGTGTGTGTGTGTGTGTGTGTGTGTGTGTGTGTGTGTGTAAAGCTGTTTTACATGAGTGTCCTGGCCGACAAAGCAGAAGATAAAACATAAAGGTTACAAAGCATATAATACTCACAATGAGCAGATAAAGCATGAGGACAATAGAAAAGGATCACAAAACAAACACAGTCAAACAATGGTGTGAGGTTGATATATATATATATATAATATTCCATAGCAAAGGAATGCAAATACAGATGTTGTACTAAGTGGTTTTAAATCCTTAAAAATCAATATATTTAAAAAATAAATATTACACTAAGTGTACACCACATAAACAGTTTAGAAACACTGACTATAGCTCCATTGGCTCACGTCCAATTCAGTAAGAATGCTGTTGAAATCATGCATGGAAATACATGATGTTTCATTTAATTTCAGTAGGACATGGTATATTATGTTAGTACGCTACCTTGCACAGTGATAGCAGACCCCACATCTGGCAGCTGCTAATGCAGAGAGCATGCATTTAGGGCAGAAATTAAGTATTATGGAGGGAAAGTATTAATAGTGTTTATACAACATAAACCTTCTTGATGTGCTGCCAGGTTAAATAAGAAGTGTATCTGTAAGGATGTCAGCTTTAGGAAACACACTGAATAAAATATTTAATGTCACTGTTAATGCGTGCTCTCATTTTCACAGCTTATCCACAAGCGGCACCTCACTTATCAGCGTAACAGATTGTTAATATGGTACCTCATTACTTTTATAAAGTCTCTCCCATACACACCCAAAGGTCCCTTATCAGGCAGCATCAGCATTTTGTGTTGTACATTTAGATTTTAGGCCATTTTTAATGGTGTTTCTATCCACAGCAGCTTACGGTGACTAAGCGGGTGAGATTTTAATGTCTTGTTCAGTGACTCATGGTTATTAGACACACTGGCTTGGACCCAACATCCTCACAATAAGTCACTATTTCCTTCACCTATTTCCTAACCCTCTTCCCCTTTCTCTCTCCCTCATTCTGTGTTATCTTCTGTTTGTTCCAAAATGTGAGTTCTTGTTTTGGCATCTGCTCCTACAAAATAATTGATGCCTTGGTTGGCCGTATGTCTGCATATACAGAGTGGATCCATAGAGGCTAATTTTTTATATGGAGGGGGTTCAGTAGAAACCTTTATTTAATGTTTTTTTTTTTTTTTTTTGAGTCCTAAAAAGCAGTAAACTCTATCAATCATCTCTCCTATAATCTTCTCCAAACCCTCCCCAATCTCTCTGACTGGCCCAAAAATTCCTGGCTATCCCTCATCACGCTGCCTCACCCCTCCTCACCCACTCTGCTTCTCTGCCTCCCTCTCTGTGTGTTTATACAGAGGTTGGTGGGGAATTAGCATTCTGGCGTGATCCATTTGTTCTGATGTGGTTCAGCGGGAAGGTCCTGCCTTGATTTATTACACTTGTCAGTTAAACTTGTGGAGGTACATTGTTAATACACAAAGGCTGGGTACCGTATGGTGCGTGTGTTTTTGCCTCTGATTTTGATCGGTTGTTTTATTAGCGATCATGCCACAGAGTGACTTCTGTACATGGTGAAAGACTCACTGTTGATGGAGGTTTATTATATATGGCAGAAGTTATGAGAAAGATACACATGAGGAAAATGCAAGATTATTATTATGAGGGCCATATTGTTGAGGTTGAATGATTGATAATACACTATAATGTCATGTTAAAATGATCCCAAAACTGAACTTGGAAATGAAAATAACTTATACAGTAAACTTTATGTACGGAGCATATTAATTCCTATGATTAGGATTATTTTTATGCTTTTTCTTGTATTAGTTCAAGTACAACACCAGTTGTATGTGTACTGCTATTGCCTTATAAATGTAAATTTCTTCACGTCGTTTCTTTTTTCTTTTTCTTTTTTAAATTCTTTGTCTATTTGTACTTATTTCTGTTCTTGTGCTTCTGCTATAACACCCGGATTTCTTTGGGTTTTGAACTGCTGGTCAGACAAAACAAGTAATTTAAAAATATCATCCTAGACTTTAGGAAATTGTCACAAGCACTTCTCTTTATTTTATAGATCAATTGATAAATCAATTGTGAAAATAATCAATAGAGGATTCACTGAATGTTAATATATAGTTGTTAGTTGCAGCCCTATTGCAGAGGAAATATAGAAGTAGAAGCAATTTGTGAATCATCGGTTTTGACATTTATCTCAACAAAAATAATTTAAGAGTTATTTGGTCTCACACCTAATTATTACAAATGCAAATATACAGTATTTAACCACAGGTTTTAACACTTGTGCAAAAAGTCTGATTATTACCTGTGTAATAATTGCATTAGTTTGTAAGTTTCCTGATTCTAGTACCTAGTCTTTTGTTTCAGTTTCAGTTCAATTTACTGTAATTCACCCTGTCATTGTTTACCAGGGAATCATGGGTAAATATAAAAAATAAACAAAATAATTGAAACATAGTGTCAAACAGAAAAACCTCATTCATACTGCTGAACTTTTTCTAGTTCTGAGAAAGGTCTAAAAAGCTGAATTTGGGACTTAATGACCTGCCATGATGGATATTGCACTGATCTATTCTCTTGGCAGCATTATGATAAAAAACTGTTTTGGCAGTGAGGAGAATAGAAAATGAGTGTTGGATTTACAGTGTTGGGGACAGGAGACAGTTAGGAGCCATGAAAAGTCATGTGTTGCGTTTATGTGTGTGATTTAATGAATCCTGCTGTCATCACTGTTCTGTCCAATTAGAATCCAGCTCAGGATATTGTGACCCTCGGTGGACTCCTGTGAAACCTTACCAAGTAGTCTCTAAAGGAGGCTCATACATGGTGCATGACCCATAAACCATGCTAATGCGCTACCTCCCAACCCCGTCTGACCTTGGACCCCCACACTGTACTGTACCACACAAGGAATGAGCTCTGAATCAAATTGTTTCTAACAGAACACAATAGTGTACAGGGGAATGAGGAACACTGAGGCCTAAGGATGAATACATGAAGCCAAAGTCTGTGTGTGTGTGTGTGTGTGTGTGTGTGTGTGTGTGTGTGTGTGTGTGTGTGTGTGTGTGTGTGTGTGTGTGCTTGTGTGTCCTGTGTCTACTGTAGCAAAGAACATAATATCATATAATATAGTTTGTTTAAGCTTTATGTTCTCCCAGCACTGACCTGAAGGTTTACAGCAAATATTTTTTTTTATTTATTTATTGTTTTTGTTTTTTATAACATTAACAGTATAGCCCACATTTAATCTCCTAATATCTAACAATATATTTTAAGGGCTTTTGAAAATGTCCGTTTCCATTCAGGGACTCCCTGCTCCCGAGCCTTAATGGCTCCTACATTCAGAGGTGGGCTAACTCGTCAGACTAGTCTTTAACTTGTTCCAGTATGAGCAGGAGAATGAGCAAACACCAGTTGTCACATGGGTATGTTTCTATCATACCTCTAAACAATTAAGAAAAGGATGCTTATATTCTGCAGTACAAAAGGTTTTTGCTGGTTTCAAGGGCCTTAGTATTAAACAAAATGTTTCATATTACTGTAAAGACGCACACACACACACACACGCACACACACACACACACACACACACACACACACACACACACACCACATTGTTTTCAGTTGTTTTGTTTAATTTGATTTCTGATAGGCAGAGCTATGCTGAAAATGACTATGTCACAACTCCAATAGAGTGTACCACAGTGCGTCAGGCATTTCTCCTGGGATGAAATGTCTAATACGAAAGGGGTCACTGATAAATCATAATAATAACTGTTGTATTGTTATGCACATTTAGTGTATCTCTCTGTCTTTGCAACAACAATAGAAAGTTAGCAACTAGCTGGTGAAGAAAGCCAATATCATGGTCTATGCACATACTTCTGAGAAACATCAGTTTGATGGCTTACTCAAAGAAAATATGAATTTCATGTTCAATACAAAGATAAGACCGAGGCATATGAAAGCAGAGGGAAACAACTAACACTGTCTAAAATTCATCTCCCAGCAACCCAGGAATGGACATCCATACATATTTTTAGTAATATCTAACAACAATAGTCTCATGCTTTTTCATTGTAGAATTAGCCTACAGTGTGCTGTCACTGGACCCGAGTAATATCTCTGACATATAGCAGCTCCTAAAACTGTCTTGTTTTTCTGTTAGCAGATTCCATCAGCTAGCTGCTTCCCTGCAGCTTTTGATTTAGGCTATAGGCTACTTCACTGGATGTACAAGATCACATCTTCTCTTTTGATGAACAAAAGTGTATTTCC
The DNA here is from genome assembly GCF_905237075.1 of Dicentrarchus labrax. Classification (NCBI taxonomy): domain Eukaryota; kingdom Metazoa; phylum Chordata; class Actinopteri; family Moronidae; genus Dicentrarchus; species Dicentrarchus labrax. The sequence continues at coordinate 16,179,636 of NW_026136721.1, read as the reverse complement.
AAAACATTGTTCCTTATTTCAAAAAAAATAAAAACTTGCTTAATCTTGTATGTCTAAATATGCAAAATATGAAAGCTATTTGTGATAATTTGACATCTTAATTTTCATTTCTTTGATGGGAACCATACCATAAAATATATGTATAATCTTATAAGAGTGCCCTATCTCCTAAAACTACCATCCATCACCATCTGTCACTCAAATTATGAACTATCACCACACCAAATTTTCATAACTCAATATTACTGAGCAGGACGGTTCATCCCCCGCACCTCTGTGCTCAGTTTTAGCCCAGCTCTGTTCACTGTTGGCCTGGCACCAAGAGCCTGCTGCACCCCTGAGGATATCCAGTCCTAATCATCTGCTTGCCAGTAGTAATACAGTTTGGCAAACAGGCCATAAGGCTGTGTGTGGGAACTGCATGCATGGACTGAACACAATGCACTTGCTGTTGGTTTTTTGACATCTCAGGACAGATTCTGTGTCTGGGGTTAAGACTGTCGTCTGCAGGGGACTGTTGGAAGCGACTGGATGTCCACAAGGAGGAAATTCAGCGTATACACATGACAGCATTACAATTTGTCCTAATTAGTTGTTTTTGGAGTAAATGCATTTCAGTATATGTCACTAAGGGGTCAGCTAATGTTTGTAAAGGCTGAAAGTGATGAGAGCCGTGGCAATCCTGATTGAGAAACTGGAAATCTCAAAGTGATAGGTGCAAAAAGTTATTGCAGTTGCCCATGGATCCCCCCGGCTTTGTAGTTTTGCTGAATACACATGCAAGCACAATGAACTCTGCCCCAAAGGATGCACCTAGTCCTTGCAAATAGCATAGCAATAACATTTAACATTTAGGAGAAAAATAGGCTATTGGCAGAAATGTAATATAATATTCATAGGTTTGTGTTTTTGTTACCTTAGAATGAGCCTTTTTTATCTACTGACGCTGCCTGTCACCTTTCATGGAGTCCGCTGTTTTGAACCGCCATGTTTCTACAGTCGCCCAGAACAGAAAAACCAAACACTGGCTGTAGAGAGGGCCTTTTGCATTTTTCCCAAGTTTCCCAAGTCATCAAATAGTGTTCAGTTAGTTGTAAACTGGAACTTCACCACTAGATGTCACTAAATACTACTAACTGGTCCTTTAATTCACGTAGTCAAAGTAGTCAAAGTTCAAAGAGGAGTGAAAGCTCTCTTAGGTGTAGCTCTGCATAAAAAGTCAGCAATGATCGACCACTTGAAGGATGCTTAACAGCATGTTCGACTGTAACTCAAGAGCAGGTCAGAGTTTATTTGTATATTATTTTATTTCGTGACAATTTTGTCCCTCATCATTTCGTGCCACTCGCTTTTAATTTGGCCACATTTAAAATGAGGAATAACAGGATAAGTTCCCATGAACTCAGACCACCTACTGTCTCTCTCCTACACGGAGAGGGAAAAAATGATTGCAACATCGCTTCACTTTAGCCTCAAAAACAACATTACAACATAAATATCCTGTCAGTATAACAGACTGAGGTTGAAGGTGATAAGGTGACTGAATATAATTGTTTCAATGTTTAATGAAAAGTCAGTGTTAAGATCATTAAAAAAAAAAAATCTAATATTTTAGATTTAGATTGAGAAAAAGTCTTTCACCAACTATTGCTGCAGTTGCTGGCCGTTGCCTTAGTTGGAAAAAGTGCTTCTACCTGTATCCCTAATTAGGGTTAAATGGTGGTATTAGAAATGGTCTAAAACTAGTTTACTATTATTGTCCTTTACTATTTTTTTTAAATGTACTCAAAAATAAACCTTGTTTATAATGTTACAAGGTCATGAATGGGGGAAATGTGCCTATTCATTATGGTTTTGAACCAAAAGAGGCAACAGTTTAATGAGTGTTTGTGTGGTCTTTTGCAGAACCCCTATGCAACACACACATACACACACAGACAGAGAGAGAGAGAAGAAGGTATAATATCTAGATAAACCGTTATTTCAATGAATGAATGAAAATAATGAAAAAACGTGCATTTACTATGTGCTTAAACAAATCCTGTATTGAACACGGCACACACTGACACTTGCACATGTGTGTGTAGACCCTGCAGGGTCCCAGTGAGTCAATTCTGTTATCTGAACAAAGCCCATCAGACATCTATTTATCTTGGTATGTGTGACAAAGCAGACTGGGGAGTCTTAGTTAAACAGTTTCTTCAAAACAAACTCCTTCTGCCAAAGCTGCTGCTGGCCAGAGGAAGTCTGAACTGGAGTGGCTGCAGAGGGGAACTGAGGCCAAAGAGACCAATCTTTGGAGAGGAGATGAGTTAAGAGACAACATTAGGGGAAATATTTAACTACTGTATAGTAGATACATGTGCTAATGACAGTGGGACTTTTTGAAATGTCAAATTGCTTGTATGTTGCCAATGCAGAGAAGGAGATGTGACATGTGTGACAAAGGATGTGATATTTGTGTTTGTGACATTTCTCTTATTACTTTTCTATTTAATTACTTTTCCTCTTGTAACTTTTATCTCTACACTTTTCTCCTCTCCTCTGCTGAACACATTCATTACATTTGACAGCAGCAGATTCATCAAGGTTTTCCAGGCAGGGGCAGCCTCTGTCTTGATTGTCTACGTCCAATATTGCTATATTAACCTCTGGACGTGATAACACACAGCTACTATCCGCAATCCATCAAGTCAAACTAGGTTACCCATTTTGAACGGCTCCCAGCTGAGATAAGGAACTTTTAGGAAAGCACTACTGGAAAATGTACAGTGATGGTGTCACTCGAATAAGTAACATCTAAAGAACATTAGTGCAGATTTGTATTTAGATTAACGAGCCGTTTATCATCAATCAGAAGTAAGATAAATGGATGGTGCTCTCTGTGAGGTAATATGTTGTTAGTTGAATTTCACTGTTGACCTTTAAGCAACCTGTTTAATGTCTGAGAAAGAAAAAGTGGCCTCATGAAGCTAAATAAAATTTGGCCCCATAGATTGAGACAAATTATGATATATTTTCAGACTATAGAGAGCAGTGTGTGTTGCTTCTGGCTGTACGTTAGCACCACACTCTTCCTTAACTTGCATAATGTTGTTGTTTTTTTACATTTACTATTTTGCCTCAGTTAAATGTTCCTACAGTCATACATGTTGAAAATAAATAGACTTTGGAGAAACTGTAAATGGGAACTCATTAGTTTTAAACTACAAATTACATAACATATTCAACCACATCTTGATTTTCAGCAGTTTTCACCTCATTTAGACTCTTAGGCACCAAAATACAGGATTAAATGATAACAGCAACACCTTTTAAATCTTTCCAAACATAATATAATCTACAGCACATGAAATGCAACTGTAAGATGGATAAAAATCACCTTTACTCACTATATAAACAGTGTTTTCATGATGCATAAAGGATTTGTGTAATTATCACATGGCTGATTGTTAATGTAAAGCATAACATGTGGTATGTCAGTGTGCTGCAGGATTATACATTTACATATACATACATATACACTTATCCTGGTCCTCTCACCTCACTGTGACGGATCAGCATAAGGTCAAAATGTGTTTAGAGACATAGCGGCAGGACTGTAGTCCAGACCACCTTTGTTGAGTGTGACATTAGTTGAAAATTCACCATTATACTTTTTAAGATCTCATTAGTCGGTAATGTTGAATTAATTAAGGAATTAAGCTGTGATTCAGTGTTGCAACACAACCTACTTCTTTCATTTGGTGATTTCCCACTTTTTCTAGAATGCATTTTGAGACCCAGGAGGAAGCAATAGGAAATAAAATAAACAGTAGCTGTATGCACATATAGGCTATGTGTGGTTAGCTGGCCAACTAGTTTGAAAAAAATTAGACCATACAGTTTGTGATTGCTCTGACACCACATTCTCAAAATGGTATTCACAGTGGCTGAATGTATGAAACGCACTTCCAGATGCAGTTCCTTTACTAGCTGGTTAAAAAATTAAACTTACTTGCTACTTGCTAACTGTACTGAAGACAATAGAAATTGACTAACTTCTCCGTAGAAATTCAAACTACATCAGAGTCAATATGTTGTGTTTACCTATACTGACAGGTCAACACTCAAGAGAGGTCAATGCCACTTGACCCACCTAAGCCCTATTCAGGCTCCAACCCGTTGACCAACTGTGGATTTTGTGGCTCCAGTAACAGACAAAGATGGAAGTTAATGGTAAACCCAATGCTTGACTGTGCCAGCTTGTGGCCATTTTAGGTTTTCTGATGACTTCAGGAAGACAACCTTGTTTCTTACTCTCACATGGCTGCTAGCGAAGACCGCAGTGAAAGAAACCTCCATAAAGGGATGTATTAAAGTACATGGGATCATTCAATCAAATCAAATTGTTACCATGTTGCCTTATACAGTGCGGTACATAGATTCAAGATCAGGACCTCCAGCCTTGTCAGGGCCTAAAGGCTCAAATTGTCTGAAGAAGCTATTATAATCAGATTTAATGGCACAGAGGAATTAAAAGGTTTGTGGATATCAGGAAGGAATGTACTAGACGGGAGGACAGAATACTGCTCAGAAAAACTCTTTACACACACTCATCTCCTCTGTCACAAAACCTCTTATTAGATAACTATGATTAATCAGTTGTTGTCTCTGCCCCCAGCCACTTTTTGCAATGCAAATGCAAATGCACATGCAAAAAATAGTGAAGTATAGTAAACAGGGAAGGTGATTTATAGTTTTTTTGGATCAAAAAGTAATTTTCCTCTCCTGACTGTTGCCCTCCTGTTGATAAATGACTGGGCCTGAATAATGAGCAGCAAGCTGAAACCATATTTTACTCTTTACATACAATGCAGTCATTATTCTTCACTGTGCAATATCTTACTCATATGAAAACTATTTCTGTGTGTCCAATCAGTCATCACTGCAGAGACTGCCACTAAGTTATGGCAACTTGCAGCAGGTTAGCTTTTAAGGTTAATGTTAGTTACCCCTCAAAAAATCAAAACAATATTATTTACAATTTATTAAATCTATATTGTCATTTTAACAAACTCATTAATCTGTGACTGATGCTTGTCTAAACTGAAATAACCTTTTTTTCTGTATTGGGCCCCCATTGACCATGAAATTCATGAAAAATATTCAACATAAAAGCCTTAAAATCTCTTCTCTGAAGGGAATATCTGGACTTTGTTAGTCACTTGCCAACAACTTGTCAGTTCTGCTTTGTTACTGGAACTTGGCATCAAGACTTAATTCAATATCCAAGAGTTTCAATACAGCTAAGAAAAATTATTGCTGACTACTGACAGGCTCAGAAATATCCAAGTGGGACATGATGCATAGATCTGTCAACCAAACAATGGAGAAAATGAGAATGCATTCTGACCACTAAACCTGAAATCCTATATTTTAATGGAAGCAAGTGGACAGTCTGTTTGGTCAGTCTCATGTTGTTTATGTAGGTCAGGCACTTGTTCTGTTCAATGGTCCGGTTATCTGTACATCTGTAAAAGAAGGAGTACATGTCTATTTTTAAGTGCTCTTAAAATTGAGTCGAGTTCTCTTTTATCAAGCCAAGAGATATTTTGGCAGCAGCACCAAGAACGATGAATCCATGATCTATCATGGAACAATCAGATGGCTTTTCTCAGCAGCTTCACCTCATCTTGCATTTGAAGTATGATGGTGGCTCTAAGCCCAAGCTAAATGTAAGCACCGGACGTTTTATCAGATTTTATATCTGTAACAGTATGCAACACTTCTAAAACAAAATGTCAGATTCGACTCCTGCTTGCTACTTGCTCTATCAGGCTGTACTTTGGCACAGTCGTGCTTTGAGCTAAATGCTAACGTTTTCACACTAACATGCTCACAATGCTAACATGGTGATTTTAAGCAGGTAAACTTTTTACCTTGTTTACCATCGGATTTAGTGTTTTAGCATGCTAACATTTGCTATTTGCACTAAATAAAAGTGCTGATGGTAATATCTTTAGCTTTATAGTTACTTGGTGATAAACTAATGCATTGGACAAAATAATTAAATCTGAACTGATGATAGTATAAAACAATCACAAGTGTCTGTTGCAAATCTCAAGGCAATCCATCCAATAGTTCTTGAGAAATTATAACCCAAACTACAAATGTGAACCTCATGCGCTGCTACAAACTCGCCAAAGTCATTGGGATTCATCCTTTGTGCAACATGAATGTCTGTCCCCAGATCCATGGCAATCCATTCAATAATTATTAAAATATTTCATTATGAACAAGAACTGACATTGCCTTCCGTAGAGCTATGCCACTAATGTGGCAAAAAAAATACAGATTACATAAATTTTTAAGCGACTGGATCTTTTTTAATAATGAAATCACAGAGTTTGCTGACTTTGCTGATAAACTTGACTTTCCAAATTAAAATTTCCAATGCTTTTAGTCTCACCAAATAAACACTCCATTCATTATATTGAGTCGGCAGCAGAAAGATCTTGAAGTCAATAAATAAGACACCATCTGCATGACTTAAATATTCAAGGGGTAGAAAGGAAAATATGTTGTTTTTTGTGATTGAGAGTGAACTTATTCTTTAATTAAGTTTTCCTTTATTTAAATAAATAATGCATAACCTTTTTCAAGATGCATAAATTGTGAGCATCACTAAAACTGAGGGTTTTAAAGGTTTGCAGCAGAGAACATGGAGCTACTGCATCTGACACAATTTGTCAGTGTGTTTGGAAAACAACAGAGCATTATGTTAGAGAAGATCCAGGCCTTGTTGTACTGGGAGACTTTCCACCATTATCCTCTGGAGAGGATGCACCCTGACAAACCATCTGATGAATGTCAAATCAGAATGATTCAATATGACATGTTTATTTGGAACTACAGTGGAAATCTAATGTCAGCCAAGAATTTATACTGTTATAAAATATGTTTTTCCACAATTAAAGACCGATCCCGATTTAATAAGTAAAACAGTAAATCTTGACTGTACCATAACATAAGCTCAATATGCCATACATTTCTAGTCTATGAGTAATGAAACTGGCTAATTCTAAATGTCAGATGCTAAATCCCACTGATTTATGTTGGCACGGGCACTACTACCATGTTACTGTTGGTTTTCTCACCGTGTTGCCCACTTCCACAAGGCAAACCTTGTCTCTGGGAACCACATGCTTGATCTGGGAGTGCCTACATGACAAATAAAGATGACCCAAGACACATGTATACATAGATCTCTGGGAAAAAGATGTCACTAGACACTCCAGGGGAATCATGCATGTGTGGGATGCAGGAGCTGTGCCCAAAAATAGATCTAGAGCTCTTGTATGGAGATGGTTAGAAAAATGCAGCCCCCTCCCTCTTCAGCTTTTCACAGGACAGACACGGGAAAGAGGCAAGGATCCTGCTGAAGCACTGACCACATTCAACCTCATCCCCTGAGAGTCAATGAATCTTGGCTTTTGGTTACAAGCAATCCAACACAGGTGATCTGATGACCAAACATGATGCACTGCACTAGAAGATATTGCTAGTTTTATCCCAGTCGTTATCAGTGTTGGGTGTAACGAATTGCAAAGTAACTCATTACTGTAATCACATTACATTTGTCTATAGCTCATTATTGTTCCTAATTCAGCGATCACATTACAGTTACTAATTAAACATTTATGTTGTTACTTGCACTACATAAATTCTTTATTTATCTGCCTAACAGACAAATAGAAAAAAATCAACAACGGCCTGAATTACTTCTTTGCTTTTAAGGAGGAGGATACAGTTTCCTTCAACTCCAAAGTCTTTCAATATGTGAAGTCAGGGTAAGAGATGAAGCTCCTGAACCATCTAGTGTGCCCGTGGAGAGGCTCTTCAGCCTGGGCAGTCTTGTGCTGACTCAGAGGAGCAATAGGTTGTCTGACAAACAATTTGAGAGAGTCCTCCTCATGAGGTGTAACCACTACTTTAGTGATAAACAAAGTCAAAAGCTGGACTTGTCTACTATAAATCTAGTTTGGTGATCAAGCAACTCACCTGAATTTGTTTGAGTGTGTTTGGCTCGTTAAATTCAGTTCATATTACGTGAACTCATGTTGCTAAGCAGCGCAAAAGTAATAAGTAGTGTAGAGTAGTGTAACAATATACCTTCTACAGGAAGTAATTAAGTAAAGCCATGCATTACTTTGTGTGTAATACATTAATTTTTAAAAGTTTTTTGACTCAAACACTGGTAATTAAAAATCATGTGTATTTGAAGCACGAAACAATGGCACTTAAATAAAAGAGATATTGCAAGACAGTGAACATTTTCCTCATGTTGTGATGCATTTATGAGCAGGCACTATTTTTAAAACCTTCTTTATTGGCTACCAGGTATGTTGCTGGAAATCAAGCCCAAAGGAATTAAGTTGTAAAAGAAGATTGTGTGATTTTTAAGTATTTATTGAATTAAAAGATTTCTGTTTGACTGTGAGTAAATCAAAGTCTATTAAAGTAAGGGGTTAAGTGAGTGCATTACAAGCTTCTATACATAATTTAGTCAAAAAATAAAATAATAAAACAAAACATTTTCAACGGTTTTCACATCTCTATTCTGTTCTCATGATATGACCTCATGCTGCATTCGCTGAATTCAGCTGTGAACATCAAAAACAAAAACACGTGACACAACATCACTGAAATATTTCATCACAAAAGTGATTGTCATAGCAATGCGTCTATTGTATTCAAATACACAATGCACCGCTCCATCAAACTAAACAGGAGATTTTTCAAATAGTTCCTCTGTGATGCCTGTCTATCCCCTCACAGTGCAACAGGCTGCTCTTTAAGATGCGGACAGTTTTGGTCCCGGCTGCCAACCCAAACAGTGAAATCTCATACTTTGCGGCTCATGGTACAGTGAGCACACTCGTCCAAGCGTGGAGAGAGGGGAGGGGGGGAGGTATTAGGTTCACATCCCCAGAGATCAGACACACCGGAGGCGCTATGCTTGTTAGGCCTCCACCAGCTGTACTGGTCTGGTGCGACAGAGCTCCTTCACTCCTGAGGTCGTGCTGACGAAAAAAACACTCTTTTAAATCATCCCTCACTGAGAGGATTGGTTATGTTCGTTCAGCAATTTAATTAGTCAAATTCCAAAATTAGATGTCCACCACATTCATCTTTTGGCAAGTAGAGAGTTCAAATACAGTGTAACAATATGTTGTACCTTATTGAATTATTCTATCATGTATTACTGTATGAATGTATGTATTATTGTATTATATCAATTGGATATGTGTTGAATTTCATATTCCAACTGATTCACATCCAGATGTTTTTTTGTTTTTTTGTTGTAAAGTTACAAAGAGGTTATTTTCTGTGCTGTGTAAGCCATCGATAAACCACTTGAAATTTCAATGCTTCATTGTTTTATTTTTTTATTGACCATGCTGTTCTGGTGGCTTTTCAGGGTTTTATTTTTCAGATTCTTGATAATGTTGAAAAGTATATATTTAAAAAAGCAGGAAATGCAGTTCCTACATGCAGGTCTAGAGAAAACAGGCATGATGATACGCATCCCACAAACATCCTATGTGGAAGCTGAGATTTGCAAAATTTATTTTGTTTTTGGTGTTGGGGGGAGAAAGGCGTATTAATACATATTGTATTTGAATTCTTAGCCCTATACCATAGTTTTATCCATTATAAACAGCGATGGAGGCCGTAGTTCAAGCCCACTTATACAATATCCGACATGGGAACACCCGCATTTAACTTGATGGTTGATTTGTTACAATGCACAATTACAGTATTATCCTTCCTTTAGTCCCAGGTGCAGATTGTCACAGTGTGACATTTAGCCGATGATGAAGAATTACACTGTCAACTGGTGTAAGTGAAGATGTCATATCAGCTCCTATTGATTTATGGATGTTTCTTTCAGTGGGAAAAAGGGAAATTAGGACCTAAAGATCACTTCAACAGTTGTACTGTCACATCCATTCACAATCATTCACTCATTATTATTTATCATTTTCATCATTAAGGGACTTTAACAAGGTGACTAAAGCTTTATTAGTGACAGTTTTATCAGGAACACACGTGTTTCTCTGCATTGAACGTTTATAATCATCACATAGCTTTAACAAGGCACTTATGATAAGCCCTTTAAATCCCCACTTCTAGATCGGTGTCATTGTTATCATACTGCTTTCTAAGTGCTTCATCTGATCACAATCAGTGATGATGAATTACTGCAGTCTGAGTACCTATTTGCCTTCATGGAGAATTGAGCACCAATCTGAATTGTAACTACGAGGATGGTTGCTGAAATATGAATCATTGATAGCAGAGCGATGCAATTATAAATGCTTTTATATAATAGTACAAAAACATACACTTTCTATCATCACGTGTGTGTGAGTATTTTGATTGTGATTCAGCACACTTTTATGTAGCTTTACTTTAGTGGTAGTAGAAGTACTCACATCATTCACTTAACTAAAAGTACTATTCAATGGAAAAATACAGATGTATTATCAGCACGATGTACTTACCTATATTAATAATATCAACCACTGTTGAGTAGTTTAAACACTAATAAAGCTAATATTCAAGTTAATCATGTGTTTTGTATGTAAAATCTTAATATACTGTATAAAGTAACCAATAATTGTAGCTGTCTCAGAACTGTATGTAAGTACTTGTCTATTTTTGAGTAACAGAAGACAAAACTGAATTCATAATATAACTTATAACATGGGGGTATGAGTTCCTACTCTATCCTTTTATAAGCTGAGTATTCCTGCCATCTGGCCTACAGCCACATTAACATTTTGTTCATAATTGTCTATCGAAAACAGTATACACGCCAACACAGAGAGGAAGCTATCAGAGGTCAAATACTTAACCCAGTTTACTTTGCCAAGCTGTTAAACAACAAGCTTAAAGTGGCTACAGCAATGCTTTAAGGCTGTAATTGTTTAAGTGGGAGAAATACTCAGTATACAGTATGTAGGACTACTTGGCCATGCACATTAAAAAGATTTATTTTGGGTTGATGCAATCATAAATTTGTGGTGGTTTGGTTTGGTCATAACTACTCTCCTTTCACACTTCACTGAAACAACAAGTGTAGAGCTGCTGCAGACCCAAATGATGACTAACTCAGCATAGAGGGTTTGTTTTGAAAAGCTATGAGGTCAAACATGGGGTTGTAAAGGCTAAATTCCACCATGAGTTCATAGCTGAACTTGCCAAACGTCACATTTGAAAACAAAGATCAGGCATGAATCCATGTCACCATATTGTCAGAGGAGATGAGGAGAGCATCTGTAAAATGTGTCTCAGCCATCTACAAATGGCTCTAGATAGAAGGAAGGGATGACAAAATGTGATTAATTCTGTACAAGTGAGCGATCCTCACCTCTCCTGAATACAATGAGGCCTACATAAGCAGGTTTGGGCGAACATAAAACAGAAGTGACCCTCTGCCTTTAAGGGCCACACTCCCACCACATCTTTCAGACTCAAACGCACCGCTGAAAGTACACTCACACTGGGAAAACAAGAACGCTCATAACAGGCTCTTTGAGAGTCCGGTCACGGTACACCTCAGAAGTGCGAAGTGTTACCCCAAACATTTTTTCAGTGTCATGCTGAATGCCGTGATCAGCCTGTCAATGTGGAGAACCACGGCTGTATTATCTTTACCACACCCCCCCAACGGCCAAAGTCATGAACCTGGGGAGAGTTTATTATTTCTACTCAATTAAAGGTTAATCTGATACTCTGAAAGGGCCTGTTTTTATCTCCACACCTAAATACAAAACTAGATTCAAGTCAGAGGAAGGCAAAGTGGATCACTAATTATTTCCTTATTACTGTAATTGAAGGTGGCATTAGAACGACAGTTGGCTCTTTGGCGGGTTCTCGTTAGAGGATATACACTCGCTAGGTGGGTCGCTGCAGAGACATGCTGTCTCCATAGAAACAATCACATCTGTGAATCACAACATCAAAAATAATCTCCAATGTATTGTGGAAGTGGGGAACATCTTGAAGCCCTCCAGAAGTGCAATACCCCAGTCCCCATAAGGCCTTTAACATCTTGTATTCGTCATTGGAGGAAAGCAACACGACCATTAACTATCATGGTATTTGGTCATAAGGTATTGATTTCGCCGTGCTCTGCAGTCTTTTGTGTTTAAACACAAAACCATGATGGCAGAAAAATGGAAACCAGCTGAGTTCCCTGCACAGTTGGCACTTTAAAGCTTACATAAACCTTTTGGTGCTGCTAATAAATTGAGCAGCAATGATTATTGTAGAGGTGTAATTGTGATCCGTGGGTCCTCAAAGAAAACAATTACTGAAGCTGAAGCCTTGATATAAAGCTAAAATTACACTGATGAAACCACAAGGTATTTTTTTCACCTCTGAATGAATACCTGGGCTAATTAAAATGCAACTCATTCTGACGGGTGATTGTTAATGAGCTCTTGGAGATACTTAAACAAGGAGCTGCTTCTGGTGCCAATTTCAACCTTGAAACCTGGGTTAAGTTAGCTCAAGAGTATTAAAATTCCCTTTTATAAGGACAAGTTTCTTTCTTGAAAGGGCATCAGAATGTTAAAATACCTGAATGAGGTTACGGCTCCAAATGATCCTAGACATCTAATTTGTCATCGTTGTACCCCTACAGCCCAATCTGATTAGCTCAAGCACCCTCATCGTCCATGTTCATGCTCCAAATATGTTTGTTTTAACTTATTTCAAGGTTGATGTTAATTAGTTTTATTACTATAAGTGGATAATTTTACTTTTTTTCACATATTGGCAGGTCAGTTTGTTTGAGTTTGCATTTGTACTACTAACGCTTCCAGTGGCAGAAGACTGATATACTGTATTATTCATTATGGACAATTATGGATAAAAATCCTAAATTAAGTCAAACACTGGGTGCATCTCATTTCGCTTAATTGCATCCACTTTTCCCTCACTTGCATCTTTTCCTTGCGGAAACGAGAAGAAGGAAAGGAGGAATGAGGAAATGTCAAATAAAGAGACTTGGGATGTACCCACAAACTTCAGACTTGCAGTTACAAAAGACTTGCCAAACACAACTTATTTGATCCAAAGTGTAAACCTAAGCAGGGCATTGCCCTTATACAACCACCATAGCAAATTCAATAACAAACTGACTTTAATCTAAGGTGATGGGGGTGTGTAGAAAGTAAACGTCCAAGCACTAAAATGCAGATTAGCTGTACATGCAGCCTGTGGGACAGGAGTATGAGGGTAAGGTTAGATTGTTTTACATTTACCTAATATCAGTCTGTAGATCATTAGCATGGCAGAACCCCACGGGAAATTTAGGTGGCCTCTGAGAATGCATGTAAAGGGGTCAGGGTGGTGTTCCAGATGGGAGGTTGCTGTGCTGTCTATCTCTTTCTCCTATTTTCTTGATTTATTTTTGTTCATTTAACTCGTACATATAAAGTTGCAGTGACATTTTTAATTTGCGTCACTGGATTACAGATTATCAAAATAATGCTGAGATGAAAGTGGGAAAATTGGTTCAGACATTGATATAAGCCACTGGGCTTCTCTTATTGCCATGGTTAAATTTCCTGCAGTGTTAACTATACTAGATAAACTTGCCCCAGTGTTTGTCCTACCTACCTCATTCTCCTGAAAACACACCACACACTCGAACATACACACACATACACACACACACACACACACACACACACACACACACACACAAATCCAATCACGCTACCAAGCAAACACATATAGGGTAACTTACATCAACACATGTAGCATGCATCCCAACCAAGACCCTCATGAATTAAAACCCAAACACACCCAGAAGAGCCTGCTTGACTGCAGTAATGAAATAAAACATCCTGCAAATCACAGTGGTCCAGAAGTATTAATTTGATTGAGTCGATAAACATTTTTACATTCTGAATGAGGACCCGGCGGACCCCTCTTTGGAGAACGGGTGCTCTTGAGAGCCAGTTGGTTTCCATCTCACTCTTTTTCAGGATGTGATGTACATTTAGCACGCTGTGTTCCAACTCCAGTGAGTGAAGATTAAATTTGGAGGTTGCTTGGTTTTCTTCTGTTGCTCCTTTCAAATACCAGTCCTCCTGTAAGTGCAACATAACCCAGAGACCCCCTCTTCAACCTCGGGATACTATGTCATGATGTTTCTGCCCTTTTGATAAATGACTGTCTGGAGCAGGTTCTCTCTCTGCAGTCTGTCCTCTTAGTTACTGCCCAGATGCTCAGCAGCTGGCTATCAACAGTTCTGCTATACAAAGACCCCGTTAATAATATTAATTATAATTATTGTTAAAATATGACAATCTCAACACTTTGTCCTATCTACACTCCTGAAAACAAGTTTGGCACAAATCTTTGTTTGTGCACAAAAAGTGTCTCAATAAATAATAAATCCACACAAGGAGCTACATTGAAAAAGATACCTTTAGACATTTTACTGAGTCTGATCATTTGGGCTCCTGTCAGAGGACACTGCTCTTAGCCAGTTTTATTTATTTTATTATTTTAAACTTTTCAACAAAAAGTTTGCAAGCAAAACCTTTTTTTGCACCCATTTTCCCTCACCTTAATTTGCCTCTGTGCCCCACTCTCATTGAGTGCCATTTATATCCCCTTTGCCCTAGAAACTTCATTCTGTGAAGGGACAATTTAGCCTTTCCCTTTCCCTTCCAAACACAGACACATTGGTAACAGCACCGAGCAGGAAAGTGATGAAACATTAAAGGAGAAAGAAGGAAAAGGAATCCCCTCCAGACCTTTATTGTTTGTGTTTGTGGTTTTTGATGAAATATCTGAAGAGACATCCCATTCTGTGTTACTCCTCTTGTAATTCTGTTCCAGCATCCAAACTGACGCCGAACCTCAGAGACTGTAATTGGCACTAGTGCTGCTGATGATTTGTCTTCAGATTCCTTCAAACACAAACAGTTTCATTCCATTCAATTTTGAACCATGTGTGACTTCGCTGGAAAATGTCTGCTGATTTTCATTCGTCCTGAACCCCCACATGTTTTCTTTTTTAAACTATGAATCAAACTGAACCAAAACAAAACATGATAGAACAACTCTTCACAGCCACTTGAGTGTCCTTTTTCTGGCACTTAATGTCATTATGTGGATAAGGCTCTTATTCTTACCACAACAGGCCTATTTGCTTAATTTTCATTTGAGGTTTGGCAAGTAGCCATCACAACAAGCAGCACATTGTTAGATAAAACATTTGATTTAGCACTACAGAAGGCCTCTGCACCTGCTTTGCAGCAGAAAAAAAACCATCCAGACTGTGACAAACCAAACAGAATCAAATCTACATTTTAGTGAGAGAGAGTCGAGTGCCAAAAATCATAAACACCCGACCACAGGCATTACAGAGGGGAGCAGCCTTCTCCCCAACACAGCAGTCTGTGGCAGACAAGATCCGATCTAAATCATAAATCAGACAAGACAGACGACAACCAGCTGAGGTGGAGCTCTCCCCCTGCCCAGAGTAAATAGACAAACCTGAACTTCAGAGGTGGTTTTAACACTCTGAATTATTTGGTTTACAGTCACTGCTCCAGCTAATGTAAAACACACAGATTGTAATCGTATGTTGGTATATGGTTAATGTGGATCTATCCCACAGATCTTTTCATCTGTTTTTTCTATGTATCAAAGAACAGGGACTGTTGTAAGTGCACTGCACGTCAGGAAGTGCATTTTTGTGCTGGAGGCGATGATGACATGACTGTATGTTATGGGTTATAAGAGCCTGAGCAAATAAATATTCAAATCTATCTCACTTCCTCGTTATGATCAAAATGTGATTCATTTGAGTCTGGAATAGATTTCTGATCAGTTGATTTTTTTTTTTTTTTTTTTTACTTTACTTTTATACATTTGGATTAAAAATTACCACAGTTTGAGACAGAATCCTTAAAAATGAATGACATTACAGACATGTTTTTAGCATTTTACTCTATAATCTATTGATTGTATCAATATCAAGGTCAACGGCAAAAGATGCTTCAATTTAAATCCGTTTCAATTCTTAAAATTCTTCAGCAAATAAAATAATCTGAACTCTGAATTACTTAATGACAGCATTATGCTCACTTAGCAACCATTTCCAAGACTTTAATCTCATCTCTACCATTTGAATCTACTACAAATCCAGGACACTTTAAAAAGACCCAAGAAATGCTATCTGACATTCATCAGAGGCTATAAATCATGATAAATGGAATTGTTGCCTTCTAAAGAGAAACAGGTTCTCATGGCTCAATTGCTACCATATGAGATACTGTCTTCAATTCACACACACAAGAAGTGCACACATGAATAGGTGCACAATGAACTACACATCCGTTTTAGCCACACATGTACAAGGCACACACATGGCATGTTGGGTGGCGTGTACTCAGACCTGGCTGGTGTTCAGACTGAAGTCAGCGGTGTTTGATTTTGTCAGATGATGGATCGTTCATCACTGGATAAACGTGCTTCATCAAACTCTACACGTATCCGTTTGAATCACATATTGCTGCTTTTCATTCATTATCCATTCATCAGCTCACAGCACGCTGGAGTGGTCTAACAGGAATCTGACATCTGCTGATATTCTGACATCTATCTTGGTTAAATCTCTCAATGTATTACTTATTTCGTTAAACTATCTAAATAGAGAGAGAAATATCTGTCCAAGAAACTGTTTTAGATGCAGTTACTTGTATGTGAAATGTTTTTGAAGCTCTCAAAATAGTAGGCCTTGACATATTTCTTTGCTGTGTTTAAATTATGTTCAGCTCTCAGTCCACATTGCAGCTTGTAGCTTGGGGGGTAAACTTGGCCCAGAATTTTATTAAATCATTTTCTGGCAGGCTTCTTGATCAACTAAGAAATTAATGCATTCTTATCTGTTTTCCTCAGAGAATAATAATTTCAAGTGAGTTGATAGATTTGTTGTATTATGAAACACACATATACACATTCACATGCTGGAGTGTGTCAGGTATTTGGCTGATATTCACTTGTTTCTGGCTATATTGAAACTTAATCCCATGCTTTAGGCTGGCGCTGAATGTATGTTGGCTAATCTTTTATAGCATGACCCCCCAGGAGTTTCCACAAGGACTTAAGATTGCTTCAGTACGATGTTTATTGTTCTCTGTATAAGAAGCTTAAGTGTAGGGACAAACTGAACCTGCAGCCTATAGTGCAATATTAAAGTAACATATAATTAATACGTGGGATGAAAACACAATAAAGACTTGCAGGTATATTTAGCAGCTAAACACTGTGATCGCTTCATATGAACTAGTAAAGCAAATATGCACCATAAAGTGCTTTGTCTGGTATGTCTTCATTACAACAATAACTCACTAGTACATCCTACACATCCCCATGAGCACCTCTTCTCTGCATAGCGATAGCACTTCAGCCATTACATCATCAGCCTGAGCAGCTTTGTTCCATTTGTGGCTCCCAAACGCACTTTAGGTTGAAATTAATTTAAGTTCCAGTGGGGGAAATAAGACATTGTGATTGGTTCAGACATACATGGTTGTGATCGGCAGCTCGCAGGAGAACTTTCCATTAAGGGGGCCAAACTTGATCTCTGACCTCATAGGAACTACAAATATCCCCATTGGCCCCGACGTTAGTTGTGATGACCACACTGTGGGGGTTAGAGGTCAGAGGTAAGAGGAAATGAGGCATTGACCGAGACTTATAGGACCATACAAGGTGTTTCCTCTGTGTGTTGGGTAACAGAGCAGTGTCTGTCGTTATCATAATCTTCATAATCACCAACATCATTATCATAGAGTGTCATAGTATTGACATACTTTCTTTGTTAATTTCTTGTAGAACTACAGTGTGGAGTCCAAAACAAATATCCCCATGAAAAATACATTTTTATTTTTGGTTTGCACGCAAACTACCTGTATTGACCATTGCTGATATGTCTCTGTATCTACTCCGACCACTCAAAGCGCTGTACACTACATGCCACATTCACACAGTGGTGACACAGCATCAGGAGCAAGTTGGGGTTCAGTATCTTGCTCAAGGACAGTTCAAGGAGCCAGGGATCGAACCTCCAACCTTCCGATTAGAACAACCTGCTCATCCTCCTGAGCCACAGCCAACCCAGATCTTTGCTACATAGAAATAAAGTCATAAAGATCAATGTAAATGTGTGTGTACACATTTTATCCAAGAGTAATCTTCTTATCAGCTTTCAGATTCTTTTATATTTTTTTCAAGATTGAATAATTTCTGGTATTTTAGTTATTGAATGGCTGATATGGAGAGTTTCTTAGTGGGCAACAGTCAGATTTTCATGAACAAACTTTCCTCGCCGTTCCATCTGGTGCCCGCTGCTGTCTGCTGACTTGTTCATGTTGATTTAACAGGACAATAAACAGCCTGTGGCCCTATATCCACTTTGTGATCTCATTTCAACACCACATGAGAGGTGATAAAACATCCCTCTTTTGCACTGACTGTAACTTATTAGGAGTGACTTAATGGTTATAGATGCTGCCTATCAACCAGAAGGCCTGGTAGGGTTGCTTCATAAGGAGCCACTCCTCTGTGGCACTGAGCAAGAGTTCAACAACATTTTATAATCATCCTTATATATAAGGAGAGGAGAAACATTGAAGTTACTGGTTGGACGGGACTGAAGCTACACATTGGTAAATATTTCATACTTTCCCAGCATAGATGTATGTTGCCTGCTATTCTTGTATCATTGTTTATTTTAAAGGGGTGGATGTCAACCTTTAAAATAGATAGTTGTCTGCAGGACAACGGGGGTCACTTGTAAAACCTTTCAAAAACCTTAAAAAACTATGAGAGGCTAAATCTGTTTCCATCTGCATTAGCACAGGATCGGAGCATTGTAATGTGAATTCTTTTAGCTTTAGTCACTGATAAACAGTCAGTATGTGTGTGTAAATGGGAAGGAGGATAATTTAAATGATAATTAAAAAAATAATAATAATAATAAGGACAATCTTTATGACTTTTTCCTTGAAACATGATTCCAAGTATTCAACATCAGTCACCATGTTTTTTTACAGTAACTCTAGTTGCCATTCTTTGTTATCAGAAAAGCGTTATCCTTTTATCTTATCTATGACTCCCGACAGTTAAACATATGGGGGAAAGCGCAAACACACATACACACACACTCATTTGCTGACTTGAGTACATATGTCTGACACACACGTCACCCTCCCTGGTCAGCCTCCATCACTCATCACATCATATGAACAACTTAAGCGTGACTTTCTTTATATTAAAAAATGGTTGTGCAGAGAGGTTTTTTTAGTTCTGGAATCGTTTTTAATAATGTCTTTATTTAGTCTTAAAACCATCCTCTGTACCCTGAGGGCTGAACTTTTTAAAAATGCAATAAAGACGAGTGTGGAAATTGTCCAGAAATCCTCCAGTTTTTTTCCACCCATTTCTCGTGTAATGACCTGCACTCAGCCGGTTTGAAGAGTGACTTCTGATTCCTATCAATGACACAGGAATGTAATGTATAAGTGGTCATTCTGTGTATCAGGTTTCTGCACTTGAAAGAGAAACAAAGGTGTCTTGCACAGGGAAATAAATCATTTTCATAATGTAGTGAATGTTGCTTTTCTATTATTATTCCCTTTAGCTGAATTTAGGCAATGTTAGTTTTGCTTGGCTGCACTCAAATGAAGAATTTCACCTCAAAAATGCTCTATCTATTCAGAGAAAATCTCACAATACAAAAGACTATAATTCAAATATACAATTAACTTGTGTACCATAAATGTTTCACACTAATCCAAACAACAAATTTTTCAAGGCTGGAATCATGTTTTTTTTTAATGCTAGGTCTTATTTTGGAATTCCGTAGATTCAGTGTTTGTCGCTCCAAGGGCAAACAGAGATTTCTGTGTGTGTTTGGCATTGGCCTGAGTGAGAGATTGATAAATGAGCGCTGTGTGGATTAGTCTGCCAAATGATTCTGAGTTGAAAGTTTAAAAAACATTCGTCATGGCCGGTTGCCTTCACACAGTATCGCACGTGGATCACCTAGATAACAGATCCATTAAGACCACTTTGATATTATTTCCTCTTTTCATTTGTAGTAAAGAAAGAGCTTAATGCTGCGCTGCGTCCAAGTGCAACAGAAGAAAAGCAGACAACATCTGGATGTAGAGAGGTGATGGGGGTGATGGCCAGTGAATGTAAACAACAGAGGATGAATATGGCTTCTTTTCTCATGAGATGTTCAAATATTCAGTGAGAGAACTTAAGCTAATAAAATAACAACACAGCAAGTCAGTATTTTAAAATGTTTTTCCCTTGAAACCCTTCTAGCTGATTACATTTACTTATGATTTACAACAAAAGTTTAGTTGTATTATAAGCCATGTAAATCTCTCAAGCCATGTTTATTTACACAAACAAAGAGCACGCTATGAGAAAGCTGGACCGTGTCTAATTGGCAGGACGTCTTGACCGCTGTCAGCCAGCTGACAAGCCGACAATGTCGTGCAGCCATGTGTGGAGGTAAACACGCCGAGCCCCTGCCCCTCTGTCGTCCTGACTCCATCCTGACACCCCCGACTCACCTCCTCTACAGCTCATTGAGTCGACACCAGAGAAGCGTTGATCCCACTTGTTCTGGTTCACTAAGGCCTGGAATTCCCTATTCGGATCAACCGGAAAAGTATCCTCTCGGTCCTCCGAGACAGCTAAAAGCCTGTCTGTTTAAAGGGGGGGGGTCTCGTAAACCTGTCGGACCCGATGGTGTCCTTTTACCTACCTAGCTTCGGCCTTGGCTTGGAGCATTCCCGGACACTCTTAAATGGCGGTTTATGGGTAACCTGCCAGCCCCGGGATCATCGGAGGTTTACGGGTGACCAATAAAAACGCTGCTGTGGTTCGGAAGCTCCCTAACTCATCTCCCCTCTTCAAACCCAACCCCCATTTCACTCTTCCTGTCTTCAAAGATGAGAGGAAATCCCAATAAAGTCACCACCTTTTCCCCACAACTCCTCCATTTGCTTCCTGCATTCATCTGCCATATTATCTCAGTCCAGTTTAGATTTTACAGTGTAAAGACTCTGGTTTTTGTCATCGCAAAGCTGTCAGCAAATCCTTACATTTGTGAAGCTGGAATCATGAAATGTTTTTGCATGAAAATTGCTTACGGTAAACGGCAATTCATTTTCTGTCAATCAACTAATTAGTTAATGTGCAATTTTACAAAACTTGTAAAATGTACTATATTTCCCTCTGAGATGTAGTGGAGTATAAGTAGAAAGTGTCATGGAAAGATGGGACTCAAGTAAAGAACAAGTACCTCACATTTGTACTACAGTATACAGTACTTGGGTAAATGTACATTCCACCACTGACCGAGCTTTAGAGGTGCTGGTAAGAAGATTTTGTTACATTTGGACAGAGCTAAACAAGCAGATTTTATGCTAACCACAGTCGGGATGCCGGAAATTTATTGTACAGAAATGATTAATAATCTCTCAGCAAGAAAGCAAATAAGCCTACTTACCAGAATATAAAATAATTATTTTTAAGGACTGTATATGGCTCTGTTGCTCTAAATACTGAACTCAATGTTATGTTGTGTCTACCTCCTTGAGTCCAAATATAATACAAACATTAAAGAATGAAGAAAAATAATACATTTCCCATAAGTTAAATTTAGCAGTTGAGGGTGTGTTTTATCAGATGGTTGACTTGGCTGATGAGAGTGATTCAGAAGCTCCAAACATTCACAGTGAGAACGTCACATCTAAACACTGTCTAATAGACATAGGCCAATAGAAGCAGCTGGGAAAATGCACAGCCGTGTCTTTAATTAATGACTCAATGTCAAGTGAACATCCATCACAAAAACTAAAGATGGTGTATGTTGTTGCACTCTTGTGAAGTTTGTTCAGTCTAAGACAAATGGAGAAGGTTGTTAAAATAAGTATAAGTGTGGGATTTGGGGATTTTCTGTCTTTGTTTTTCTTTCCCTTTTTGTCTTTCTCTGTCTTTCCTAAACACTTAAACAATTACTTACATCATATTTCCACAGGGTGACATGGTGTTTTATGTATTTTCACTTTTTATTTTATGTATTTCGATGGTCAAACTTTATGCCGGCTGACCTTTCTTTGCTCATAATGTCCATCAAAGCAAACATGCTCCACTGTTTTCTTACCTGCGCACCCACCAACTGGAGGTGACAGTTTTAGACGGGACAGCTACACATGGTCAGGGTCGTCCATAAAAGTAGCGACTGGGGTCAGTGCCATGGGTTTACATGATGTTGTCTGGTTATGGTTTACATGACAGATGGTGGAGTTACAGCTAAATCAACATGTCTCCCACATACACCACGGCAGGGAGGAGCTGTCGTCTCATACATTTCTGTCTTGGAGTGGGGTGATTGGAAATCAGTGTATTTGTGTATGCTCGGACATCTGGTACCGTCATTTTATGATTTAACTCAATTAATGATATCAGTTTAATTTTTAAGGTGGTTTTGGATGTTGAAGTTCTTTCATTCTGAAATATTTTGGGCTTTATTTTATCTCGTTTCACTTTCAGTCACAGTAAAAAGAAAACATACCTAAACCTGCCAGATGTAAAAATGCCAGATAGTTAAAAGAATTGTAGTGATTATATTGGCAGGTATGTTGTTATTCTACATCAGTGAAAATAGATCTGAACTGATCTATTATCTGATCTTTCATCTTTCCAGAAAATCACTTGGCTTTGAAAAAATAAGTCTGGAACACTGGATTTTTGAGTATTAATCTCTTTGTATATTGTCTAAAACTGAATTTTGTCTTTATATAGATGGATATTTCCCACAGCTTTTGTTGCAGAATAATAATTGCTTAACTCTAAACTTTTTTGTGTTCAGTTTTTGAGATCATATTTAACTGTTAAGCTGAATGTTTAATTTATAAAATTATATAAGCGCACAGGTGCAGTACCTAAACTAACTAACTGACTTAATAACACACAGCAGAATCAAAATGTCAGTAAGCAATGTGTCTTAAGCAATAAAAAAAAAGGTAAAACTTTACTTTTACTTACTTTAATTTGACAATTATGGGTTGTTGTCAAAGGAGGAATGGGAAGAGATCAATGAACAACAATGGAAAACAACATGCTCACTCTCATGGAGGGAACATGGTTGGCCGAACATTGAGAGATATTTTATTACAGCAGCACAACAGAAATCTCAGGATATGAGATGTTGAAGACTATGTGGAGAAAGTAAAGCCAATCATTTCCATATCTTTTGGGAATGCCCCTCTATTATACCTTATTGGCTCAAATTAAAGAAATGCATGGGAAAATTTTGAAAATGGAACTTCCATTTACATTTTTTGATTTGTACTTGGGAAAAGGGAACCAGAGAATAACAAATTCAGGGGACAAATATTTATTCAGAATAATGTTAGTGGCAGGTAAAAAAGCCATCACCAGGAAGTGGCTGAAAACGGAGGTACCTAAAATGGAGGATTGGGTCGAAGTAATGCATAACATTACATTACTAGTTAGACTAGAATCAGATAAATTTAAGAATTTCTGGAATAACTAAATAATTTTGTTACACCATTGAGAACAGACTTTATTTGGTAAAAACAATGTATCTTATGGATCCCCTTGGTTCTTACTACAAATATTGACTGTTCAATGTTCATAAGATTGTGTTCGGCATTATCCTTCACCAGGTGAGAAAGGTATTTACAAGAGGGGAATGAAAATGTGGATCGTAGTGAAAAATTTACTCATTTCGAGTCTACTGAGTTTGTGTTTAATTGTGAATTTTTGTATATTTATGTGTTTGATCCCTGTTGTGAAGTATTTGTATGCTCTGTATACATGGAAAACATATGTGTGAGATGTTAAATGCTAATGGGAGAATGCTGAATGGAATCGATAAAATGTTAATTTAAAAGAAAAAATTATTTGACAATTATACGTTGAATTTTTTTTTTGTTGAGTCATCAATTGTGAAAAAACCAAACACAACTATATATTTATGGGGTTTAAAAATGCAATGTCACTTTATATGAATGTATACAAAATTAAAATAAAAAATTACATTTGGATATAGACCTAAAATCGTTGGTCAACGAATTGAAAGCACTTTTCTCTAGTTCAGAGTTTGCTGTCTCAATGAGGATTAAACTGTTACGATAATGGGCCGCACACAAGCCTTGATGAAACATAACTCAGAGTCTATGAATAGAAGTATAACAGAATGTACACTGGCTCTGTGTGAGGCCTCAAATGATTAAACGATCCCCAGCTGGTGCTGAAATAGGAAGTCACCTCACCTGTTTTCTTTGCATTACAAAACAAATTGATTCTCTATACTCTGAACAGCAAAAGACCTTGTTTTCTGGGCTTTTACCAGAGCAGTGATTTAATGTTTTACTGAAGTTGTTTCACTCATGCATGTTCCCTTACTCTCTGTACAGCTGTAAAAATAAGTACTGGCCTCCACTGAGGGACTATTTATTTCAAATGATATTCATTCTCCCCCAGAAACAGAGGTGAGATCGGTCCTGGATGTGACAGATGCAACAGTGTATGTTGACATGAGACATGCATACATTCATACAACAACCTTGTGTCTTTATTTTATCATGTATGTATGACACACAGTGATGCGTTCACATGCACAACCAAGTACAAAGTAAATTTAGTATCAAAGAATTAGGAACATACTGCCTCAATAGGCCTGTATCCTCCTGCTGATCCGTCAAAGATGTTCCTCCTCTTAGTCCCTGTGTGGGTCATTAAGAACTGGATGAAGTGAATTAATGTTCAGATCCGTGCAGCAGCCAAACCTCCAGATGTTGTCTGCTGTCTATCTTTACATGTGAAAATGTGGGAGACACACCTACTGCGTAATCAACAAGTGGTTCTGTATTAAAATAGCAAAAAGTAAAGAAAGGAAAATTATTTCAAATTAACATTTCTTGCTTACAGACAGGCGTCCCACCTCAGTCAAGTTCACACCACACATCTGTGAAGTCCTGAAATGCAACATAGAGTATTTCCACTTAACCATTACAAAATCTGTAGCAAGTAGCAATTTCATCCTTAAATAAATATTGTACTTAGAAATGCTGAAAAGAGAGAGTATTAAAATACACATTGCAACAACCACAATCAATGTACAGATTACATGAAAAAAAGCACTTTATTAGAGTTCACATTTGATCTAACTCACTTAAAATGGGGAAAATCATCTCTTTAATCATCACTTTAGATTTTTTACATTTCAAATGTGAGAATTAACACTATATATTTGACTAACACTCATAAAATAACTGACTTTTTCTAAATTTATATCTTAGAAGTGGAGAATTGGAAAACCATCTGCCTGTGGTGACCACAGCACCTCAGCTGTCAGAGCAACATACTTCAAAAGGGCATTCGTCTTTCATGAAATGGCACGTCATTTTCTACACTTCCATATGTTTTCTTCAGGACATTTGATTTTGCTTTTCAACACAATACATATTTTAAATACATATGCCATGCAGTCGATGACATAATTAAATTTTTACCCTGCATGTGGAGCACAGCTGCCTCCAGTACTACAGCACCTCAGCTGTCAGAACATAATCCAGTCGTCCATTAACTAAATCCATGATAAACACATGCCAAGCTCATAGTAACACTTTCCCTAAATGCTTGTGTGTGTCCCAGAGTCTGACCCTTTGCTCCCTCTAAGTGGACCATAACTCTCATCTAAAGCTCATCTGGTCTGGTTTACAGCCTGTAGGGGGTCAGACGATGGCGCACTGTTAACTCTATCACTATCTAAACCATTTAGGGCTGCTCTGTAACACTTATCAGTTATATGGATTAGTGATGGGATGAGAGGGGAGACAAAGCAAGTCAGACAGAACAAATAGACAAGCTGGTGAAAGGGAAGATAGAGATAGGAATAAAACAGCAGATAATTATAATTAAGCTCAAATGCCACAAAAAATGAATCAGGCAAAAATAATATTTATTTGTGGTTATTATGCGTCAGGTAGCAGTTACTTTAGGAACCATAATAAAAGAGAGAAAGAGACATGAAAGGACATCCAGGCAGGTGTTGCCTTTCCCCAAAGTGATTGCGGTGATCATAGTCTGTCAGCAATGTAATAGCGATCTGAGGCGGCACTCAGATGGACTTGCTGAAAGGATAAGACAGAGCTGTTGACCTGCGAGAGACTCAACCATTTACATGGCAGAGTGCAAAAATATGGTTGGAGAAAGAGAGAGAATAAAAAGATATTGAAAGATTGGGGACAGCCTTGAGAAAATGCGAGAAAAAGTGAAAAGCTGTTTGAGAACTGAGGAGGACTGTTTAAAACGTGGTGATGAGTTGAAGTGATAGTTTGTTTAAACTGTCTTTAAATCTCTCTCACAGGGAAGACTTGAATTACACCAATTAGTTTCCGCACAAAGCAGATGAAGGGAAGTTGAAACCAAGTCAAGACTGAGACCAGAGCAATCAAATCCAATTCAATATCAAAACAGAGTCTAGTCTCATAGTGTATATATGTTTACAGTTAATACAAATAAAATAATGCACAGTCTGAGTTAAATCAAGTTGGTATATTCCAAAGTTACAGTTACAGGTTACAGAAAACTCTAGGGAGACACAGTGGAAATTTTATACATAAAGTGTTGAGCACTGCAGCTCTACACAGAACTAACATGTGGTCAGTTTGCCCAAACCAAAGTGAATTTGTTTGAGGGATGGTCCAGGTTTTTTGAAGTGGGTTTGTGAGGTACATAGTCAGTGTATTACATGCAGTAGTAAGGGGTCAGCACCTAGATCCTAGATCAGCTGTTTGGACTGGATTTACAGCAGTTTATGGAAGACAAATACAAGATTAAAGCTGCAAATGGTACAGTAGGGGGCGCTATGAGTATCACTGAATATTGGAATGTAGATATCTTCAGGGTGGGACTCCTATCACACGTGCAGTTTGGTGCAGATTGGACAAATTACACTGAAGTTAGAAGACCTTCCTGTTACACCACAGACACGCCCTTCGCCGAAAACTCTTTACATGCAAAAATAAATAAATAAATAAATACAGAAATAAATACAGTGTGTGCGAAAAATGGCTGCTAATGTGTGCTGCGTTTCATGAGGATTGGAGCATGTTGCGGCTGCCAAAAATGCAATTCACTTTGGTTAAGAATAATAATAATAGGAGCAGTTTCAGTAGGGTCCTAGCAGTGTTACTGTTCAGGTATACAGAACAAGAACTTTTCATATAGATATTGAACGGGCTGAGGAAATGTAGTGCCAAAAGAAAGAGCTGTCGTCAAGGTAAAGCAGTGATGTAATATAGTGTACACTTAAACTGATAATGATTGAAGGTGGGAGTTGAGGCTAAAACATGTTTTTTCTGCTGATCCTGACGCAGGGTATTTCTGATGGATAAATGCACGTTTGCACTCTTGAATTTTTGTACTTGGAATGAATTTCCAATTCCCTGCAGCAGCTATGTGATTTACTGTTGTTGTTGTTGTTGTTGATGATGTTATTTATTCTGTCATTGTGTGAACCGTTGCTCAACAAATGTCTCTTGGTATGACAATAAAGATAACCTTGAAGCTTAAATGTGGGTGCTTGGAGCTCAAAAACATCAACTCCCTGGGTTCTGTGTGAAACCAGCAATGTACTGTTTTCCACACTCACAAGGTAATTGAAAGACTAGAAGAAGAAACACTCCTAGTGAAATCCTTTGGCTTTGCTTAAACAGCAGGGTTTCATGCCTCTTAAAGGTTTTTACTGAGATGCTCTTTGCTTCTTTGTTGCCCAGCCCCAAAGGTATGAGGTAGACACTGTCCTAAAATGCTGCAGCAGATGTGTTACAGAGCTCATTTCCTTAACAGAATCCACACTTTGTGGATTTTTACTGCAGCGCAAAGCTCGCTGCAATCTTTCATGTTTACCTTTTACGGGACAGAGGTCACAAAATGACATCTGTGCATCGAAGACACAGTTGTTCGAGTGTTACTCCAAAGCCAAGGTATGTTTTGCAGATGGACAGACTGGAAGAGTTACTTTGATTCCGATTTCTGAGGTGCAAAACCGAGAGGTTGGTGAGTCTGAAACAGATATTTATCATTAAAGTGTGAATAGAGGTGGCCTTTGCTGGCCTCTGGACCTCGGTGTACTTCAAGACTTTCTTAATGCCATTCATTAAAAGCCTGAGCATCACCAAAGGCTCATTCACACTCTGGTGCTCAAAGGTTGACCATGGACTTAGACACATGAAAACTCTCCCTCTTTGCAATTTTTTCCCCTGAATGGCAGCTTCTCAGCCTTTGTGGGTCGGCCACTGGAACGAGATGGGTTTTGAATGATGGCTGTCTGTTTGTGTGAAGTAAAAATGTTGAGTGAAAAGGAGGGCAAAAGAGGACTCTGTTTGCGATTTTCCTGGAGACTTCACAAAACTAACATCCTATAGAGTGGTTTCTATAGAAGCCAATGTTTTTGTCTCTGGAAGTCATAGGGTTAATGCTATTCTGGAAGAACCTGGGTTCCAGTTGGTTGTCCTGTGTGGTGAAGTGGTCCTTGTTGACTCTGTGTGTTTGTGTGTGAGTGTGCGTGTCAGTGCATTTTCCTGGTGGGCTCATGCTGATGTGTAGCTGTCTTGACAATCACTCAACATGTTTATTCATTTGTGTTTGTGCAAGAATTAGGAAACAACCAACAGTCTCAGTGAAATTAGATATACTGTGTGAATATTAGGTTATTTCAGCCAAGAATAATTGTGCATCAATAGCCTGACATGAAACGCAACTGTCACTAAGGCCTCATCACACCATTTAAATTAGCATGCATGCTGCAAGCTGAGCGGGCACGGAGAGCCAAAATAGTCCAAAACAGAGGGAGATATCAAAGTGTTGCTACATCCGCTTTCATTTAATCCTGCTGAGTATGAGCATACTGTAAACTGGTCAACAAAAGGGAAACAGTTTGCAGTTATGGGGAGCTTGGGGAGTAATAGATTATATTTAATTATGTTAAATATTTAGTTACGTAATCAGAATAGAAAAAAGTGCAATTGTAATCCATTACAGATACAGAAAAAAAACATACCATACATACAACCAGATCACATTACATAAAAATGGGGATTATTTAGCAAGATTACAATTTAGATTATTTTTTTTACATATACACTGGGCAGAGGTCACATGTTATGAAACAGGAGTCAATGGTACAAACACATTGTCTGAAAACATTGTGTGAACATATTATCATTTCATTCAATAAAGAGTTATTAAGTCTTACTGAAGAGAGAGGGAAAGCTCTTGAGCTAGCTGGCTAGAGAGCTTTTCCCCTCCTCAAAAACTGGCAATAAAATTAAATGATATACAGGCCTGAGAGCAACATGGCAGGGGGGAGAAAGCTGCTCAGTACAGAGTAAATAGAAAGAAGCCTCAGTTTCTCTGTGACTGACTGGTTCTATCCTGTCAGCTGTTGGCTTACCAGCTACAGAAGATCAGATCCCTACCTCTGCCTTGTCATGAAGAGGTCTGGGGGAAACTTTGTTTTTTTTATTTAAAAAATAGATGTTTGAAGAATTACAGCAGTCCACTTTGTAAGAGCATTTTTGCTTGAATTGCTGAGGTCTGTACACTCAAAGGTGTGTTTCCACAACTCATGTTTTGTGAGGGGGAAACAGATTTCAGATGCCTTTGCCTTCGTAATAAGATACATTAATATCTTAATGTGCCTCCTTATTTTCCCTTCATAGCTTCATTTTCTACTTTTTTTTTACAAACTTCACTTTTTGAAATGACACACCCAAAATATAGATCAACTGATCAACATATGCTGTTTTTCAAAATTTCCTCACCTTCCCACCTAAAGCATGGTTACAGTTTTTGTTGGCAGGTGAGTCTATTGAGTTATCAGGGAGGAACACTGGCAGCAAAACGGTAATCGTGGATATCAGAGAGTTAAAGGAGGCTCATGATGGGGGATTTCAGCTCAAAGCAAACTGGCCTTTATTGAGGTGTTAAACAGGAGAGTATAGAAAACTATAGGAGTACAGAGCCTGTATGCCAACAAACCCCTTAATCCTCAGACATGGAGGCATGACGAGACTCCCAACACTCTGAGTCTAAACTCAAACAGATTGACACAATGATTGAGACGTATAGATTTGGTTTTTCTTTGGGTGCACGTTTTTTTCCTCCAGGCTAGCTGTTTTGAGTGTAAATGCTGTGTTTAAGTGGGAAATGTATGCCTGGGGGTGTTTTCTCTGACTGACTGAGAGTTCATTTCTAAAACACTGGATCCTTTTTGGAAAAATACTAGTTTCTCATTCGGTGTCTTAAAAACAAGAACGCCCCAACTGCAACCACTTTGTGAAGTATATGTGTTATCTTGTAACAGTTGGTATCTGTTATTTTATTTTAGCTTTATATCTGCTGCCTCTCTTGTAGCACAGGGTGAAACCTCTTTTGCTGATGTTTCAAATGATCCTTAAACTAACTTGGACCAGTTAAAGATACAGCTGGGTGTTTTCAGTGAAAGCTAATCACAGACAAATGATTTTGGCACAGCAAGGAGATTAAATAAATCATTCTGGACACATACAAATCCACAGTGACCATATATCGTAATGTACTGGATCCATCTCCAGTGCAGCTGGTGCGTAAATTTAATAATCCCAAAGCAGCATTTGAATGCTAATCACTGAATCCCTCCGTTGATTAAAGCAAACATTAGGGAAAGTGAGAAATCTACTGTTTATGCTGTAGGAATTGCTGCATTCGTCTTGAAGTGAATCAGTATGTATGGCTGAATTAAACAGACGTCCAACCACATAACTGGATGAGAGTGTTTTGTGGAAAACGGAGAAATGTAGACTATTCTGACATTTCTGGGTGTTTGAGGTCCAATTTGATATAATTTTAGATTCCTCACCAGCCTGATAAGTTTAAATACAGTTGTTTCAATTGTAAAAGATTGACTGATAAAATAATTATCATGGATTAGGGACAGTTGTATAAAGAAAAAGAAAGACTTCACCCCTCGATCAGATAACTGATAAGTGAAAACGAGCGGGGCTTTTATTTTTATGCCCTCATGATGGTCAGATGAAAGAGGAAGTGAAGAGGAAGTGATGGAGGAGAGGCTGGTGCTAAGTGGATTGACCCTGGCCATCATGATTAAGGCCATAAACAGGGCTCTGGTCAGAGGTTATTAAAGGATTATAAAGGGCTCTAAAGGGTTATAAAGGACTGGTCTGGAGAAGATTAACCAACACTGCTGCTCAAATCAAGACTGTTCCACATTCCACAGCACAAGTTTACACCAGGCAGATGTGAAATCAGTTTAGTTGACTTGCAAATCACTTTCTATCACTGCCTTGTTGTTCAAAGTAGAATTTGATTTAATGATGAGTCTTTAGGATTGTTTATGCCTATTCAAAAGAAAAGTTCATGAATGTGCAATTGTGGTTTGCCCAGAGAAAAAAGGTCTTTGAACATGGTAAAGAGGCATGTATTTGACATGTAGGTACAAAGCAACAATGTTGTTGATTAGATAAAAAAGAACAATGCCAGACAGTTTTATAAAAAAATAAGAAAACACCTTTAAGTGCCCTGAAACCTGTTATCTCATTCCCAGTCAGGCTCTAATTTCCCTCAAATTCTCGTGTGGCTGTTGATGTTCACACTGTTATCATTTACTCTTGTCCTGGACACATCTGACCAATGAAAACCCGAATTGTAATTTATTATTTTCGCCAATTAAAAAAACACCTAAAACAAAAAAAATGATGTTGGGCACCATGTGGGCAAGTTCTTCAAGGATCACAGCATGTAACAACAATATAGTCAATATTACTTTTAATATCACATATTATAATATTATATTATATACTATAATGAATTGAAGACAGAAAGCCTATCCACATAACCACCACCCACACCCATCACCTTTGGGCATATTTTCTACAGTTAACTGCACCCATCAGTTCTGCTAGCTCCCCCTCTCTCAGCAAATTTAAAAACTGCAGCAAAAGTGTAGGGAGTGCGGCCTCGACACCAACCAAAGTAAGTGACAGATGGGAACAGCAAGCTGTAGTCAGAGCTAACCAGCCATTAGGAGCTGCTGTCAAAATCTTTGTGTCTGCGCTGGAAACATGGAGAGTATGCAGTCACTAGAAGCACATTCAAGGCCATTTGTAAAAGTTTATGTGTTGTAGCTAAGCTATCAGCTCAGAGAGGCTAACTCTGTGGCAGTGTCAGCGTGTGGGATCATCATCAAGGGAAAAAACTCAATTAATCAAAATATCTGAGTGCTCCTTCAACCACTGCCAATATTACCATTCTCAATTTGAAGGTGAAAATGAGGCATGACAGAGGCCCGTGCCTGAGTTTGCCCAGGTCTTGAAAATAAAACTATATCCACCTCCAGGCTATGTTTTCCTCCCATGCACCAGACAGGTCCAGAGGAATGAACTGAGTGGTAATGGGAACCAGAGCCCCAGAGCTTCCTCAGCTAATCATATGCAGCCCCCAGTGAAGACAGCAGCACCATCACTCTCTCACTGCATCACTCCATCACTCTCTCTCTTTTTCCTCTCCTTGTATGACCAGCGGCCTGAGTTTAGTCCCAGTTGGCCCCTGCTGCCTTCATTGTCCATCCTTCTTATGCCTTTACAGCACTGTCATTTAGTTCCCATTCTCTTTGTGTGCCCTTTTTCCCGCTGGTCAGCCCTGCTTTAAGCTCTTAATCTATCTTTCTCTCTCTCTCTCTCTCTCTCTCTCTCTCTCTCTCTCTCTCTCTCTCTCTCTCTCTCTCTCTCTCTCTCTCTCTCTCTCTCACACACACACACACACACACACACACAAAGACACACTGCAGAGACTTGTGTTTTAACCATTCATCAGTAGCTAATCTCAGCTGTCTGCTTTGAGGTGTTTTGGGGCCACGCGCTCATAATGAGAAATGGCTCCTGGGCAGAGTGAAAAACATATCACTGTGTTTCTATGTGTGTGTGTATGTGTTTGTGAGTTTCCTCACCAGTGACCAGAGGTCTAACTTACATAAATATTTGGTCCCATAAAGGCAGTTAGCAGCGGCTTATGAATCATAAAGCTCGTTAAACAGGAGTGTAAATAAACAGTAAAGCGAGTCCTGGCGCCCCACCGAGCTCCCTCTCCTTTCATAACTCAGTCTGGGCTCCGCCTGCTGTGGACGGACGTGTGCAGCTCTCCACCTGGGCAACAGGTCCCACTGTTTGACTTACTAACCTGCTCAGCTTGGCTGAGTCAGACGGTAAATTAGCAGAAGGTTGGTGCTTGGGTGTAAACTTGTGTAACAGCTCGTTGAAGGCCAATGCAGTGGAGATGCTTGGAAAAATTCCTTTTGACGCTTGTTTTCTCAGAGGCGATTTCTTTTACAGGGTTTGTCATTAGGAAGGAGTCAAAGTTTATGATGCATGGATGATTTGTTCATAACGCAGACCAGACGGACAGTGTGTGTGTGTGTGTGTGTGTGTGTGTGTGTGTGTGTGTGTGTGTGTATGTATGTGTATGTGTGTGTGTGTGTGTGTTAAGGCCAATACAAGAGCCAAAAGCACAGAAGTATTAGTACTAGGGTTTCTACTTTGCAGGCCTTACTCATTTGTACATTTACTTGATGACTGTAGATACTTTGCATATTATGGTGGTAATTATATTATTTATTTATTATTAGGGAATTTTAATGTGTAAGAAATACTTTCTGTCTACTGTTGATAATGCAAATTCTTAACATGAACATACACTAACCTTCTTAAGTCCGTATACGAATTTGTTTGTAATATTTCAAAGGTTTCCACACTAACAGAGTATGGAACTAAACCAGCCACACATTATAATTAAATACATATTACAGTTTGATGTAGTCAAGAAAGACTGAAAGGAAATCCCTTTTCAAAAGGAGTTATTTTATTGTGACGGCTTCTAGTTTTACATGAAGCTTTTAGTATTTTGGGAGTATTTTGAGTATTTTTGAGTATTCTGGAGTTTTTGTCTGTTTGTCTGGGTGTGTGTGGGTTTTATGCGAAAGAGAGCACATGTTCCTACAGTAGTACATGTGCACTTCCTGGAAGGTCTGAAGTGCATCTGAGGGTATGCGTGGAGTTATATTGATTCAATTGATTGATATAACTAAACATCTGTACAGATACAGAGCTTACTCTGGCAGTGATAAAGTGGAGGAGAGATCGAAGCCCAGGTTGATCTATGGACCGTGATATTGCTACCTAGACCAACACTGGAATCCAAATTCATCTCTAAACACAGAAACCTGTTACCTGGGACACTGTGCCTGATAATGAGAAAGGTTAAGAACCACTTTTATGAAGATTTTTCCAAATAGGTAATGAGATCATTTTTGTTTGAGTTGGACTGAATTTTTGCCAAGACATGCTGGTAATAAGATATATTCCATTTCATACCTCCCTGTCCCTCCTGAGTCACACTCCACTCTCCCATAGCTTTGTCATCCATATTAATCTCCTCAGCTCCTCTTTCTCTTATTCCTTCTCCAAGCAGATTCGGCACAATCCCACAGAAGATCACAGGAATATTTTGTTACAGTTGATGTCCTCTGGCGCTTACACACCTCAATGCTTTCTTTCTTATATTGCTAGTAAACTAGAAATTTACTGTACTTTTTTAAATTATTGTGAGTCATGTAAATATGCAAATAAAATAAAACCATCATACAGTTCTCCATCTTCTCATTTCACCGCTTTTCCTGATGTCAGTAACAAGGCGATACTTTATTGATCCCTGAAGGCAAATTCTTTTTTCACTCGGTGCTTATCCAGGGAGGTCAGACCACAGGGTCGGCTAAAGAGCAGCAACCCTGGAGCTGGAGGGGATGCAGAGTCTTGCTCAGGGACACTTCAGCAGGTCAAATGTTTGCTGATACTGGTTTAAAAGCCTGTTTAACATAAATAATGTTTATGTACTAATGATTGAAACAGAAAGTATGTTTTGAAGGAAACCTAATGCTATAGGATTCCTTTTAAGCCATGCTTCTGATGTGGCTCTAGGTATAGCAATGTGGGTCTGTTTAGTCGGTCTACCACTTACACTTACACTTACAATTACGCATCCATTTGGGAGTATATTCAGGCCTTAATACTTCAGTCTTGGGAAATAAACTTTCCCTCAACATGATACTGGCTGTAATTATGTTTTCTTTAAAACATAAGTAGCGAAACAAAACAGTACATAAATGTAATCTTAGGAGACAGGGTTGCAAAGCTGATTTCATTGCTCAAGAAGAGCCACTAATGGGAAAGCAACCACTGTCCCTTGTTGGTCACTGTACTGTATGTGATTCTGGTAAAATGAGAAGTTTGTTGAACTGCTTAAATCTGTTAAAAGTAAACTCCTCCAGCTGCAGCCTCATGCAATGGAAGATGTATTTTATGATTCAAAAGTTTGATTCTTACCACACCACTGTCAACTGCTCTAGACCAAATGACAAAAAAAATGTGCACTTAAGGATCCTAAAACAATAAGAAATAGTTTGACGCCCGCAATGCAAACACACTTACAGCTGGACCATGTAATCCAGGCACCTATTTTCTTTTCCCATTCACTGGGCATCCATGTAAGTGGTGTCTTCAGTGCTACCGGCTCCTGTGTGAACCTCTGACATGCTCAACTTTTGTTTGCTGCTACACGGTTGATGTGGTGACCTCACGAACCCTGCAGTGATTGTCTCACACGGTTAAGTGCCTCCTTATTGTGGGCCGAGCAGAGTGGTGATAATGTCTACCAGATTCCCCTCCTGTCACACTGACTGTGCGTACAAGCAGAAGCACGTAGGCACACATTTCAACACACACAAATCTACACATCGACCATTCTTTGCTCTCGATCCCAACAGTAAACAGTTTAGTGATTCACCAATGCTTCCGAATGTTTTCAGATGGCGGAGGAAGCTTCGTCAACACGCAGCTGACATGTTGACATGAAGATGTTGAAACATATCAAGTGTTTTCTGGTGTGTTTGTGTTGGAGGCTGCATGCAGCAAATTCATCCCCCAATTAGCCTGCCTTTCAGTAATTGTTGATGTTGCTGACCTGAACCTCCTCTTTGCCTTGGTATCCCTGCGATTTGCTGCTCTAATATCTTAGTAAGGTAGACATCATTGAGAACTAGAGGATGAGGTCTTGTATGAGTGACAAGCATGTATCGATAAAGCCCACAACGTAAAACACACACATATACATACACACACTCACAGATGCACCTCAGTGACCGGTTTCATATCAGTCCTTCACCCTTCTTCCTCCTCTCACCCCGTAACCTCAGCCTCCACTATGGTGACTTGAGCTGTCAACAGATGGCCGATCCCACACGGTGAGTGTTGATTCAGTCAAAGATCTGAAAACAAACCAAGTGTCCCCCTCTCCTCTCCTCTCCTCTTCTCTCCTCATTTCTTTTCTCGTCCCTTGTCTCCTACAGCTTTTCCAACCCTCCTTTACTGGGGTGCTGAATCTAAATTGGTGAGGGACCCTCAAATGTAGACGAACAATGCTGCCTTGACTGCTAACATATTTTCTCTCAGACAAACAAATCTAAAAATATTTGGGTAATTGCAGGCAGACTTCTCATTAAAACCACTGTTTACTGGAATACACAAGATAGCAACAGTGATGGACCTTTGGTCCAACCCTTCCAGACACAGATCAAGTACAAAATACTATTGGACACTACACAAAATATTAAAGGAAAACATCTGGATGGCTAGTTCTGCTTGCAATGATTAAAAACAGAAAAGATATTGTAGTTGACAGAAGAGGTGGGTTGTAATGTGATAGAAACAAATCCTACAATACAGATACACTGCAGCACCCTCAGTACCCCAACTTACTATGGATATGGACATATCACATGTATAGCCATGTTGCTACTTATTTGTGCCCTATGTGATACCAGACCACCCTGGTTTGAGCTTTGTTATACATTTGTTACAGAAAAAGGTCACTCTAACCTTCTCTGTTTTTTCATTAGTGTCGGAGCAAGTAAATACCTTTTTATTCTCAGTTGGTAAGGCACATAACTCGATAATAATAAGCCAATCGGCACATTATTCAAGTACTACATCATCTCACTAACTTGCAACAGTCATGCTTTTTAAGTTAATTATGTGGGAACCCAGACTCCCTCAGAGTATTACCAAAGCCATGGAAACTTTGTACCAATAGGCAGATCTAAGGTCAGTGCTGGCCACTATTTTAGGCACATTT
The DNA here is from genome assembly GCF_905237075.1 of Dicentrarchus labrax. Classification (NCBI taxonomy): domain Eukaryota; kingdom Metazoa; phylum Chordata; class Actinopteri; family Moronidae; genus Dicentrarchus; species Dicentrarchus labrax. The sequence continues at coordinate 16,142,256 of NW_026136721.1, read as the reverse complement.
TATCATCCGAGGCATGGGTCTGCACTCTGGGGCTTAACATTCACAAATCTAATGGAAACTCAGTTTGGGGATCTGTTTATAGAAGCTGCTGAGTACAGGAACAAAGATGGGGCGAGGGAATGGTCATTATGTCCTTTTTGACATAAAACATTATTATGTAAACAATTCAGTAGATTTGAAAATACCTCTCCTTTGGCCTGCTTTTTCTGTTACTATGGTTGTTACTTGGAAACAGGGCTTGTTACAAAGCACAGTGTCACTGAAGTTGCACTTTTTGCCAAAAGTTTTATAAGCATGCAAGCTGCTAAATCTATTCACCAATACTACTATTACCACTCAACAACAGAAAGTGATGCTGAACATGGTCATATTTTAGTGGATTAACTGCTACAGATATAAAACTAAAAACCTTTGTCTACTCTGTGTGTGGATACACAATCTGATAAGTAATGCTAACCATAGAGGCAGATGTCTTACACAGTATTCCCCTGTTGGGAGTTCAGTGACACACACAATCAGATCTGGTTGAGGCTTGTGTGTGGCCTGCAGTAGGGGTATCTCTGGGAATTCATGCATGCTCCATAAACACTGTTGGATTAAGTTTCATTTGTAAAAGAAACATACAGAAAGAAAGTCACATATATACTGATACTGAGTAGACTAAGATGTCCACAACAAGCAGACACATTCAAAATGCACAAAGTTGTAACAAACCTGCACACACTCACATTTACAGATACACACACACCTGCCCGTCTCTTTAGGCATCTTTAATCCCGGTCGTCCTCCTGATCTTTTCTTCTCTTCCTTGCACTGTTTTTCCTTTCTTTTTCAGTTTCTATTGAAGCCACCTCTCAACCATCTGCTCTTCTATTCAGCAGGGTCTTCGGCCCCGGGCCTGGCACCGAAGGTCAGAGAGTGTGTGTGTGTCAATGGACGATGACCCAGCCAGACAACCCCCTCCACACACTCACTTCAAACACAACTCACTGAGACCTTACACCGCGACCAGTCCATCTGCATCTTTCAAGACGAGTGTTAGGTGCATGGAGAGGTGAGAGAGGAGGATGGAATTTGTGTGTGTGTGTGTGTGTGCTTGTGTGTGTGTGTGTGTGTGTGTGTGTGTGTGTCTACATGAGCCTTGTCTGCTCACATGCACATATCTATCTATCCATACATATTTTTTTTCCACAAGAGGATCAGGTCCTTAAAAGCAGCACAGATGAGCATCTGATCAATATAAACAGTCAAACAGTCCAGAAGTGTTAACGTCTGCTCGTCTCCCAAGAGTAATTCTAGCCTTCACGCATTGATTTCTAAAGGAAAGATCATTATGGGTGGCTGAGCTGTAAAACACTTAAGGTTTTTTTTCCTTTTTGTGTGTTCCTTCATGGCTCAATAGTGGACCAATCTACCGTTGCCAGCGATAAAGCTTTGAAGGACCAAACACTCCGAAAGCTTTTGTCATGCTTCATTTCATGCACCTCATTTGACTTTGTGTCCATGTGCACTGAAGGTGAGGAATATGAAGATATATTTGTTACCCATAGGAGGCACTATTAAGAGATTTGTGGAAGCTTAGCTTCCCCAAACCTACTGCTGAAAAGAATAAGTCACTTCACCAGCTACCTCACAGCTATAGTGCTGAAGTATCACACTACACAGATCTGAGTTCAGTAGCAGGTGCAGAATTCATTAGACACACTCATATTGGATTCAGTTGTATTTAAAGTAGGCAAATTAGGCTGTCGCTGTCCAGAGATATGGAGAAGCTTCTCTGTCAAATTTCACATCACTTACGTCAGCACACCTTTCCTTTATTTTTGCAGTGTAAAATTAGTAAGCTGAATTAGTTTGTTAAGTTGGGAAATTATGAATGGATTTGTTTTCAAACGTTAAGTTGCAGTGTTTTGGGTGGTCTGTGTGTCAAGTTTGCCTTGGCCCACCCTTGCCTGGTTAGCGCCTGCTGCACATATCTAATGTTATGGACTTATGGATCTTGGATTTGACTGTGAACTCAAGGACACATTGTCATAGCAACTTGTCAATCATAGCCACACCCTAAAGCATACCCTGCTTTATTGTCCATTTTACTGTCCAAATGGACATCATGCAATATTAAAGAAGATGTTAAAATCACAATTAAGTTAGAAGTAGGATCATTTTCTCATAAGCTTACATACAATCAGACTACTTTTTGCAACCTGCTGGACATTAGAAAGAATGCAGGTTTAAGGCACTTCACTTTTCAGACTCCAAATCTCCATTCACTTGGGGTGCGTTTTCTACATTTTTTGTTGAAAAACATGAATAGATTTATAACAAACTATAATGCTAGTATCTGTCCCATTAGCACTGGGGATTTTGAATTGAGTTTCAGCCTAAAGACAGATATTGTTAAATCTGCTCACTAACTCACAGTGAATAAATACGGATTCCTTAGATGTGTGTTCACCGGTAAAGTATCAAAGATATGTCCACATGTGCAAGAATAACCCACTGCATGCCCCTCATATTTTACTTCCTCAGGGCATAAGAGAATTGTTTTTATTCAGCACAGGGATCAAGGAGAAACCTATGACTAACCTGTGCCACTGTTTCACAGAAAAGCGACATGTGGACTTTGATCCGTCACGTCACATTTAGTGAGAAGATTTATAACTCTCTTCCATCTGGGAACCATCTTACAGAGACTTCAATGGGCGGGTAAAGTTCTCTTCTTGTTATCCCTCTGTCTAGAAGGAGGAGAAGGAGAGAGAAAGTCCTGTCATGTTTTCACAGACGGGTCATAAATTGGCGATACTGAGAGGAGGGGACTCATAATACCAGTTAATGGGTCTCCAGTAAAAAGCTGAGTGGCCAAAAATGGTTTGAGTGGAAGCCAGTTTTTTGTCTCAAAATGAAACACAGCTCAATGCCCAACATGAAAATATTTATTGTAGTAGATAATGTGAATGAGATGAACTGTAGAATTAAAAGGGGGGATGTTTACACCAAAGCGTAGCACCATTTAGTCTTTGAATCTTTATATTTATTACAGAAGGCTTATTTTGAAGTTCAAGACCTTTTAGCTATAGTAATGGACCCAGTTTTGTCAAGTCTAAATATACATGGCCCCCATTCAAAACATTTGCTGATTTATGGTTGGTCATTTCAACGATATTTTATTCTATTATGTCTGTATTTTTACAAAAGTTTATCATAAAAGAGCCCATCATTAAACAGCACAACCCATGAGAAGCACTGCTTGCTTGAGATGAGAAATCAGTCAGGGATTGGGCAATAATTTGAGCAACATCTGTGTTTATTCCTCTCTTCTTAAGAACTGGACATTTGTTCAGTCTAATTTCACTGTGATTCAGTCCATACAAGTATTAAAACAGGCATGCAAGATTATTTTCAGTAAGTCATGTAATGTAGATCCTGGTGATGAAAAGTGGAATGCCTGGAGGAAAGAGTGTGAAAGACGAGGTTATTTTTGCCTTTCCAAAGCCACATGAGCAAAAGTGTAGGAAAAAGATTAAACAGTGTTTGTCACATTTGTTCTTAACCAAACTCTAATAGCAAACTTTATTCCCTCAGAAGATTGTGTGGTATGATCAAAGGCTCCAGAATAGCTACTAAATTTACCTTTTAGTGAGATTATCGCCTCCAGTTCCCACAGTAAAGAATGAACATAGACTCTCATCATACCCTATCACTGATTTCTAATGCCTGTAAAGCTTGGGTTTACACTTGGAGGCAGAAATGTAAAATTTGGTTGGAGCTGAGGGGAAACAAGCAAGCAGCAACCACCCCAACTGAGTGTGATTGTTGCTACAGTTGAACCGCCATGTTGCAACAGTAACCCAGAACAGACAAAACAAGCACTGGCTCATTTTGTGTTTGTTTTTTTTTTTATTTCACAGCCACCTTAGTTTCTACCTATACCTTTAATAAATACATACAAGAACATTAAATCTTATTTAAATCAACTTAACTGAAAATATTGCTCACAAGTGGAGGTTAGGGTGGAGGGGGAAGCTTCAATCTACAGAGTAGAAACAAATGGAATCAAAAATGGAGGAGAAGAGGAAATGTTGCAAAAAAGTTTTTAAAATAGCTGAAGTGAACTAAACAGTAACAACATCTAGACCTGAATAAGACTCCTCCATAGAAACCATGGGCCTAAAACACAGAAAGCGGAGAAGTGCAAGACTTCTAAGCGTGTTTGATAATAAACGTGCTGACGTATGTTGACATATGCCATAGGTAAACTAATGTGTGTGTGTGTGTGTGTGTGTGTGTGTGTGTGTGTGTGTGTGTGTGTGTTTTGAGGGGTTTGAGGTATTTGTATGGTCTTTGGATTCTTGCTTGCTAACCAGTCTGGCTGCCCTGACTGTGTGTACTAATCTTTCCTTTTGTTGGCAGGACGACTGCTGAGTTCCCCTAGATCCTAGATCGACTCTCCTCTGCTGGGGTTTCTCTGCCGACGGGGAGAACAGGCTCTAATGCTCTGAAAACAAGCTTGCTGTGGTCTGTAGATGGACAGAATAAATGACTGGTAACATTAGAAGAGGCAAAGAACCGTGAGGAGGACAAAAACAAAACCAAGAGGTGAGAGTGAAGACAAGGAAAATTACTAAAATAGGGGAAACTGAGAAGTGAAACAGCTTGTCATGAAATGGCAAACAATAAGACAAGACCATTCCAAATGTCTGCAGCGTCTCATGTAATAATGTAATGTAATCTGTCTCATCTCGCAGCTTGACGTCTGTCTGAGTGAGATGTTTGACACAATGTGGATCCAAAGATAGTTTCTGTCATATCTTGCAAAACAGTTTTACACCATATCCTATGAAAACTCATGCTTATATTTTTATAATACACTAAAATAGTTATAACACAACGTCTCAGTAGTGCTTTGTTATGTTAGACGGAGGTTTTATCCTTTTATCATCTGTATGTTCAGTAGAGATGTTATATGTATACATATATATAATGTTATTAGGAGTTTGGTCTAGACCTGCTCTATTTGAAAAGTGTCCTGAGATACCTTCTGTTATGAATTGGCGCTATACAAATAAAACTGAATTGAATTGAATTGAATAGAGAGGATGCCTTCAGGTAACTCCAAGTCTTATTTAGCTTAAATGTTCTACCAGTTCAGAGAACTTTTTAAAACACTGAAAATGGATGTCCTTAGCAACGTTATATGGTTACAAGCAGTTGACTTCTGCATGTCACCATAGTAAAGGCTTTGGATTTGTTCTCCAGGTGCAGTGCAGGGTTTTTTTTTGTAACTCTAATTGTTTCCACCAAGTTTTAGCAAATTAAGCAAAAAGGTCCTCAGTATCTATGAGACTGGCTTGTGAGTCTGCTAGTAAAGTCATGTGATTACTGAATTTTTTTTAACTTACCCAACATTACATTAACATTTACAAGAACATTTGTTGTTCATTATTAAAATGTTCCACCTCTGTTTGAAAGTGCAGTCAGAATAGATGCTTCAGTCTCCTGTACTGAAGAAATACATTCATACTGAACTATTGTGCCATACGCAGGTACATCCAGTGCCAAGTAGGAACTAGTATGATGTCTTTATATTGTAGGTAAAATTAGACATGTGGATGGTTTAACAACAGAGTGAGCGTTGGCTTTTGTTTTGTTTAACCATGGCAACAGTCCTAATTTTAACCAACCAACACACCATGGAAGCGTAACCGTCAAACAAATCTGTTTGACGCGTTGACTGGAATAAAACACCTATCCAGTAACAGATTTTCTCTGTTTAACACAGGATTATGTTGGCTGTCCAAGCACAAACACTCTGTCAACTATTGCAGCTTTAACAGTTTAAAAAAGAGAAAGCTCCGCCTGCCTCCCACCTGCCAGCGTGTGAGTTCTGGCCAGACTGGGAGCAGTGAGGAGGACTCACGCTGATACTGGTCGTCCAATCTGCCGGGGTCATGAACTCAGCTCCATCCCAGTACTCAGAGGATCTCATCCCTGCCTGGCCTCAGGTCTGGCCTTGTTCCACAGCACTGCTCTGCTTGTTTGATTGTCAATGGTGAGATGCAGAGAAGCAAGTGCTGGAAATAACGTGAATGTGTGTGGTGTTTAACTAAAAGTTATGTGTGCGTGTGCCAAAGCCAACAGATTTGTTCCTGATGTGCCAGACATACATCCCATTAAGCCTTCAGAGCCCATAAGTAATTAACATCACAAAGACAGCATCCTTTCTCATTTGACTGCACAGGTTTTACACAGTGAATTGCCTCAGAGGAGAACAAACTACAGATTTACCAAAGAGTGAACTCAACAAAATGCTGCTGTTTGCAGAGTTGTTACTATCAAAGCTAAAGCTGGAAGATGTGTGTGAGCCAAATCGACTTTAATTTGCCAAGGCTGGAAAGCTCAACAGAAGAATATGTTCTTTAAAACTCTGCCATGTAACCTGGTGGTTTCAATTTATCTCCTGTTTTCTCTGAGTCCTTTTGGCCTCCATCAGCTTTGGCTTTAGACAAACTCAGGCAAATTAAACTTGTCAATTTGAAACGGACCCCTCAATCACAAATAATCATGGGAATGTTGAAGGAGGAGGGGCAAACTGCGGCCGCCATTAGTGTGTCTTCTGTACCGAGAATCTCAGAGGTGATGTCATGAAAACTGTCACATTCAGATTAAGTCTGCATGCACGGTCAGTGGCACAAAATGTGAACACCCAAAGACTTTACATGTGTCATCATTCTCAGTGCACACATCTGCACACAATTGAAAACATGATGCTAATGCATTGCAAACTTACATTACCAGCATTTATTTTAAACTATGTAACATCTTTCATGCTTCTTTTACAGTACTGGAAACTGATGCTGTTTCACATTTTTCTGTTCCCCGTCTGCATCAAAGTTCGATTGTTGAGAGTTTTTTTACACTGTTGATTGTGGTATTCTTTTTTGTTGATGCACTGATTTGTCTGGGGTCAATATTTTCTCATACTGCTGGCCAAACTTTTCTTCAGCTTCATACTGTTTACCCAACTTTTTCCTGAGCAAAAACCTCAGTGCTTAATCATGGGCAACCACAAATGAAAACCTTTATTGTACCAAATGATAAACTTGATTAAGAATAGGGTAAATACCAGAATTATCAAGGGTATATTTAAGAATTCACGCGTGTTTCATGAACTTGTCAGGGTGGTTTTGTCCCAAGCCCTTGTTCTCATCCAGGTCTATAAAGAGCAGTCATAACATACAACAGACATACACACTAATTTACAGAAACACACTCGTGGTTTGACCACACGCCTGCGGTCACCGAGCGATCATGGTACATCCCATCCAATTAGAGCTGGAGTGCACGACCATCCCTTCATTTGGCCTCAGCGTTTCCTTGAGAAGAGGAGCAGACAGCTTCCATGCATTAAAAACACAAAGTCTCACACACTTGAATGTGGCACCAAAGGGCACCAGCACTCCAGCCCGCCCTCTCTTTTCACAGCATCCCATAATGTATACAGTAAACACATGTCCTGCCCCAAACAGAAGCTGAAACCATGGCAACAGGGTCAGATACAAACCGTGCTCTTGACAAATATATGAAAGACGAGACGGATTCAATGTGCTTGTCAAGCAGGAAACGAGGAGCAAGAAGGAGGAGAGCAGGGGAGGAGGAGAAGGAGGAGGAGGAGGCCATTTTTTGCTTTTGTTTGGAAAAGCATCTATTGAGTGGCATTTGGTGTCATGCCAGATTCTCTCCTCCACAGACGGGCACAAAGTAAACTGGATTAGTCACTGAGAGGCCTTTCTCCTACAACTGACAGCCAAGGAGAGTTGAAAACTTCAAACACATTCAGGACGTTTCTACCTAAAGACCAGACGGTTATTCAAATGGAAATGTCTTTATCATCACTCTCTGCTTGCATCTATAGCTTTCTGACTGTATGTGCTGTACATGTGAATGGGGAGTACAGGATTAAAATGGTCAAGAGGCAGACTCAATGAGGAGTTCTCTCCAGGTTTTGTTCAGCCAAGACCTCTTTCTTTCTTAAACTATTGTTTCTTTTAGGCTGCTACTAGACTGCTGCCCTCCGCGTGCTCATATAATGTTGTGCTAGTATTTGTATTTTATTCATTTATACGGCAAGACGAGTGTTTGTTACTTTCAGTGGTGCAAATTTGTACTTGTTTCAATGCTATAAATAGTGTGTTCTTTTGTTTTATAATCTTGTATTTAAATGTCCAGTGTGTAACATTTAGTTATGTTTTCATTAGTTTATAATCCCCAGAATTTAAGAGTCATTATGTCATTATGTTACCTGTTACCACCATGCTGACCCCCATGTTTCTACAGTAGCCCAGCAGGGACAACCAAACAATGGTTCTAGATATAGGGGTTTCCCGTTTTCCGCACATTTCACGGCCACTGATAGTGTGTGTGTGTGTGTGTGTGTGTTGGGGGGGGCAGCTGCCGAGGCTCAGGGAAAAAACGTGCTAACTGATAACAGGGACCCCCCAAAAGACACATCACACACATCACACACGCACACACACCACACGCCCATCCCCCTCTCTAACCCCAACAAACACACACACCTTAAAACCCCCAAACCTCCTGTTTATCCTGTTTACAGAACCCTGCATTAGATGACCACCATAAACCCACACAAACACACACACACACACACCTCCAGTATATATTAGAATTTTTTTCACTCACTGTAAAATCCAAATCCATCGTACTCATTACACCGCAGCTCTTTTATATACTGTAAACTTGCTCAGCCACTTCACAACACTAACACAGTAGGCATAATTTTAACTCAACACTTTCCCTTTTTATGATCTAGTGGCTGATACGTTTGGTGCTCTTGAGAATCTTTCCACATGTTGATTAATGTGTGTTTACATGGCACATTTTGAGCCTCTCATACAGCCCCGGCTGTGATTGTGAACTACTGTTTATCTAAGCCCAGTGGAGGGAAACCTTTCATCTGCCCTGCCACCATAAAATAAAACTCAGCACCAGACTCAAACTGCTGGACAAACACAATAAACTCTGGATCACAATCAGACCAATCTCCACGCAGAGATCCCAACAGGAAAGTCGGGATCACCGTTGCATGGGAGATTACCGAAAAGATTAGTCCGTGTTTATTTGGGTTCATTTTTACATGGAATGGCACGAAAGACGGTAATAATGTGTTTGTGTGGGTTTGGTTTAAGTGCTGTGACACAGCTGCTGACGAAAGATGATTATTGAGGTGCACGGAGAGCGTGTGCTTTATAATCTACATATTCTATCAGGTTAGATAAGATTTTCACTTGTGTTACTTCTAAGACTATTTTCTTGTGCAAATCTGCTAAAAACCATGAGCAGAATCACAGCAGGAAAACAGCAGGTTTTGTCAGAGGGAAAAAAACATTTGGATGTTTTTCTGCTCTCATTAAAAACCCCATTAGTTCCTATTTAACCACATCCTTATACATCCTGTTGTGATCAAGGTTCTGTTTTATAAGAGACGATCACATTTACAGTGAAAATCCAGTTTATTGCCTCTAATAATCTTTATTTGGGCAATTACTTAATTCAAAAAGGAAGGTGCAGCATGTGTGGACCTGATGCAGACCATCCACCCAGACGCAGAAATACTCGTCTGCTCTCCATCATATCCCTCATCATGGCAGCCATTTGTGCAGGCTCGTCTATCATGAATGGTCCAGCACATAGACCTGGCAGCCCAATTGCCTGTAACCCTATACAGGGACTTGAAACACTGACCTTTAACCCCACGTGTGATACAAGTGGCAGTGTTGTCCCACAGGTCAGCGGTAAAACGTGCCAAACACATTCCCGGCCTCCATTGCAGCTGCGCTCCTGTGGCGTGTTAGCACTGAAGCGGGTAAAACACTTCTGACATTTGTTTTTGTGTCTCAGTAAATACAACTCTCAGGGCTGTGATGATAAGATTGACATGGTTTTAGGTAATTTGGGAGTTTGGGGTTTAACTAACTGCATGAAACATAATACAGACTTATTTTACACTGCCAAACATCCCATCATAGAAACCTTACATCTGTGGAGGAAATCCAAACATTGTTGTATGTTGTAGGTGTGGAGCACAGCTTCACTGTGAGGCACGGTGTCTAATCAAATCAAACCTTATAACTCACATCTCTTTCCCAGCGCTGCTTAAAATACTGGTACTGTGGTCCGTCCTAAAGTCCACAATCTAATACGCAAATGAATTTATTAAAGGGTCATTTCAAACAAAAATGCAAAAAAACCCTAACTTTTGTTATTTACCTCTAGTTAGAGCTAGATTTACAGATATTGATAAAGTCTGGGTTTTTTTGTCCAGCTGTTGGGATTTCTGTTTCCACTACAAAACAAAAGGTGAATGGGATTTGGTTTGTGGTGTGAGCAGTGAAAAATTACATGTGTCACTCTTTCACAATTATTTTATTTATTCTGGACCAGAATAACCAGGACACTGCTTATGAAAACCAATGTTACTGGTGACAAAAACAAAAAATCACTTCCATTATTTCAGGAAGGCTTCATAAAACTCTGAAGCAAGTATCTCAAATCTGGGCAAATAAAATAAAAACTACTGTTTGGTTAGATACAATCTATAATTTGCATGATTAAAGCGGCACAACCATACAAAAAATAACAAAACTGCTGTCTGTCTTCATGACTGTTAACTGATTTCTCTGCTGTTACTTGGGCCATAAAACAATAAAGGCACATTGTTTGAACTAAGTAAATTCCTCAAAGGTAATCTGATGCTTCTCTCCTCACAGCTCAGTTTCATCTCCCCACTGTTAATAACGGTTATATTGGATGACTCTCTGGCTAACAGTAAACACCCTCTCAGGTTTATAGCTTACAGCAGGGCTCAGACCTGCGAGTACTCTCTCAGCACGCTGCCATGGTATGGACTTGTAAACTGCAGGGGAAGAGTTTCACTGTATGAATTGACAGGCGGTCTTTAGCAGTGCATGGTTTTATTACTGGTGGTGGTGGTAGGGGGCTGCAGATGAAGGTGGGGGGGTTGAATCACCTCCAACTGCTCTGACAGAGAAGGCGTCAAGTCCTGGCATGAAGAGCAGTTTCAGTTTCGCAGCTGCTGGAATCAATGCAGCAGAACGGAGGGAAAGGAGACATAAACATACATAATTGCATGCATGTTTGCAAACACACACACAGACATGTACACACATGCATATAATAAACTAACCACACAGCAACATCTACACATCTGTGTCCTGTTACATTGTTGCTCACTGTTTAAGTCTTTTTTTTCCAGATGAGGTAGGAGGTTCTCTATCAGATCATCAGTTAGGATCAGTGAATGAGAACTTACATCTGTCCCTGAAGGCTTTTATTTACTCCCCACCTGTTGGAACACCCTCTCTATTTTTGCTGTATGTTTGTCACATCTCCAACAGATATTAGATAAAATCAGATATTTATGCACAGAAAATCCTCAACTTATGTAACATAGAGAGATATAAACACTTTTAGTGTTTTTAATTTTAAATTTAGTCTTCAGTATTTTCTATTGCATACTTATTCTTTGCTAGTTTATGTAACAATGTGAACTGAACCGAAAAAAAGAACTACAAATGAGTTACCTAAAAAGATAAATGCATCCACAATATATTGTACATAGAGATATAATTCCTTATGTCTGTCCAAGATTCATTGTATGAGGGGGGCAGGAAACACAGGCTGTATTTTTTGGTGAAAGCTAAATGTTAATTTGATAGAAAATGTGAGGGTTTTATTTTCAGTTCTTTCATAGAATCCGTCCCAACCTCGTCTGATGGTGCAGGAATCTTAATGTGCTGCAGCATTGTGATGGTGGTGGACATACAGGTTTCCAAAAAGGAACTGCAGCAGGTTAAAAATAAACATAAAAATCAATTTATTCTCTCATTAAAGTATCCTTTTGGATTTAATTGATTTGTTATTTCAAGCAATGGAGAAATCAAATTGCATTCCTCATTTTCATTCATTATTTGGCAAACAACAGCAGCTCGTCACAGAAGCTTCCTCCAAATAACAGCTCCTTCTTAATTTTTGACCAACAGAAAAGGAATTCACAATTAGTTTGAATCCACAAATATTCACATTTTTATTCTACACAGATTTTCCCTTTCTCATTTTGATGGTACAATTGTGAAGTCTAAACAGTCCTTTAATGGTTTCATCAGAGAGAACACAGAGAAACTGACGGGGAACCCACAGGACCCCATTTGAGCCATGAACCAGGAGTCATGGATGGGAGCAGAGCCAGATGACAAGGAGTCATCAAGAGAGGGAAAGAGGGAAAGAGACACAGTCAGAGAGGTAGAGAGAGACAGAGAGAGAGAAAGAAAGAGGTAGAGGGAGAGAGAGAGAAACAGTCTGTGTCCTTGTAAACAATAACAACAATATTAGTCTAACAGCAGGGAACTCTGGCACAGAGTGTGTGTGTGTGTGTGTGTGTGTGTGTGTGTGTGTGTGTGTGTGTGTGTGTGTGTGGCAGGTGGCAAGAAGAGGCAAAGAGAATAAACTGAAAAATGGAAATAGATGATAAAGACAAGGAAATAAAGATGGAATAAACCAAAGAACAATACTAACAGAGAAAGGGAGAAAAATGGAACAAGTGGAAAATGGATAGAAACCAGTGAAAAGAGAGAAAAAGAGAGAATTCCCTCCAGACTTTCTCCTTGATTCCCAGCCAGCACATTTACAATCGAGGAAGTCTCTACTGACTGGTTGCTTCTCCCTCTTTCTCCACCCCTCCCCTCCTCTCACCTCCTCTCCTCTCATGCTGGGACCCCCCCCTCCTCCCTCCTTCCTGAGAAAGTGGGACCCTCTCCCTCCCTCCCTCCCTTCCTCCCTCCTCACTCTCCCTGTGTGTCTCTCTCTCTCTTCCATCTGAAGATTTAACACAGCGCAGAGCAGAGCTGGCGGTCACAGTTGTGTCCTGGATTGTAGCAGAGAGAGTTATATAGAGAGAGAGAGCAGCCCTCCTGCAGCCTGTTAGCCCACCACCACCACCATGGATGTCAAACTGCTGACTCTGACGGCTCTCCTGGCCGTGGCCACACATGTACCAACCTCCAACGGTGAGTCCAAGAGAGGGTTGGGGGGGAATAGTTCAGAGAATGATTCAGAGAGACTGTTTTTGAGGGTATTGATTCATTTTTGTCTTAAATGTAGCTGCATGAGATTAGGGATTTTGTTGCATGTAGTCTGGATGTTAAGGCTTCTATCATTTGGATTATTTGTAATATTGGCTGTGTAAGAATAGTGTTATGACACATTTCTGGATTCAGTCTGTATTAGAAGATCAAGTGAATGTCTTGAATCTAAATGAAGATTTATTTTGACTTTTTGTTATAACTTTTTCATGACCAAAACATGGGATATTGTTGATAGTTCTTTGTCAGGTTTAATTTGCCTGAATGTTTATACTTGATGAGTTTCATTAGTTGAAGAACAAAGAAAGATCTCTTTTTGACAAATCCCTTGTTGCACTTGTTTGTTTTGTTACATCTCGTGTTTTTCAGACATGGAAAAATAGGTACCAGGGAACATACTTTTAATACAAAATGATCCACCATTTATCCATGTTGACTAAATGATAACCAAAGAAAGTTTAACTATTAGTCGATTACTTGATTAGTTGACCACCACCAGTTCAGAATCGATTGATTGTTTAAGCTTTTCTTTAAGGAAAAGTGCCAAAATGTAACACTTTTTGTCTTTTCAAAGATGAATTTGTGCTGATTTTGTTACTTCTCTGTGACAGCAAACTGAATATTTTTGGAGTTTGGACTGTTCATCACAGCAACTTGAAGATTCAGATTCAGCTTGGGTTCTGGGGGAAAATGTGTGTGATTGCATAGGCCAAAACAATTAATTGAGAAAATAATCAGTAGATTAATCATTAATAAAAAGTATTATATTAGCCCTAGATTACTGGTATAGAAGTTAAATTACAACATATTAATAGTAAACTCTCACATTTTGTTAACTTCTTTAATGATCAATGAACCAGGTTGCAAAATGTTTCAGTAATTATTATATTCACTATTTTGAATTCAAATCATTCGGGGTACCACAGGAGTGGTGCAGTTCCCACAGTGACCCCACATTAATCTCCCACATGTTAGCCTTGGTAGGAGACAAGCCGGGGCGTTGAGTCGCCTGGCCTGCGTTATGCTAAGCTTGTTGTTTCGGCCCCAGTAAGACCCCTGATTGCATATTAAAGAGTCTGGTCTAAATGTGTGTATTTGTTTTTTCCCTTTGCTTTCTTTTAATTAGTTTCTAATTAGGGATAAACAATGCGGTGGTGATAGCAGTTGAAGCTCACTCATGGCCCCGGTGCTGCGTGCTGCATAATGATCCTTTAGTTTGCATGAGAAAAGACCCTGAATGGGTGTGAATCATTAGGCTGATATTACTGAGGATTTAGCCATTTGTGGCAGGACATTTGGTGTTGCACTATAAACATGCATATCAATAGGGATATGTTGAACCCAAAACAAAGGTCTGTAAGCTACACGAGATGCACTTGATTTAGTAATTTCTGTGTTTATCAGAGCAGGAAGTGGTAATTTGCAAAGTTTCTGCAAAGTCAGCATCTGCTCTGTGACCTTTTATGATTTTTTGACGCACTCTGCAGCCTCAATGAAGCATTTTTTCTTTGAAACCATGTGCATGTAATATATTGAGTAAAGCACTCCACAGCATCAAGGCTATTAGAGTGTTTCTCTTCATCCTTTCTCTGACATTTTTATAACCATCATCATTTCTTTGGAAAATCTGCAAACTGCAAATTTTCAAAACTACAATCAGTTTGTAATTGCATGTAGTTGAAGTTATTATTGTGCATCTGTGGTCCTCTGGGCCCCCACAAGCCTCCATGGAGGCACAGGGGTGATTTGTAATCATTTTAAGAATGTACTCGAGGTGATTTCCACAGAGGACGTCTGAGCCGCTGAGTGCTCCTTCATAAAAGAGGCAAATATTGGAAATTGAATGTTGAGGGCCCTCCTGCATTAGAGTGGCTGGGATGAATGGCCTGGGAGTGAAAAGCTCAAATTCTGCATGTGTGTGTGTGTGTGTGTGTGTGTGTGTGACAGTGGTCATAAAAGGGCTAATCTCTTTTTAATGAACATGTTGTTCAGAGCAATCGCAGGTAAACTCATACATTGCCATGCTTTGTAAGGACTTGTTACAGTAGATTAAACATGCTTTTAATTTGTCCACTGAGGGAAGTGATGCATTTAATCACAACTGAAATTAAGTTGAAGCTACTGTGTTTGAATTTGGATTTTAATTTAAGTTGATGTACATTTTTAAATCCTCATATGAACTAGAATGACCCGTGCTCTGTTTAATGAACAATGAAATGTTGAAATTGTTTCAAAGAACATTTTTGGCAGTTAACCATATCAGTCACTTTATCTGCCTTTGAACAGTATAATTATTAAAATAATTGAGTTCATTATGTGCAAATTACAGAGAGCAAAAAACTTTATAAAAAATGACTGAACATAACTTAATAAAACTGTCCAGTGTATTTGTAAGTATGCTGAACAGCTGAAATCACCATGAGTGTCCTATAATTGTAGTCAATTTTTCTTTCACTGACAGTGAACTTAATTTGTAATTTTCCATCTTGTGTGTTTGCAGCCAAGCCCATCAGTCTGGTAGAGCGGTGCTGGTGTCGTTCCACTCTCAGCACGGTTCCTCAGCGGTCCATCAAAGAGCTCAAATTCCTCCACACACCCAACTGCCCCTTCCAAGTCATGTAAGTAAATGAGCGCGAAATTACTGTGGTGACTAACTTGAAATGTATTTCCTGATGTGCATTGTTTAAAGGATTTTGTCATGTGTATTATGGAAATTATGTTATTTATTTTAATGACTGTGATGGTCAGTGTTTTTGTAACTGAAGGCAGCCTGATTTGTGGCAGATTTTTGGGTCCATGCTCAGTGCTCTCAGCAGTACCTCAAAACCCTTCTCTACTGTGGTCACACTACATAACTTTGGAGCTTTGGAGTCATAGTGGTTTGCAAACTACATGACTTATGAGCAACAAGGTGTCACACATGACAAGATCTTTTACAAGGAATAATCACTGAGTATGGTCTCCAAACTACATTTTATCAGGCATCATTAATAACACCAATAATAGCAAGTTTAATTAGGAAGATAGTTTAAAACACACACACACACACACACACACAAAAGGTCAATGAGCGGATAATTAGCCTGATGAAATTATATATTGCGTAAACTCGGCATAAGCATCATGTGTGGAAATCAGTTGTTTTATTCACCAGGAAAAATAATGTGAAAGCTGTAATGTGACATTTTTACAATTATTCCACCTCATGGTACGAAATATTTTTATAGTCAACAGTGCACTTTTTGATGCAGATAATCTTTAGCAATGCAATTTGTGGGGATGTACCATACAATAAAAAATGTGCTTAAAGGAAAATACTAAAGAGGTATCTAGTCTCCATGGTGGAGCGGAGGTTGTATGTCTGAAGTAAAGAAAAAAAAATTCAATTGCAAGTAATTTAGTTCTACATATATGAAATAATGCCGTTATAGTCTTGGGCCTATACAAATTATGATGATGAAAATAGCATCCAACAAGAATCTGAATTTTTATTTAGAAAACATTTTAAAAAACTATATACTCACAAGATTTTAAACAGCAAGTACAAATAATCAGTAGCTTCACTTTAAAATGTGTGCAATCTTGCTTCAAAATAAAAACATATGTGCATTGTGTCACAAGACATCCAATCCAATATTATTTGTTATAGGTGCTTCATTATCCTAACTGTTTAAATGTTTACTTTTTATACATAATAAAATGGTTTATAAAATAAAAATGTACAGTGTAGATATATTGGGAGTGAATGTGTGAAGTATAGTGTTAATATCCTTCTATTCTTTCCTTAATGAGAAGCCTGAGTTTAAAACAACACGATCCTCTCAGAAAAAGGAAAGCGGTGACGGCTGGAGCTCGAAGGGTCCAGTCATGTTTTGCAAAGGAAGCAATAATTAAGGGTCAAAGCGATTACCTTTGTATTTCTGCTGACCCCATGTGTCCCTTATCCACGTTTTTTATTTCCCACCTCAAACTGCCCAGTAACACAGAGTATAATGTCACTGGTCTGGAACACATTAACTAAAGAGCCTCATTCATTTGTTTGCAATAGAAAACAGGATGACAGAAGCCTCACAGCCAAAAGGATAAAAGGCCATGGGGCTTCTGCCAAAAAGAGAGGAGGGGCTGGTGACTGTTAGAAGGGGTGAGTGAATGGCAAAAGGTCAGAGAGGACACACTGCACTCCGGCCAGGATTCAAACTCCCGCTAACCTCCCCTCAGAAAACTGCCAGAGGAGTCACTGAGACGAGGAGCCCGCAGAGTTGCTCCGATATCTCTATTTAGGCAGATGAAAGAAAGCTAGTAACACTATACACCCTCTTTCCACGCCACCTCCCCCCCGTGTCCCACCATACGCCCTCATCCTACCTCCCCACACCCGTCCCAGCATGCTGTTGGTATTAACTTGCTGTGAAGTAATTACTACCTGCTGCTTGTGGAACTCCGGCCCTCAAATTCCAGCCAAGTCAATTAGGGTTTAGGCTCTCGGTTGGTCATCCAGACAAGCAGACAGATAAACAGGATGAAGGGACACACATCAAAACAGCAGAGGGCTCCCAAGCGGATGAGCTGGCCACCCTCTAATGTAATAAAAGAGGAGGGGAAGAAGGGGACATCCCTGGAGGAAAAGCAAACACAGATCCAGTTGCTGAGCTGTTTGGCCTCCTGACTCACATGTTAGTTTGAGGGATTTGGGGCTGATGCTCGGATTGATGCTCCTGAGCTGCTCTTTTAAGTTTAGGGGCCATTTGCTCATTTGCTCGTGTGTGCATCTAAATGGGGTGAGGAATAGGGGGGGTGGAATATTAATGGGGTAGCAGGGGTGGAGGAGAGAGTGGCGGTTCAAATTGAATCAGAAAGCAGTGAAGAGGCAAAGAGGAATGTGTTTAATTTGCAGAGTTGTGTGATGGAGAGATGGAGGGAGGAGAAATAGGAGCAGTGAGGTGAGACACCTCTTGAGTTGTTAACTCTCATACATGAACTTTTGCCACCGAGGTGTGAGAACCACATGTTCGGAAGGGGCCAGACCCCGCTGCCTGCCCCCTTTTCAACCCAACAGATCTGAAACTCACCCAACAGTCTCTGATAATGGAACAAATTCTCTCATAAATATTTGGCTCAGCTCTCCATCAACAGGCCAGAACACACACACTCTGTGGCCGCAGACTGTTCATCATACAGTTGGATAATACTGGAATCCCCACAGCTCCTTATACTACAAATATCATCCATCAATCAACACAATCAGTCTTTAGAGTTGTGAAATCCAACACTGTTTTCAGTAATCTCACAAAAGGTCCATCACAAAGATATGACAAAAATATATTAAAGGAGGAACAAAAAATATTAAAAATAATGATTCAAAAAACAAATCATTTTTATTTACTTATTCAAATCAAATAATTATAGAGAATTAAAAAATATATAATTGCCACTTTTCTACCTTTATTTTATCCCTAGCCTCACTGAGATTAAAATTCTCATTTCCAAGAGTGTTCTGGACAAAATAGGCAGAAGTTACTAGATGAACAACATATAACACAAAATATGCCACAAATCAGAATTAAACATACATACAATTAAACAATCATGAATAAAATGTCTATTAATAATTTACATGATTGAAGCAGATTTCCAGTGATGTGAGATTTATCAAAATGCTCTCCCATACAAATTCTACATCAAACTATGAGTTAAGATGTTGTGATGTGATGCAGTGTAGTGTGTACAATACAGTGTGATCGGCATTGTGAGCCTCCTCTCCAGCTGTCCCTGAGTGGAAACAGAGAGCTGTGATTTTTCACCACCGGCCGGAGGGTGACGGCCTGTTATGTGCAGTAATCCTCCGGTTTTCAGCTTGGATGTGTCGTAGGATGTGCTGAGGTTTTTAGAGCTTAGCTGAGGTGTTTCTGAGCTCAACCCTCATAAACTATATCAGATATTAGCGTCGGACCAGATATTTTTATTATATTTTATGATATGCACTAACAAAGGAATTTGGGTTACTTCTGGGTTAAAAAATAATTCAGGTTAGCTGATGTTAGTGCGATTTATACTCCGGACATTAAGGTGACAGCTTGTTAGAAGTAGTAATCCTCTGGTTTTAACTGGGATGTGTTACAAGATGTTCTGTGGGGTTTTTGAGATTATGTTGAGTTTTTGTTGAAGTGAACTTTCATAAAAAATAAATTATGTTATTGGGATTTATTGGGCTTAAGTTAAAGATATATCTTTAGAGCATTATCTTTTCAAACAATATCACCTCCCAAACATTACAGTATTACAAATCTTTATAGTCTTTGGGGAATTATAAATGTTACTTATGGCGCCTTTAGGCTGAAAAGACCATACCAGCGGTTTGTGTGTTTAGGTTTAATAACTGCAAATTGCTTATGTTGTACATTTCTGCCCACCATTATCCAAATAACAGGATACCTAGGGTTTTTAGTTAATTTACCTACATTTCAAGAAACCATTCTTTTCCATGAATTCCAGCATTTTATGCATCAACTTGCAGAGAGTTAAAACTTGCTTGATAAAAGTAATCCACCACAGAGAAAGATTTGTCACCTTTATTTTAAGTTAAAGTTTTTAAGGTGATAGTTTGATGGATTATTTCTATCAAGAAAGTTCCATGTTTCTACAAGTTGATTCACAGGGTACTGACAGGAATTGAAATTGCTGGCTTTCTGGGTGTTGGGAAATCACTGTACAGTATGCTTTGGAACAGAAGTCCTTAAACTGTGAGGCACCAGGCAACTGAGGGAGAGCTGAAGTGAGGAGGGAGAGACATCATGTGAGGCAAAGACAGGGTGTGAGGGTGAGAGGTGAAAGGTACCAGTCCATCGCAGAGTCACAACTCTGTCAAATCTGAACATAAAGATATGATCACAAATCTTTTGAGATTCAGTGAGACTTACACTTTCTGAGGATGTCATATTTTATGTCCATCATGAAAATCATCACACAGTAATACAGTGACAGTTATTTGTAGCTCCATGAGTACATTGTAAACATGAACTGCACATAGCTAAATCAGCAAACATTAAATGGTGCCAAAATTGCTAGAATACAATTATAAATGTAGGCTAAAAATAAACAGAGTTCAAGTTGAGGCAACAGCTAACTTACTGCATGCACTGCAACATAATATTTCCTGTAGAGCATTATGGGACCTGCAGTTCCAAAACTTAAATAGATGATTGTCCCTTTTTTCATGTTGTATTATCAATAATCTTTAGAGAGAGTAGGGTCTATAATCTTTTAAAATAAAAAAGAAGCACCTTTGATTGGTAGTTTTAGTTCTTTTTGTTGTAATACGGGGAGTTATCAAGGGGCAAAACTTAAGCTCACTGAAGAAAATGCCTAAAATGGAAACCAAGAGAACCAACAAAGGAACTTGAATGAGCTTCTTTAAGGTTTTAAGGTTTAAGTTAATTAAAATGTCAGTCACATTTCCTTGAGGTTACTGAAAGGTCTTGCTGCAGTTTGGTTGACCACACAGCTAATAAACTAGATACCATCTCTGTACTGTACACCATCACCGGATGTTTGGCTACAAAGAAAGACCCGAGGTGAAAATATTCTCCAGTACACGTCCTTGAACCTGATTTATTACATGTGAGTTTGGGTTAGACTAAAGTACATTGCATCCTCTCTATCTCTGTAGAAATGATAAAAGCAAATATGATCTGGTGAGTCTCAAAAAGTCGGCAAATCTCATCCACTCAGACATTTTAGCAGAAATACTCAGAGCGTGGTGTCTAATCCCTCAAATTCTGCTTTTTTTCTCCGACAGTGCCAAGCTGAAGAACAACAGGGAAGTTTGCATCAACCCAGAGACCAAGTGGCTGCAGCAGTACTTAAAGAATGCCATTAACAAGTAAGAAAAAAAACGTCTTCTCTCTCTCGCTTTGTGCAGACACAAGTAGCGCTGACAGAAATGAAATAAATCTCTCTTCTGCACTGAGTTAAGATCTTACAAAGAAGAAATTAACCATCGTTACAAAAGACCATTTCTCAGTTTCCTGCTGACAATTCATCTCTGAAATCACTGATGTGGTTGATGTAAGCAGCTGAGTTATTATCTGTGAAATAATTAGCATCCAGTAAAAATAGTGATAAATCTGCCACTGTTGTGTCTGCTTCCTTGTTTCTCATAGGTATGTGTCTGAGACTTCAGACAAGACTGCAGCATAGTCAAATGTTCATCATTTTTACCCCCTCAGCTCACTCACAATAGCTAATACACTCGACTTTTTTTTTATTCCTAAGAAGCATTTTCCATAATTATCATCACTAATTGCACATCAGTGACAGAGTTGTACCGGTTGGGGAGTAACATTGTGGGTGAAAGCTACTCATAGTAAAAAGTGCAGCAGCTCATTCAGTTTTTAATGAGCTATGCAGTTAAAATGTGTGCATTCCTCATAAAATTGTTCCTAACATGTCTGGCAGTGATTATCGCCAGGCTGCATGCTTCTTAAAATACCATAAACACTCTAAGCACAATGTGAAAACAAACAACTAGAGTAATTTCTGAAGATTTACGATACATTTTTCACTGTGTTAGCATTAATACAGTTTTTTTTTTTTAATTTAAAATGTGGTCTTATTCTTAGAGGTATCACAGTTCATTGAGGCTGGCATGTGGCACAGCAGTAAATAGTCCATCAGACTGTTAAACAATGACTTTTCATATTCTGTCTACTGTGTTTCTCAGCACTACAGCATGTACTGTAAAGAAGAGAATATCACATCGTATAAAGAAAAATGTCCATTGTGTCCAATGAGAAGCAGCCTTGTTTTAAGCCCTTCCAGCAGGTATTTTGAGCTTATTCAGTAAGGTTTATGTACAGACAAATTACCACAACTGCACTTATAGAGTTCAGCGTGGGAAGATAGTTCAGTGTTTTAAGTGTGTTTGCACAGTTTAAGTGGTCATTATAGGAGTCATGAATTAATGGAGAATGTATAAAAACTCCTGTTCACACCAAAATCCTGTGTTACAGTGCCGTTAGATATAAGAGAAATAGCCAAGAATGCATACTGTTAATACACTTACGTGTGTGTGTGTGTGTGTGTGTGTGTGTGTGTGTGTGTGTGTGTGTGTGTGTGTGTGTGTGTGTGTGTGTGGCGTTTCTTATAGCGTGACTGCTTTTTGTCAGAATCACCATTTTCGATGTTCAGTTACAGTTAAACATAAATCACATTTATATGTTATGATGTTCCTATCAGAGCTGTTTGCCAACACCTGAGGCCCCTAACATGTTCAAAAACAGCAGTTTTCAACTGTGCCCAGCAACACATTCATATCTTCTGTTAGAAATAACTTACAGTACCAATGCTGTGTCCTAGAAATTTAATTTATATGCTACCATTTTTTTCCAATTATCTTTTTTAAAGAGTTTTTGCGGTCTGGATTATGTACCCAGGAATGTCCTTCACACGAGTTGTCGGGAGGATGTTGGGGAGTAAAAGTGGAAATATTAGGACCATAATTAAATTAAAGTTACTAGTTGGCCAGACTAACCAGTATCAGATGACATTTGTGTGCTCTTAATATACATTTGCTCTTTAAACTGCAGGACATCCATGTTTATATATCATTGATCATCAAACTTGATTTTTTATAAAAACATATAGAGATATAAAGACAATGGCTAACAAATCCCTCTGAATCTCTCTCCAGGGTGAAGAAAAACAGAAGACGCAATAACAAGAAAAACTAAAAACAAGGGAAGACTTGTATGTCGCCAGACCTGGCATCCCCGAGTTGAACCTGTATACCTCCCTATCACTGCTATGGATGTATGTAAACACGCTGTATGTACCTGTCCACCTCTCTGGACCGCTTGCAGAACCAGCACTTCACCGCCAAACCATGCAGTCCCCAGCACCGCCACCAATCCCCCTGGACACCCACGCAGTCACCCCCAACTCTCCCTGTTCGCACCAAGTGCAATTATACCACTGGATTGATGCAACGCATGCTGATGTCAGATATACGTGTGTGTGTGTGTGTGTGTGTGTGCATTTGAATGTGCTTCACATGAACTAACTCTGACTGTGTGTCTGTATACAGTATTTTCTGATATCACATCGCTATAAACGAACAATTTGGGCTTCCTGTCTCACACACAAGGCTTTGTGGGTAATGCTACATTCACTTTCTGTCAAATTAACTCTAAATTTGAGCTGCTGAAACACTCCCACAAGCCTCCTTGGAGGAATTTGTTGGCAGGTTCTGTCTAAATAGCCCAAATGGGGTTTGTCAAACAGAAGAAATGGAAAAGTGAAAATGATCAGTTATATTTATAGCAGCACACTTACTTCCTTTTTAACGGTCTTTGAAAAGAGAAAACTCTTACATTCATTCAGAACTAGTATTTGGGATGGTGGTGTTACAAACTTTAAATGTGAAAACTTTTTCTCATGTGAGGTGAATTTGGCATTACTCCAGGAGGGCTCATGGGCCAGACACAGAGAGGCTGGCCAATGGGGTCACAAGCACTGACCAATCAGGGCAGGCCATGCTACAACAGTATCTTGAAATGTATTCAAGCTTCCTGCACCATCAGGAACAAAACAGATGGAAGCTCACACACACTGCTAAGAGTCAAGCACTGATCTTATGGTGCTATATATTCAGTATAAGGGGTCAGAGCCATGGACATAATTATACTTCACTGTTTATTATATGCAAGATTTAAGATGGGGTGTGACCTTTATATCTTAAATGAAACACAGTTATGTTTTTACTTGTCACACAATATTTAAAGCGCTGATATAAAATATTAAATGGAAAGCTGATGTTGTGCTTAGGCCATACTGTACTGATAACGACCATAAAGAAGTGGATTCAAACATTGATCAATGCAGCTTTCTTACTGATTGATCAGTAAATAGAGACCAAATATTTATACAGTAAAACATGAAGAAACCTGTGAACAAGCATGATTCCCTCTTTCATATATTGTTAGAAAAAGGTAGAAGAGAATCATCATAATTATTAATTTCAAAGGGACTAGGTAATATATATATATCTCATGCATATCAATAAAGCAATCAACTGCAGTATTTCCATACCAACACCTGTCCTTGGTAGGAATAAAAAGCTAATAAATTGTCTCATAAAACAGCTGAATGATAAATGTCACAAAGGGATTGTTCATGGTGGCAAAAAAATATATAGTTTTGATTATCCTTTTTTATAAATATTTGAGCCACTTTATTATCAGATGTGTTTTTTTTTTTAAATGTAATTGTTTTATTTTTATATTGTGTATAATCTTACTAAATTTTTTTTTAATGCAATGTACAGTAGGCAGTAGCTACTAAATGAAGACTAGTCGAAAATGCGAGAAACAGTATTAAACTTCATTTTTAAGGTTTCATGCAATATTTCACATATATGTAATGGTTTGTTTGCAAATATGTTAGACACAATATGCAACTCATTCCTTTACCAAAGGATTAAAACACTATTTTTTTTTTTTTTTTTGCAATGTGGAAAATCAGCCAAACAAATCAAATATCGTCTTTCTGGTTTGGTGTTCGGTCCATTCTGTTTCCTTATCAACCAATCTGAGATGTAACAAAGATGAACTGAATAAAAACCTGTCCAACACATAGTGATTGAAAACAAAAGCTGCTGTCATTGTGTTACATGAGTCAGGAAACTATTCAGCTCAGCCAACTAGTTGTCCCCGTCGAACACAGTTTTTATAGAGTTTTACTGAGATTGATGTATGATGTGTCAATAGAGCCACTGAGCCAGAACAAAACCTTTGAGTTCAGATCCAAGCGACCAACATGTGCTTTCAATCTGGACACTCCCAGCACCCCACGGGCTTTCTTTTCAATTTCGCTCGACTGCTGCCATGCCGAAAAATTAGAGGCTGTTTTTTTCTTCCCTAAACTGTAATAGAAGTCTGGTGCTTGTGGTCATTGTTATGGTCTTTGTTGGGTTTTACATGGTCTATTTGCTGAGTGCCTGATTACAGGTGATAATCATATCAATTTGCAGCTAATGTTGCAATAATCCTGTAAGTGTAATCCATTTCCCATTAATGTAATAGAAGTTAATAGACATTAATTTTATATTATTATACTAATTTGTTTAAAAACATTGCTAAACAACCTAAAACATTCCAATTTCCAAATGAACTGAAACCGCCATCCATTCCCAAATTAGCTTATATATATATATATATATCTGTACAGAGAGAGAGAGAGAGAGAGAGAGAGAGAGAGAGAGAGAGAGAGAGCTACATCTTGATACTTCAGTAAACTTTCTAATGTATAATGTGATAATTATCTCACTAACAGGGAAAATATACTGCATTACCTGTGGTAAAATTTTATTAAACAATCTCTCAGCAGCATTTGTTTCATTACTGTCTTATGATAATTAATTTGTTATATTAATCAGACTTGCTTTTTTGTTTAGTACTGTGCCCCCTGTGGAAACAATCTAGACAAATACATAGACTCCTTTATCATCGTGCAAATAGAGCTTTTACAGAAGGTTTGTGTGTATTCTTGGACCAGGCACACATTCAGGTTCACATTCATTACCATTACTGTGTTAACAAATGAATACAAGTGCATGTGTTCTACTTTGGACCCCCAGACAATGTGAAATAACTTCTTTTGAGGCAGCTTTGGACACATACACTTCATATACATGAGATGTATTAGAGTATTGCTCTCTGTATTGTCACTGTTTGTAAACCAAGAGGCAGTATTTTAGCTATGATACTCAAACCCTTCTTCAATAAAGTCATATGAGACAAAATCAGTTATACATGTCTGTATTTGACCTTTTAATTTATGTAAAGCTACATCAAGTGATATCTGACTGTAAGGGGGGGCAGAGAGGTTTCAAACTAAAAGTACAGAAAAACATCCTGGATAGACTATCGGCTTACCCAGTTGTTACGGATGGCCTGTTGGCAAACAAATGCCTAACACATCCAGCAGGCATGGAGCAACATGAGCATCCCATTAGAGTTGAGTTTCTGGCCAGCATTCACTTTTCCTTTAGCTTTAACTTGTTCCTCCAACTCCTTATACGAGTCAACCCTGTCTGCTATAACTTACATGTATATGCAATAAATTTGCGACAGCAAATACATGTTGGGAGAAACGTAATTATCAAAATAATGAGGAAACATTTTAAATGACTTGAGTCACAAAATGTTGAGGTTTAAGTTCATATTCTAGTGGTCATAGTCTGTTTAAGGTAGATGGATGGGTCAACAAAACAAAATCACTTTACGTATTATTGTAACCATGACGATGAAGGTCCCAAAAACTTAACAAAGATGTAATTTCAACCCAAACCACAATGTTTCTGTAAAAGTCATTTTTGTGTCTCAACCTAATCAGACCTTAACCTTAGTCTCAAAATATCATAAAGCCACATCATAAAACAAATTATTATTTCAACAGTGGAAGGCAGACAGTCAAAGGATGTCGTCCTGCCAATAGGGCATTAGGTCAGAAAACTTGTGCATCTATGCATCCTTCTAGAGAGTGTGGACAAACAACGTCTTTTGTCTTTTAATTTAGAAGATTTTTTCTTCATACTGATCATTCCTGTAAAATGGTCAGTGACAACATATTTCATTTGTTTTCCAGACAAAAACCATATCTGCTTGTACAGATACAGCATGATTACTGTTTGGTTGTTTTAGGCACTCAAAGCACTTGGTTACATTCAGGGAAGATTGTGGTCTTAGTCAAATACAGAAAAACTCTGTACTCTGTAAGTGACTTTAATCATGAGATAGGGCATATTTAGCTTATTAATATGTAACCATGACCACAATCTTTCCCTAATCTTAACCAGTGTGTTTTTGGTCCTATGCAAATCCCAGTTTCTTGGGTCAAACTCATGTGTTTTCTACCATCCACCATGACTGTCTCCCTGATTTCCAGGCATTACAAAAATGTAGTATTTACTTAATTAGAAAAAAAACATTGGCACTGAGATAATCCTGGTAACAAATTAATAGTATATGTAACGTCTAGGAAACAGGGTTGCTATATGGAGGCTTGAAAAACTGAGCTAAGAACTTGTAAAAGACACATATCTGTAGAGTCAAGTGTTGATTCTTAGTGGGTTCAGCAGTATGAGCGATCTATTTTACATTACAGGGAGTCATTTGGTTGAAGAGCAATACCTTAAAAATTTCTAGCAGAAGTGCTGAGAAATGTCTCTCTTTAAAGAACTGTCATGAGGAGTTACTTACTATCTTTGATAGTAATAAAAAGTGACTGCACCACACCTCAGACAGGTGGAATAAGTTGTCCTACAGACCATGCAACCTCTCTTTCCACAGAGAGAAATGAATTACAGAAGACCAGACTTCCTGCTGCAGGTTCTCCAAAATAAACCGGTTCAAACAGAAAAGCATCACAAGGCCAAAACCTCATGCAAACAATCTTGCATTGCATAGGAACAACCATTCCTAGGCTAGATGAATAATTCAACAGGACTATCGCTTGACATTTTCCACCTTAGAACTGAAACCTATTCAGCAAATCTCCTTCCAGTAAAAGGGGTAAAGAGGAAACGCACATGTAATGCCCATTAACATCCCTGTCTGATATTTTAACACCTGGGGTTTTTAAAAAGTATTCGTTTGTGCTGGTTCATTACTCGTCCTCAGCACCAGGGAGTCTGTGTAGTTTTATATAGCTGTCAGCTCTAATAAAGTGGAACCATGTAGAGCGGATTAATTTCATGGTACAGCTCTTACCTCTGACCCTGTGTGTAGATATATACGAGGAACATGAGACATGGTTTGGACGCAGACCAAGTGGTTTGTAGGGTGAGAGTTGCATGTTTGGGCCTTTTGGGCACATGCAGAAATTATTATGGGATTTCTATACTGTGCTTACTCAGCTGAGACCCGGCCATGATGGAGGTGGCTGACATATGTACAGAATGTTTATTAATCTGTATTTTTACTGACACATTGCTCTGATCAAGTTCAACAGAGCAATTTAGAGGTTTTTACAGTAAGAAAGAGGCTTCAGGTCAGTGTGTGAAATATTTGTAATAAAACTAGATAAAACATTACAAGCCATTTGTGACTAATAAAATAACTCCAGTGGGCAAATTAGAGTCTGAATCAGATGTACACTGTCCAACCGAGAACAATAAAAGCACAGACTGATGAAGAGACGTATCAACAGATGAAGCAGCAGAGTAAATGTTGACACAAATGGTGCAGGGAAAACTGGACCTCACACACAGTTCAAGGAGACAGTGAATGATATTTGATGGCGCGCACTGCATTCTACACACTTATTATACTACACAGTACAATAGACCATACTGTGTGTGTCTTAGTCAGCCTAACATTATGCCAACATGCAAACTGTATAAAGTTCACCATCCAACTTGCGGGAACTCTTTGGCTGATCAGTCACATGATGTGTCATTGATTCATCTTTCATTAAAAATCTAATTTCAATCTTATAAATCTTAAACTTAAACTCTCAAAAACTGAGAGTTTGTGAATCCAATGAATAAAGAGTATTCATATGGTTGAGTGTGTTATAACCAAAAGGCAACCTACATGTCTGGCAAATGAAGCCAACATGGAAATAACAAAAACTACAGTTTGAGTTGCCAAGACTAAGTGTCTACAGTCATGCTAGATGTACTGTGAGGCTGAGGCTTAGCCACAGTGGTGCTTGGAGCTAAATGCTAATGCTGGCATGCTGATGTTTAGCAGGTAATGTTTACCATGTTAACCACCATCTTAGTTTAGTTCAAAACCTTTTTCAGAGTGAGGACCACCTAAAGCCAACTGCAGAAAGAAAAGACAGGAAAGCATCCATAGTTAAGGCTAGTTCAATATATGTCATCAGTAACGTATTTAAATGTTTTACACAATGGGACCTATTTGTACCAAAACTATTTGAGAGTGAGATTACAAGAACATCCTCTATGGGTACCTCATAGGCTACTAGTGGGCTGCCCGGTGCCCTCGAGAGACCCCTGGTTTAGCGTTTAAGTCTGCTAACATTTGCTAATTAGCTCCAAACACAAAGAACAACTGAGGATGAAGAGAATGTCATTAATTTTGTCATGAACAAAACGAAATGTCTGCTTGCTTTTCATCCAACAGGTGTTGAGATATTGTAGTCTGGACCAAAGTGGTGGTTAAGTGTGAAAATGCTTAATTTCTCCAGGTTTTTGTCACATAAAGGAAAATTGCAAAGAAACTAGAAAAACAAATTCAGTACAAAACAGTAATTCACCTTTTTGGCCTTTTACTTATTTATCTTGTATTAGGGCTCCACATTCAAGGAATAAAAAACTTTAAACGGTCAACTAAACACCTCAAACATGAAGAGATGTTTTCTGTGAATCTGTCATACTGAATCAAGTAGTAACCACATTAAAACTCAGTGCTTCACTCAGCACACAGCAACCTTCAACTCAAATCAGCTGAGACAGAGAACATAACCAGGTTGGACAACAAATTGCCCGGCTGATTTGGTCTTGGAGGTTGTGGGTAATCCGGCGTGATTTGAGGCTCTCAACTGTATATCTTTGAACAACTTAATACCCAGCCGGCTGAATGGAAGTTAATAGGAAACACGTTGCTGCAAAACCACACAGGGCAATGTGTGTGTGTGTGTGTGTGTGTGTGTGTGTGTGTGGATGGGGTAGTGACAGCGCAGGATGTCAGTGGGACGGGCTCACAATCTGAGTGTAATTTCTTCGGTTTCCTGAAGAAAGTCGCTGTATGAAAAGAAATTGAGGAAAAGGAGACACTAACATGATGTTTCCTGCTCAGGATATGTGAACATGGCTCTGTGCTGAAATGTGAACACACACACACACACACACACACACACACACACACACACACACACACACACACACAACACACAAAGACCTGAGTACTTGGTGATACAGCTGTATACACCTGTAGATTCTGCACACAACTCCCCCCCTGAAGCTGCAAAAGACTGCATATCTGACGAGAAGATGACCACTCTGTGATCTCTTCAGCAACATGTCCTGGAGTCCCTCCTCTCTCTGACTCTGTGGCGACCCCTCCACATACATGCAAGCCCTAGTTACCCCCCACAAACATTCAACTCCAAGCCTAAACACACAGACTATCAACAATCGCCAACAACAAAAACAGTCTCAAAAAGACAGAAAGGGTTTGAGCTGCACAGTGATCACTCTTTTCATATGAAAGAGGCCAGAGACAAAGGCATTATAGGGAGAAAAATAGGGATGATAGAGTTCACAATTCCAGCTGTCACAGAAACCACATATCCCACAAGACACTTCTCTATCAAACCGACAGGCATTAGTGCAAATAGCTCGGGGGGGTTTGGAATGTCCTCAGATTCATCACAGCCAAGCATTCAATGTTTCCCTGACCTTACAGCGGAGAAAAGGGTCATCGGGGTAACGCTATTGGAAACAGGTTGATCACAGTTTCCACACAGCCACATCCCTTATATGTGAATGAGAGACAAGACACAGCAGAGGTTGGAAAGAAAGAGAGAAAAAGAGATTAACATTATCATTTATC
Organism: Dicentrarchus labrax; assembly: GCF_905237075.1. NCBI lineage: Eukaryota > Metazoa > Chordata > Actinopteri > Moronidae > Dicentrarchus > Dicentrarchus labrax. Next base: position 16,111,502 of record NW_026136721.1, on the reverse strand, counting down.
AGCAATGAGTCCTAATTGTCCCACAGCAGAGGATAGGAAGCAATACGTCTTTGTTTATTAGCATTTTTCTGAAAAAAGTCTGAGAGAAGGAAAAAAAGGGGGGATGTCATCATTCACGGCTCATTTTGGAAGACGTCACGTACAAAAAGAATCGCAATGATCCCCATTTAATGAGTCATTCCACTGTGATGCAGGACCGGGCAGACTGTGTCTTTGTTGCCTGGCTATCAGACTCCTCTGCTGGTATTTAACAGACAAGCATCATTAACTTAGTGGAGAGCTGACTTCCCAGCTATTTCCTTTTGAAGAGCAGGCATGCCCTGCAGACAATTACTACTGATTCACTCTGATTCCACTGTAAAATGTGGCACAAAGTTTCACAATTTATTAACTTTTAAGGGTTCAACTAGAAGGATTTTATAGGTCCACATGAGAAAATAATCCTAATAAGCAGTGGTTTAATAGAGTTGCTAGTGAATACAAAAGAATCATTCATATATCAAGTATGTGTACTCATGTACCGAAGTACAAATATATGCTCTTCTACTTTTGACACTTCATGTATAGTCTTAGTGCTACTAATACTTATACTTTAGAGACTTTTTAATGCACGACATGCAGTATTTCTATTTTTAATTTTAAAAAATGATTTGAATACTTTAATATATGACTAACAGGCCATCATCACAGGTTAATCAGCAGTAAGATTTCTTATATCCTTTTACAATATAATTTATTTTAGATCAGTGAAAAAAAAAATTAATAATAAATCATATGTAAAATAATTCAATGTATCCCCTTATCTTCAAGCTAACATCACTTAGACTGCAGCATGTTTACATATAAAATGGGTCATTTTCACCGATTTGAGGGATTAAGGCCTGTCTGTCAGTATGTGACTGAAGTTTGCATGTTAGGTTGATGACCAACATTTTTTACAGTGTAACAACACGTAGGAGCATTTAAGAGCTGTGCCTTTGAAAGGATAGTTCTCTGAAGTCTGATGAACCACGGAGAGCAGAGTTCAGGCAAATCCGCCAACATTTCTCTAAAGCACATCATAATTCGCTCCCCAGGTCTGAAACAACATACGTTACGGCCACTGCTTTCTCTCAACCTCCTCATTGTTTACCATTATTCTCTGTGTATTATTGCTTTTACTGTCTGCCGTGTCATCTGTTGAGTTTTTTCACACATCTGGTGCTGAAGGAGACGGTGTGAAATTTCTCCACGGTGCTTTAGGAAGTCCTCCATCACAAAACGTGCTGGGGGAGAACAAACATAACGATGTCCATCTTGAGTTCAGCGGGATGGAAGTATAAAAGCAGTAGTATTTAGAAAAAAACATGGTCACTTTATATTTTACACTATATTCAAAATTAATCTTTGCAAAAGTAAAACTAACATATATTTCATTCAGCAGGTGGATCCTTTTACTTGTTTTAAGAAAATTTATATTGTACAAACCTAAATACAACATTACATCTATTCTGCCAAACCCAAATTCCCCGTCCAAAAATCCGCAGGTATATGTTCTTTTGAAATATTTTTTTAGAGGCAAAGCTTTTAGTGGTTTGGTCTCAACTTAGATCTGGTTTAAAGCCAACATAAATGAATGCTAATGTTACCAAAATGTGTGTGTCAGTTCCTGTAAAAGCAGCAACTTGAGCAAGGTAACGACAAGTTCGGTCCCTCCTGCACAGTTTCTAAGGCTTTGGCCCAAAGTAGAAGACAAACAAGCTCCCAACATTTTCTTTTCAGTGTGGTTATTGGAGTAAGACATCAGATTATATTGGACTGGACTTTCCTGGCTGACCCTCGAGAGGTTAAGTTTTTCTCATACCCAGTATGGTGTCCAGACCGTGAACTTGCTTTACTTGGGAAAAGGGCAAAGTGAAATCCTCATATGTGTTTCATAAGTTTCTGTCTCATATGGCCTCATTTTGTAGGTGTGATGTTAAATACAGTGAATGGACACATGGGCCGGACACAAACACCAAAGGATGTAACCAAATGTAAACACATGTAACTAAACTCCCATTGGAGATAACTTGCAGGCAACTGAAACAGATATTTAATCATGTCAATTCAAAATACAACACGTGTAATTCAGCATTGAGCACAGCATTATAGGCTTAGTTTTATGTCAAGACTCTCATTTTTGGATGTTGTAGACACTGCACAGAAATTCTCATGGCTCAACAGGAGGCAGGGTCACTCTGTGTTTTTGCCAAGAATTCAGACGTATCTCGACTTATTCCTATGTGAACTTGAACCTGAATTGTGCAAATGTTGAAGTAGAACTATTGGATGGATTCCTCTGGTAGGGTAGCAGTAGCATCACATTTAGAGATGCAGGCTTGTTAACTGTAAGGTCACCAGTTCAAATCCCAAGACTGTCTGAGAAATGTGGGTGGGAAACACACTGACACTTCTCCATTCCCTCATCAACAATACTCTTAACCCCCATATATTACAGCACAGCTGGTCAGTGGCCAAGATGCTGTAAAGGGCAGCCCCCAGGTGTGCATGTGCTGAAAAAAATGATGGTGAAGGCACCACAAGAAAATTTCCCTGCATATATAAGTTTAAGAGGCCCCCATCAGAGGCTATTTATGTGTTGCATTTAAAAAAATAACTGTCAAACATATACCGTTTGTATATGCCATCATAGGGTACATCTTAAAGATTGCATTTACTGGCCAGTGCAGTCTTTGTTCATTTCTGGAGCCAATAAGTCCAAAGAGGAACAAGAGCAGGTGGGATGGGTTGATACACCAGGATTTGCTGGCAGCCAAGAAGGCAACGGCCAGCACATAACATCTTGAGCTAACAACAGACTGAACGTGCTACTGAACAGAAAGCAGCCAGAAACAGTGCTCAACTTCAGTGATGCATTAACTTACTCATGTTCACACTGAAATGCATTTGAATGATGATGTGACCACTTAGCTTAGGGGGAAAAAAGTGGACAAACTACATAGTGACTACAAACTTTCAAACTGAACTGTACAAAGTTCAGTTGAATCAGCAAAGTGATTCAAACCTCTAGATAGCAGGCCTGTTAGTGGTAGCACACACAATGACTAGCTTTAGCACCATTGTCATCCATGTCAGCACTAATAGGAGATAAATAAGAGAAACCAATAACACAACACCTAAAAGTCAAACAGTGCTGCTATCTCATGTTCATACACAACTGGACAATAAGCTCTCCGGCTACAGGGTACAGCCATAGAGGGTTAAACTCTATGAAAATATTCTCTGGCAACAACGTTGTCTTTTGGCTTTACGTCAACAATGCAGAGGCACCTCCCTACATGGCATCCAAGAAATACTATAAATAAGAACGGAGCTTTTTCCCCTTCCATCAATCATGAGAAAATTTATCTCAACTGATGGGTTGACAGCTTTATATTATAGACATTAAACTGACATCAAGTGAAATACATCGACCACTGGTCCTGTTGGTCAACATGATTCATAACATGGAAATCCCTCTTCTCATTATTCGTTGACCACAAGGACCCATATGCGTGCACACATAGACATTTACATAAAGTATATGTGCATGAGCAAAATCAACAGGCCTTATTTTACAGTGTAGTTTTGGGGAGCAGACTTTTATCAATTTGCAGTTAGTAAACAAATAACTCAAAGTGCTCACTATGGGTGGGAAAGTACAATAAAACGCTGCACTGAGAAAGAACTCAGCCGTAACTCCCTCCTGTGGTGAGACAGGTCACATGATTTGACAGCCAGAGAAGGATGTCACATAGGTCAGAGGTTGTGAAACTACCTTGGGTGGCATAGTTTAGCTTTCCCCTGCTAAATCCTCCCTTAGGGAGCCATGAGTAGACTTATAATAGATGTGAACCAGGACAAACGCATGCTGATCTCTCAGTACCACACTGTGACTTCAAATCTACACACTATTCCCCTGCTAAACATCAGGGTGCACTGAGAGGACTGGTGTGAGATTTTATTGAGTGCATGGAGAGCAATGGACAGATGACTGTCCAGTGGGGGTTTTGTACGCACTAGTAGTCATGGGAGAGTTTCAGGGCATGTCCGCGCTAATGTCAATAAAAAATCTAATCAAATACTACCACCCCTCTTGATTTTTCTTTGCTTTTGGTTGATGAAGAACAAAGGTGCCATCCTTTTTTGGGTTTCCACTGGCAAAAGTTGTGGATAGTACCTGGTACTTGGTATATTTTGTGGTATCACCTCGTTCGAGGTTCCACGGTAGCTGAGCCGATACTAAAAGGTGTAAACACTGAAGATCACTGACTGGTCAGATACAATCGTCACTAGAATTGTCATTTGAGCAACACAAAGCAACCAGAGTCGTCTCACATTATTGACAAAATGTTCTCCCAAACCTGTGTGGTTCTGAGATGCACTGGCAGTGATACTTACTTTCAGGCATTGCAATCAACTTCCTTATAACAATTATGATCTGTTGAACAACAGCAAAGACTAATCTAACATGCATCACCCTCAAACTGGACTGCGTAAATAAGACTACAGAAGTAAATCCGTATGTGTGCAATTCATTTCTGATGTATGCGACATATATCTGCATGGTGTGCCTTTTCATTTATGTGTGTGTACGTGTTTGTGAGCATAAACTGATTCACATACATATTTATTTATAAAGTGCTTTCAACAACACAGGTTTACAACAAAGTACCTTTTAGAGAACACAGGATATAAACAGAACAACTATCAGACAATCAGATACTCCAGAGATTGCAGGCGGGGTAAGGTTGGTCTGAAGGGGATTTCAGAAGGCCACAGGAGGCCACTAAACCAAAATAAAGACTGGTGGTGCTTTCCACAATCCTCATTCAGTCTTCACAAGATGGTCTGATAGCCACTTGTAAACATATGGTAGATCCATAATTCTAAGCACTGGTCGTCACTGGGGCTAGACAGAGACAGCATTAGACGTAGCCCACCGCCGCCACACATGCAGCACTATGATAAATTCAAGGGAGGACCAGATTAGGTTGGGATCAGCAAATGAAGATCTAAATCTGAATGAGAGATGGGAATTTAGGGTCACAACTGCCATAGTCACAAAAACAGTGCATTCTTTGTTGGAGAAATATGGCATCAGAGTCATGCATGGTGAGCAAAGACAAAATAAGAGTCCAACAAGTAGTTTGTTCCCAGATGGGACTATATATATATATATATATATAATAATAATCATCCGTTTCCATGGAAATACTCAAAATATAGTTATCAGATGATTGAACCAGTCTGTGTTGCCATGCTTGTCACAAGTCAAGTGGTTCAGTGTGGTATCTGGGAAGCATCAGATGCAAGTATAGAGGTAGTTTGTATTGGCCAAAGGTATCAGGGGATTCAGGATGTCTGAGTGGAATTATAGTGGAAGGTTCTTAGCATATATCAGCATGATTATAATTTAAATGTACATAATATAATTTTTCAGCATTTTATTGTCATTTAAAAAGCAGTAAAGATAGACATAGTTCCCTTTAGTTGCTCTGACCCCTTGTCTGTCATGCTTGTTTTGTCCAATGCTGTTTCCCAGGCCAATTACACATTGATTCATGTCTCGTCCAAAATGAGGAGTCTTCAGGCATTGTGTGGGAAGAGTAGGGTAGATGTCTATGTATATATGTATGCATGCTTGTGTTTGTTAAGCATATCACCACCAGCACAACAGGGCAGTTAGCCATATGTTGGGTGTCTGCCCAGTCCTCAGTATCTCTGTTGACATGTCTGTCAACAGAGCATGACCGTTCACGCCGCATTTTATCTGTTGACTGAGGAGGAGGGAGTGATCACCTCTGAGGGAGAACTCTGTGTTAAAAAGTCATTAGTCTTGATTAGCTATCTTTGTAATTATTCATTTTAAAATGAGCAGGAACAAATGCTAGCATCTGGTCTGGCAACTACTGAAACGCCTGAAATAGAAAGCAAGCTACACGCAGGCTGTGTATATTCAAGAAACACGCTGCAGTATGAATGAAAGTGTAGTGGGGCAAAATGCCTCAACACAGAGGCTGTGTTTAGACACAAAAAAGAGAAAATTGTGTTAAAATACTAATGAGCGACCAAAGCGAGAAGTACAGAACTTGGCATCTGTGTTATCATATCTAATTGTAAGGCTAGCTGAAACATAGAAAAGTGAGGAATCGAAATACAGAATTCACTAGTGATGCCTTTATGCAAAAAAGCTGTTAGAGGTAATATGGCTTTTCTCAACACATTACTGTTTCCATGTGTGGGACTATTTATGAAAACAACAAAGTTAGGACACGTCAAAAACAAAGACCATCAAAGTAAACAGAGATTCAAATGAAAATGGGCAAGAACAGCAGAGTAAAGTACACCAAAGGACATGAGACAAGTTGGCGCACTATTTAGAGTCGTGCCATGCTGCTGTGCCAAAGTAAGTATGCATTCTTGACACAAGCTGTTTAAATAAATAGTTTGAGAAGCCAGTTCAAAGATATTAACATGTTAATAAGACAAGATAAATTATTTTATCATTACCAAATACAACAGGATTGATGTTATTATGTTCCTTTTTTTTTTTTTTTTGTTATTACATGTCTATACAATATATAAATATACGTACATAGAGAGTCAGAGTTTATGGATAATTGCTGAATAAACTTTGGCTTTGACATAATGTGATGAGTTTTCTCAGACACAAACACACTGAGTGCGGGCCGTGTCTGGACATTTTGGTGCTCTTTAGGCAAGAGCCCCCGAGGAGACAAATTTACAATATAAAAGTAACTTTAGTCAACTACTGGTCTGACTTATGCCATTATCATATAGTCTGTCATTTATTATCTTTATATGCTCACTCGTCTGTTATGTGTTAATCATATTCAGGACCTGATATAGAGCAACATTGTACATTTTCACAACTGTGGAAAATATGCACAAAGATGATAGAACATCGGTGAATAACTGATATGTAAAAAAATAACAAACTAATCACTATTCAATATACTGATTGGCACATGCATGCCTACATATTTTAAATTAATATAACAATGGAAAGGACTGATCAAGCCAGTATTTGAAGTTTGTATCCTTTACAAGCAAATTCAGAGTAATGATGATGAAATGAAAGAGCACATTTTCACACTGGTCACATAAAAACAAAACATGGGTCACAACCACAGATCTCTGACAGGACGATAGTGTGTTTTAACCATCCTGTGTAATAGATTTGAGTGCTGCTGTAAACAAATACATTCTAGATAGCTCCTAGATCAGATACTGGGAACCTTGTGAGTCATCTTTGGCTCTTTGATAAATATTACGTGGTTTACAATTCATCCCAAAGCATACTGAAAGCAAAAAACTTAAATGGTAAATGAGTATCTGTAAATTTAATTAAAGTCCCATGAAACCCAAAACTTTTGGATTCACAGTGAACTTTACTATATTCCAACACGGGAGAATAACACGTAGAATCTGGGGCAGTTGTTTATGCGCACTAAAATATCATGAGCACGCACCTTAACTTTGCTCTCCTTGATCTGAAAACAGTCAAGTTCACAGAAACTGCCTGCCTACACAGCAGCCTTTGTTCCTGTGTCCCCCCAGGAGTGCTGCACCCTGCTGTTAATGCAAAACCACTTTATTCACACAAAGGCTCAAATCCACCGACAGCAGATACATCATGTTTAGGTCCCTGTCAGTCCATTATGGACAGTTAAGGAGAGATCTCAAGACTAAAGAGAGCCAAGCTGTTATAAATTAAATTAAAGCACAGTTTCCAAGGACTTTTCAGGGGAAATGAGGTGGTTCTGTTGACAGCATGTAACAGATGCACTGCAGAACTGTATATTTGTCTTCATGTGTAATGAGTGAGCATGTAAGTGATTCGTCATTGTACATTCCTGTCAGTTGTATTTGTGATTTTTCCTGATTGAGCTGACTGATCACCTGAGGCTCAGTGCTGGTCACTGTTCACTGTCAGCTTTAAGAGAGACAGCAAAGAGCTGCATACCCAGGAAAAGCCCTGTGATGGTACTTAACTGTAGTGGTCTACAGTACAGTGAAAAAGAGGAAGTTTCAGCATATGTCAGATTCAAAGGATGGCAATGTTTGTTGTTTCGCTTGTTGGGTCCAAATGAAGTCAGATTATCAAGTCAAATACTGTATATCAACCACTATTGGATGGATTAGCAAAAACTTTCATACATGCTAATATTGCACCTACTGCAGGTCACTCCAGGCTGGTGTGCCTGTGCTATGCTCCGGACCATCCAGGACATGGTCAAACCATACACCCCAACCCGTCCACTATGCTGTACTACTGCTAACCAGCTTTCTACTCCCTCACTACAAATAGGACCCAGATACCACTCAACAAAATCCAGACTGTTTGCTGTCCTGGCTCCACAATGATGGACGAGCTCCCCATCGACATCAGGACAGCAGAAACTCTACACATCTTTCATCACAGACTGAAAACTCATCTGTTCAGACTGCAGTTTGGCCCATGAAAAAAAAAATCTGGTAACACTTTACAATACAGTACACAGAATTGTGAGTAGTTACTAAGGAACAAGTGAGAAACAAATCAGTAACAACTCAGAAGTACATAGTAGATAATGATGATTTACTAGAGAACTGCCTGAGAGATACTATATTAATCAATCATCAGGTAATGATTACTTTATAAATACCCATGAATACAACACAACTGAACTGACTGACATCCTACCAGCCTCAGCTGTACTACTTTGCATTTAATGCTAACTATAAGAGATGTTAGCATGCTATTAGCTGGTGAACATATAGCAACACAAGAGCCAGGAGTCGGTGGAGATAAAAAAGCTGAAAGAGCTAAAAGAGAATGAATAGTCGACTTATATTCAGCAAGTTAAACATGACTCCAAATGAATGATGATGTTCTGCAACTGCTGGATGTGTAAATAAGCAACTGTTCGCCATATCAACTTAAAGTTCCCCTCAAAACATGAAAGAGATTCATCAATAGCCTATATGTTTGAGACGCAGTCATAAATCATTTCTATTGGTCACACTCAAAATACATTTTTCAAACCAGAATTACTAATATACGGAGCCCCCCTGGTGACATTGGATAAAAAAATAAATAATGTGTGGGCACGAGATAATTATTGCAGTCGTTTCCATGCAGAGACTGTTGATTGTTAACATGGACAAGTTTGAATTAATTTCATTTTATTTTAATATAGGAATGAATTACAATGACATACTTCAGTCACTTGCGGTTAGGCATGGAGTAATTCTTAGCAAGAGACACTTAATTCGGCTGCTCAAAATGCATGGACCTAAACGCTAGGAATATGCTGATGTCCTTGTTAACAATCAACAGTCTCTGCATGGAAATGACTGCAATAATTATCTCATGCCCACGCGTTACTATCTAGTGGCAACGCATTAACTATCTCGTGGCAACGATATAGTTAATGCGTGGCCATGCATTATTTTTTTTTTATCCAATGTCACCAGGGGGGCTCCGTACTAATCACTAATTAAACAGCTGCTATATCTTCTTAAAAACTGGTAAGTAGGTGTTGGTAGAATTTGAGTGTTAAGGAATTCAATCTAATTATGTGACTAAAATGTTATTGGTCACTTTGATAATAACTCACCTTTCCACCAAAACTAATTTTACTGGCACTTTGCATTCAGCACTTTTCTCACTCTCTCTGTGTGGATACTGTAGTGTATGGCGATGTCTGTTGATATTTTACCAATAAGGATTATCATGATCTGTGCATATTTGATGAGGAATTACATTTTCAGTTATGTCTACTGAAGACCAGAGGCCCTCTAAAAAGATGACATATTGGCACTCAAGTCTGCTTTGAGATCAACAGGAGATTGCTAATGTCATAGGAAAAGCAAACAATCTTATCACGACTGGAATCTATCACTAACACTTTGCCTCTGTTTGGACAAAGTCATACCCCACGAATGGTGAAATAACAGGCTCATGGGCTGTTTCCATTCCTCATCAGGACCAGATGGCATCAGCCATTAGTAAAGAACTTGATCTCAGCTGGAAAATGGTAGATTTCACAGTCAAAGCGGATGCCTTATGTGCCATAGCTACCTGCAGTTGATGACAATGTAACACAGATGCATTATAAACCATACCAAAATATATTCATGCCCTGCAGTGTTTATTAACATGTTAATAATCACCTTTGGTTGATTTTCCCTGAAGCTACCTGTCTTTGCAGCCTTAGCTCATTATTTAGACACACTGAATTTACACATGAAAAGAGAGTGTCATTAAGTGAGGTGAAATGTGTGTTAAAGGTTTAAAACAAAGCATGAAACATGCTTAGGTAGAGGACAAAAAAAAGCCTTTCAGATGTCGAGCAGCATAACATATGAAGCCAGCAGGGGAACGTGTAGGTCTGTGTAGCTCAGAGTCCAGGCGTCTGCTTTCCAGCTGAGCAAATAACACCACAGGAGGAAAGCAGAGGCTCACAGGACAGAGAGTCGAGGAGATGCGTAGGGAGATAAAGGACATTTATACTCATTGTTTGCATTAGGAGAGAAGAACATGGATGGATGGAAGGTGGGGTGGGTATCATTCCTGTAGTGTAGTGATCATGTACCGTACATGGCCAGAAGTACGTGGACAATTGAACCTCACAGTCATATATGATTGTTTCATTCAAATTTCAAAATGATTCTGCTGGCATAGCAGCCGCTATGCTTCTGGGAAGGTTTTCCACAAGATTTTGGATCCTGGCTGAACTTCCTCAGCCACAAGAGCATTAGTGAAATTAGTGAGGCACTGATGTTGGGCGATAAGTCCTGGCTTGCAGTCGCCGTTCCAGTTCATCCCAAAGGTTTTCAGTGGGGTTGAGATGAGGGTGAGATGATGATCTGTGCAGGCCAGTCAACACTTTCTACACCAAACTAGTAAAAACATGTCTCTATGGTACAAGCTTTGTGGTCTGGGGCATTGTGTTTAAACAGGAGTTTTCCCCAAACTGCTGGAATACCGCCATTGTGTACAGTGCCATGTACATGCATGTAGTGCATGTGTGAAGAAATGAGCTAATCATTTTACAACCAGACAACTTTGTATGAGTTCTACAAAATACAGAGTTGATTTTTTTGCTGTGATTGAAAAGGCCATTAATCAGTGAGGTTTGTTTACAATCTGTATATAAATCTTAATCTTGCAGTCTTGCATTGCATCCAGTAAAATCAATATGCAGTGAAGAGATTAATGCTGTTTTCTCAGTAACTATCATAAGTCATAAGTCAAGCTGTTCCATTTACACTTCTTGCTACATGACCACCCATAAACTAGTGGACTGTGGATGTATTAGGCAGCTCCCAGATTTGAGTCTTAACATGAAGCAGGCTGGTGAGAAAGAAGAACAAATGTGGTCTGTGTACTGTACCTTCTTGGGATCTTAAAAAACATATGTAAATTATAACTTATAAATGGTGTACAATTCGAATTACAGGTCTGTAAGTTCCTGCTGTCAAGTTGATATAGAGCAGACATGAATTTTGCAATAATGATAGGTCCTTAACATTTAATTAACACAGTTATCGTGATGATTTCTTTAAAAACAATAACTCATGACCTATCATACCACCACACTGAGTTTATTTTAGAAGGATGAAGAGACCATCGAATGCATATGCCAGAACAAATATCATGGCAATTTGATGTGTAAATTACCCCAATTTACGCTCTCTGTGAGGTGTGAAGACTGCATAAACATGCTATTCTGAATCCTACAGAGCTGCCAAAGCACAGCAGCTCAGTGAAATCTCTATTTATTGAAAAGTCAGTGCTGGAATTTCACCAGATACAATTCATCACACATATGATGATGAAACCATACATTTGTCCTGAGCAACATCTGTGCAGACAAGAAAGATGGTACACAGCACAGCAGCTGATATTTCATGAAAGCTGATGTACAGGAGATGGCCAACATTATATTAATACTGTGATGTAATTGCACTGGAAACACTGATTGTAAAACCAATGCAGAATTTATGTTAAAGTGATGCAGGCACCAAAAACGTTTCATTGTCATAGTGTTTGCAGCAATTGAGGCAATGATGAGATGTTATGGTAACTTTTACTTTATTTACATTTGAAAAATTCATGCAGCCATGAACTGTAGTAGTGGAAACTGGGTTTATAGCTAATAACACTGCACAATAGAAATAGAAATTAGACTAGAGAATAAAGAATAGAGTAGAATATAGTAGAGTGAGAAGGTGTGGAGTTGAATAAAGCAGAAAAGTGATAAGCAATGTGACCATCAGTATATTAGAGTGTATTTGTGTTGAGCAGAGAGAAGTAGAGTCTATCTAGAATAAAGTCACTTGCTTCTAATCTCAGTGTGCCAGAGTCTGTTTACCTGCACAGTGTTTACGAGGAAACCTGGAATCCCCCTGCTAAACAACAAAAGGTGGACGTGTGCATGTGAGAGTGAGCTGTGTTCATATATGTGTGTGTGTGTGTGTGTGTGTGTGTGTGTCTGTGTACATGCAACAGCGCTCCTGCTCAGCAGCCTGTTGTCTGACTGTATCTAATTTCTTTAGGTGTGACCAGCTCTGTTTGGAGCCTGGCCTCCTGCTCTCTCCCGGGTCCCCTCCCTCTGCTGGGCAGCGAGGTCGGGAGTGAGAGAGCAAGCGGGTGAGGGAGCAGCCCTGACCTCCGGCGCTCCATGCGGAAACAATGGCGACGCGCCTCAGGGTGACAGCGGGAGACAGGAACAGGCACAAACACAGGAACCGTCCATTCTGCCAGTGAGACAGACCTACAGAGGCCTGAGAATCTGGAGGAGGAACTGTCTCTCTCTCTCTCTCTCTCTCTTGCTCCAATGCTCCCTCTCCCAGGTTTCAATATGCCCTAATATGACAAAAAAGTGATACACTTGTTGATTGTATGTTGTTATTAGCCAGTGGTCCCAAAGGGAGAGGCTCCGAGCGCCACAGAGTCTTAAGGAATGAGACAGGGATATTTTAGGATACAATGATAGTCTCTTTCTGCTCATATACCTTGCACAAGAATTCAGAAGCTTCATTATAAAATAAGGTAAACACCATTTAACAAGACTGAGAGTCTGCAGCTAGCAGCTCTGTGAGTTTGTAGCCTCAGTGGCTAATATGATCCCAGAGACCATCCTAACATCCTGATTTTCAGAAAGTACTATATAATGCTTATTTATTATTATTATTTAGTATTTAGTCGTAAACCAAAATATCAGACAAACTCAAATTTCGACCTGATAATGGCACTAGATTAAAATTCAGGGGATCACCAAAGTTGTTTCAAGTCATCTTTAAGGAGAAATGAACATTGGTACCAAATTTCATGGCAATCCGTCCAGTAGTTATTGAGACATCTCACTCAAAACCACAAATCTTAATGTAATGGTGGCGCTAGAGGAAAAGTCAGGCGAAAGTCATTCTGATTCATCCTCTGAGGACTAGTATAAAAAGTTAAAAGCAGTTTACCTATTCACAGACCTAAACTTTAAAGTATAAATATTAAAGCATGACTGTATGTGTTTACATGTACACTAGTATCCTGGTTATGATCAGGTTTTTTTGGAGTATCCTGGTTATGTGTTGCACATGTAAACATCATAACCTACTTTCAGAAACTTGGATAAGATCATATCCCAGTTTTAAAAAACCTGCTTCTGCTATCTGGAGTACTCCGACTGAAACCAGGATACTGTGGCATCTAAACACCGTACCCAGGTTTCATCCTCTGTTCCCTGTTCATCATAGGGGCTGAGAAATCAGGACACACCTGCACACAAATGATCCGAAACGTAGATACTGTTAGAATCATGTATACAGGGAGATGAATAACCAGGTTTTCCATCTTTCATGTAAACATAATATCCAAAATGAGATGAAAACCAGGATGAAACTAAAAACTATAAATATAAATACTAGTGCACATGTAAACACAGTCAATGATGAACTTTAGGTGAATAGAATTACAATAAAGTAATTTTCAGTTTATTTATAAAAAGCTTAACAAAAACAGGCTTGTCTGTCAGAGGTCCTTACGGATAACAAGGGACGAAAAAACACAAAAACCAAAAGGTAGAACAAGTGTGTGTGGCCTAGTCTTATACAGTACTTGCATGTGTGTATTTGTGTGTAGATGGAAATGCCAGGCAATACCCTGTCAGTTCATACCAGAAATAATGAATGACAGGCTCCAGCTGATAGTTAAAGCAGGGTGCAGTCTGTGCTGAACAAATGGGCCTTGAGTTTGGACTGAAATACCGAGATTGTATCTGATTCCTTGAAAATGTATCAGGTTGTGGAAATCAACCCGTTTTTTCTAGACCTGGACAAAAGAAAACTTTCAACACTCACAAGTGAACAAGAGCAGCTCATAAAACCACAGTTTTATTTACTGGTGATTTTGACTTTTGTTTAAGATGTAAGATTATTAATGTGGTATGCCTATGGAAGCCCTGAAAGGCAAGTAATTGTGATTGTTTTTCTCATGATCAAAACCTTCTAAGGTTTTTTTTTTCAACTGGGAAAACAGGTGACATTTGTTTTTTTTTTACCAGTTCTCACAGATGAAAAAAATAAATAAAATGAGAGAAAAAAATAATTTCACTTGCCTTTCAGGGCTTCCGTATCTAACATAAGAAAATCTTAAATGATCACCTCAGTAGTCAGCACCTCACTAATGTGATGTTATCATGTCATCCAGCAGTTGTGTGAGATGTGTAAATTTCTTTAATGTTAAATATATCTCCAAACCCACACAAAGCTTCTGTGCAGTTGCTGTTATTTGTTCTTGGAAATAATTTTAAAAAGTCCAGATAAAACTGGACTGTTGATTGGAAGATGATGAATGACAGTTGTATGTTTGGGTAATTAACTGATAATTTTGACCATATAAAAACACACCTACTTTAAATGAGCTATAGCCAATCTTAGCTTAATTCATCTCATGCACAGCTTTATGAAGAGGTATTAAATACATGCATTAATCATTACTGTGTAGTCTCTATGTTACCTTGATATTCTTCCCATGGCCACAGTTATTTAAGGGAGATGATGTTGAAAAATGAATGTGTGCTGAGCTCATTTGTCAACCACACTCTCAGTATAATGGGAACAGAAATTTAGAAAAAAGTGTCTGCAGTTTATGTGCTGTCTTAAAAAATAATGAGGTATTAATTTACACATGAAGCATTTGATTTTTCCATTTGGTCCTTTCAGCAATCAGCTGCACTGTCTCATTAGCAGTGGGTCCTGGAAAAACCAACATGCTTTTAGGGAATTATTTTCTGGAAGAGATTTTCTCTCTCAGGATGTCAGATCACGAACAGTAAGCAGAGTGTAAAATAATACATGCCCTGAAACTTGACCTAGTCACAGTGAAAATAGTGGAAAATTCTGTCCGGAGCAGTAGTTTTATCCATTGAGGCTGTCTGCAAGCTGTAAATGTATACTCTAGCCCTCTACATTTTTTTTTTACCATTTTTATATTGGTTAGAAATATGTTAAGTTGAGGTATAAAGATAGGATATGCAACACATCATAGGAGATTGCACAAAATTGTGAACACATTCAAAGTTGTGTACAAATTATTATTATTATTATTAATTATTTAGTGTTTTAGAAAACATTACAGTGATTAAAGCCAAGTATGGTGTTTCATTTTGGTCCTAAACCCCCTTCAGGGCCTGCGTGAGCATGAAAAATTGTATTTTGTCTGGACTATATTGCAACCTGTATGCAACATGAACAGACTATAGATCAGTGGTAAGCAACTGCAATTAAAAACACAAAAACACAGGAACACTTTAAGTTACTACTTGGACCTTATGCTAAAACTGTATGCAGCATATTGTTTGCATTCTCGTATTTCATTAGCTATTCTACATCTACAATAGCTCACAGGCTATTCTCACTGTATACATACTACATACTGCATCTAATAAACTGTAGTTTACACAATGGAGCTGCTGATAACGGTACGATTAAGCTATAAACCTGCCAACCGCTGATATACACCAAAACACTGACTTCCTGTCTCGCTCATTGTGCTGTAAGTACTTGCAGCCTCAAGGGGCAGCGCTACAATAAGTGACCAGATTATATCACTCAGCACACGAAGGGCACCTAGCGCCCCACCTCACCCCACCCTCACACCCGGCTACTACCTCCCTCCCTCATCCAGTAATGTGGCATTGTTCAGTATTGATGAGATTGACCTTGAGAAAATCCCCCGCTTCTCTGTAGAGGAGACTGTCAGTCTGACAAGTGCTGCCAAGGTAAACACAGTTAATCAGCCAATAAGTCTCCTCAATGCCCATCTGACACCTATGTCTAATGAGGAAGCAGGCTGTTCTCACCTATCAGCAATCAGAAATGTAAAACTGGATTGGCTACGGCACTGGGAACACTGGGGGCATAATGTTGAGAGCAGAGAACTCTTCCTCCCTCCATCCTGTATTAGTCTCTGAGGCAGAGTCTGAGTTGCATTACTCCTTTCAGCAGGAACCCCCCACTGGGTGAGGCATTGCTTTCAAAGAATTCAAATGTGCAGCGTGGCCCACAAGGCTTTTCTCAGTAGGTTGGGTGTGAGAATCGGTCCCGTGTGCTGGCTTCAATGTGTTTCATACTTCCCAGTGTGTCAAATGGGTGCAAACTTGTACATATTAACCAATTAACTTTTCTGGGTTCCCTGTGAGGGTCTTAAGGCAATGTGTTGTACACCGATTCCCTCTCATATGTATTTAGATCATTTAATTAACCATATAAGGAACAAATGGAGCATACATTAATCCAGTGTAATTTGGGAATACTAAATCCAAATAGGGAAAGCTTCCTCTGCTTCCTCTCCTTTTCCTTATAAGAAATTCGTTTTTAAATGTCCCTTCAGTGCTGTCTCAATACCCAGACACAGAAATAGAACATTTTTGTTGTGGATTCCCTGGTGAAAGAATGCTGTGCTGTTAAAAAGAAAAAAGGAAAATGAATTTTGGGTCTGGTTCAAAGGAGGGAATATTTGGGCTCTGCGTATCAAACTAGGAGACATCTCACCCCAGAACACAATGGATGTTGTGATGCAGATTATCCATTGTCTATTGTCAGATTCCTCCAGACTCACCCTGCATTACCCCACAACACGTCCCTCCACTATTACTGGAAAAAACATGGAGTGAAATAGTGAATCCGTAACTCTTTTTGTTTTCAAAAATATCCCACTAGTGAGATCTTTGTGTGGCCTTGGCCTGCGTTGCCAGGGTGGTGGAACTCAAGGCTCTCTAAACACAACTGATGAGACAGAAGATGGCGTGAAGCGTGTCCAAGAAAATGGCTTCCAAAACTAGTGGGGCTTACAAAGCACATACCTTGTCTCACTTTTCATTAGCTCTGCAGACTGGTTGGTATATTATGGCTGGTTTTGTAAAAAAACACAAAGTAACAATCACTTTGGTAGCTCGCCAAAGAATTTGATAAGATCCAATGTCAGCCATTTTTCTTTGCACAGACCCAGAAGCATGGATCTGCTTGTGCATAAAATCCTTTTTTAGGCGTTAAGTTTTTAGTTTGATTCACCCTTAAACATTTTTATGTTTTACATTTTTTTTTTTTTTTCATTTTGGCATGGTTTAACTGTATGGTCTTCAAATGTTGGAACTTTTATACTGTTAAATAAAATACTTTTTGAGTTTTTCCCCCTCAATCCAACTGTCAAGGAAACATACGGTATGTTTTACATTGTACAAACTGAATCTAAGCAATACGTGCATCAGTGGGTACAACAGCCAGAACTATAAGAAAGTTGCACTTTTAGATGCTGAAAAAGCTTTTGATATGCTAGAGTGGTCATATTTATTTAAAGTGTTGGCCAAGTTTGGGTTCGGCCCATTATGTATTAGTTGGGTTCAAACTCTATACCATAAACCCCAGGCAAAAATCAGCACCAATGGACAGATTTCATCTACATTCCCTTTAAGCAGATCAAGTCGACAGGGATGCCCTCTGTCTCCAGCACTTTTTGTCTTGGCAATTGAGCCTTTAGCTGAAGCAATTAGACAAGATCCTGATATAGAGGGCTTTTAGGTGGGTCAGACAGTTCATAAAATTAATCTTCTGGCAGATGACGTTATTTTGTACTTAAAAGACCCTGGTAACTCTCTTTACAAATAACAAACTGTACCAAATTCTTATGGTAGTATTTCAGGCTATAAGGTGAATTTGGAAAAAAGTGAAATTATTCCATTGACAAATTTTGATCTCTCCAAACTCCAAAGTACAAGTCCATTTAGATGGCCTATAGATGGTATAAAATACCTTGGGATATTTGTAGACAACAACCTTAAAAACCTGTACAAATTGAATTACCTCCCACTGCTCAGTAAGATTGAGGATGATTTACGTAGATGGATGGGCTTGCCTCTCACCCTGATTGGAAGAGTTAATTGTATTAAAATTAATGTACAACCGAGATTGCAATATCTGTTTCAATCCCTGCCCATTCCATTACCACAATCCTTCTTCAAAGCTCTCAATGGATATGTCAGACAATTTTTATGGAATTGTAAAGTACCCCGGATATCCATGGGAAAGCTAACATGGGACTATAGCTCAGGGGGACTTCGACTACCACATTTTAAAAACTAATACTTGGCAGCTCAAATGAGGTTCATCTCATCCTTTTTTGAGGGCAGTGACGCCCCTTCTTGGACACAAATCGGACTGCACCCCCTGAAAGAAAAGGTTGTGATATCAGCTTTAACCAGGATCACAGGAGTTAATGTTCCTGTGGACCCTGAACTTTGTTTATTGGGGAACTTTACAAGTATTCGCCGTTCTCTAAACAATGCACAACTCAAATTCATTGAAATTGCTCTATGTGTGCCTAAGAAGTGCATTGCAGTGTCATGGAAATCTGACTCCTCTCTTTTTATTGACAGGTGGTCTGTTGAGATGACTAGCTGCATTCCCCTGGAAAAAATATCTTATTGTCTCAGAAAACGATATAACACCTTTTTGAAAATTTGGCGGCCATATTTAGACCATATCGGTACATCTCTTACCCCAAGTACTTAATGTAGTCGTTTGTATTGACCTTGCACACTGACTTCTTTCCTGTTTCTCTTTTTTCTTTTTTTGATGGGGGGGGGTAGGGGTATCCTCCACGCTTTGCCCTTTGTTATGTCTCTATACTGCTGGTATACTGATATGTTTGTATACATTACATATATAAAACTGAAAATAAAATATATAAAAAAAAAAAACCAGAAAGCTGCATTTTTTTAAAAAGGCTGTTTTTTTTGTTTTAGCAGGGATCAGTTGGATTTCCTGTCTTTTGCGGCTTTCAACCAAATGTAACTGTTTTCACTTACAAATAGGATTTCCCATCACTAATATATAAGCTTTCTAATCAGACTTAAGGTTTGTCCAAACTCCATGTGTTTCAGATTTCCTTGGAGACACAGTGGATAACAGATATAGAGGGGATCAGTGAAATATATATATGCTACATTACAGAGCTCAGCGGAGTATTCTCCTCATAACCTTCTGGGTTATGAAAGAAACACACTGTAACGCAGAAGTATACTGCCAAATGGCTTTATGTTGAAAAATTAGTTTAGCTTTTTCAAAGTGTTTTTGTTAATATAAAAAAATAAATGGCCTCAACAGCTCAACCTTTTTCAAAAGTAAATGCATACAACAGTAAAAAGCAACAGTAAAAATCCCACTGCTTCATGCCTATGAGTCAACCTGCGGAGCTTCGTAGCATAACCCTATAGTTCAGTGATGTATAATTGGAACATACAGTAAACGTATGACTGTTCGTTTCCCTCGTCTCATTACTTTGTCTCATAGCTTCTCTCCATCCTGCCCTCCCATCCACCTGCACATTCTAACGAGGTGATTGTAGCACTCAAATACTAGACTGTGATCACATCGCATGCCTGCCCCATGTGTACACTTTCCTCTCTTTGTTAGCCCACGGCCTCGCACACACATGGAGGCCCAGGCCATTTCCTGCTGGCGAACATAGGGAGGTGTGTTTCTAATTATAAACCTGATGCAGGGTTAAGCACTCTCTCTGCAGGCCACCAAAGTCACCAGGATTTATGGTACCAAGGTCCAGGCTCCCACCCGTGAAACCCACCAGAGACACAAAACTGTTCACTTTCTGCAGCTATAAATCAGAAAAGTATAGCCGGTAGCTGCCAGTCTATGGCAAACCAGTGTTTTATCCTGTCAGAGGTGAGAAAACAAATGCAAATGCTCCTTCTTTCTAGGGCTTCTCAAATATAATTTTTTATCTTTAGTAATCCAGCAAGTAATCTTGTCTATGCCATGCCGAAGTACTGCAGAGTATGAGAGAGAGTAATGAGCAGATGCAGAGAGGAAAGCGATCACCTTCAACTGCTTCAAAATATGTGCAACCAATGTTGATCAGCTGTTAATGTCTGTTTTAAGCAATTAATGTGATCAATTGGAAAAGGAAAAGGAGGAAGTGGTCTGTTATAAATAAACACAAATATATGAGACCAAACAGATAATTTACCACTTGTTTTGATCAGCTGTACATGAGCCCTATCAGCGTGCAAATACACAAACAACACAAAAATCAGTACTTACCATCAAAGTAAATTTTGTTGTATAGGCCTATGCCATCTATAGTATAAATATTCTCATATAACTCTCAGCAACAACAAAAGAGCATTTTCCCCAAAATGTTGTAAATTATGATTATATGTCAGCTCACTGAAATGTTGCTAATATACAGTGTATTGTTTTGACATGTCACATGGATGTTGCATCTAACTATTTTGACAATAACAGGCCAGGAAGTACAGTTACTTAGTCAACACCAGAATAATGTCACTGAACAAAAACTAAATATCAAAATAGGAAAGGCCTGTTGTTGTTACTATCCCCAAATAGCCTTAAAAAACGCACTGATCTAAAATTTTAACTAAGCCAAAATGAATTCAAATCTGGATTATTTTAGCCTGAGCCTTTTGATTATTGAAAACAAGAGGAAATCCTTCACAGACAGGAAGGTTTCCCTTTTGTGTAATAAAGATCTAAAATATTGTGCCAAAAACAATCTGGAATGTGGTAAACAATGTAAGGGAACAAACTACCAGCATGATACATGAGTGATTACCAGGACCTGGCATGGCTGGACAGTTGATCATAGCAATGTCATGTAAACCCCAGGGAGCAATGGCCTTACTATAGCACTTATAGGGAGTGATACAAACATCACGGTATCCAAGTTGCATTGTGATAAACTCAGCCTGGCATACTTAAGAGTATTACACACAAGTTCTTAAAAGCTGCATGCACCTTCCTACATATTGTTAATGAGTAATGAGTCAGAGAGCAGCCAAAATCTTCATAAACACAGGAAATTGCATTGAATATAAAAGCAAAATCACTGAGGCAGCAATGGAGTCGAGGTCAATGCAATATTGTTGATCATAGGAAGCTCGTCTCGGTTATTAACAATGACAAAAACAAACAGAGGTGGGTCTGTAGTCGGACGTTTTGGAGCAAGACAGCAACAAGTGGAAGTGGGGCTTTCCTACAGTAGAGCAGGGCTCTCCAAGGCCCTTCAAGACATGAAAGAAGCCCTCTGGGCTGCCAGAATCCCTTTCAATACACGGAGGTTTTGCAGAGGAAAAAACTGCGATCCAGGACCTTTGTTTCTTTGTTCGTGTTCTCAAGTGTTCTTTTGGGAGCCCATAGGTGAAGTGAGGGTGTTCTTTATCTAGGGTGTGACTGCAACCAGACAATAGAATCCAGTTCAATCCCTATCTGCTGGACGTTTCAGGGCTGTGTAGATGTATAGATTAACAGAAAACAGTCTTGTAAACAGCGAGCCATAGGAAGGCAAACCATACTAAATATGACAGCAACATGTAAACCATACAGTTCCCGTGCATTGTCAGTTGGTGCCAGAGCAAGACACGTATTTATGTATTTGCATCCGTCCATCACACTGAAGAAGCAATGACAAGCAAAGAATGTGGTGATATAACTTCACGTATCAGTTATATATGATAGCAGTTGCTGCAGAGTTTATATATTGTTACAGCACATAATAATCCTATATTAGTCAAAGGGAGCAAGACAGCAGGTACTGGCTGGAAAATAGGCCTACTGCTCCATCTGCTTTGCTGACCCTTGTTACTGACACTCTGCTTGGCTCCAAAATGAAATTGTATGATGGTTGAGAATTTTTTAAAGTAGATTACATGGAGTCTAGTGACCCCTGGCGGTATAAACCTCCTACTACAATACAGTGTGGTGCTGAGTGGGGAAAATTGAGCTCCATCAGTGAATAAAGTTATGGACAGAAAGTCTTTGCAGGTAGGTTTTATTAAAGTAAAAAAACCCAATATACTAGTAATGTATTTATTATGTAGGGTCTTGATAAATGAATAAGAAGAATAAGAACCAGGTTGCATTAGTAAGGATACTTACCAGTCTAAATGCCAAAACCCACTGGCCATATTTTGCACAAAAGTGTTTTTATGTAACTGTAAATGGTTGATAACCTTCGCCATCTTTAAAATATCTGTTTATATATAGACCGTTGAATTTGTACTTAAATGGTGCAAACTTAATTCCCCACAACTCAATTTCAATTAATGTTATAATCAACACCCCTGAGCATGATTCAGATGAGGCCCGCCTCTTTTCTGCGATGAGAAATATGATTGGTCTAAACTCTGTGGCTGTAACCAATCAACATGCAGTTTGTCTGCAGGAAGACCTCTGATTGGCTTGTTGTCATAGGAACCGCACCCCCTGTACATTCTGCGTCGGGCTGTGAAAGCACTGTTTTAACAAGGTAAACAAGCTTTTCATTCTCATTTTCCGAGTATAGGCTCACGGTACAAAGTATGTGTCGGCGTTTGCACAGACAGAGAGCGAATTATTAAAGTTTTATGGTGTCTAGAAACCTGTCCATAACTGTATTTGAGACTACTTGAATAATACCGAAGACGTGCGGTGTCAGTTTTGTAACTGTCCCCACGTGAATGTCATCTGTGTGCTTGTGTCTATTACAATGCAATATTTTAACAGAAATAACTACAAAACTATTATAATTCAATATCATAATATTAACCAATGTTACTTCAGAGCAACCATACAGTAATGTTTGTCATTAAACATATCTCACAAGCCAACTTATAAGACATTGTGAGTCAGTGGCGTGCACAGACTTTTTGATGGGCAGGGGCGGAAAGAAAAAAAAGGGCACATATAGCGCGTCCTCACCACTGTAGAGGGCACCTTAGACACGTTTTATATGTTATACAAATGGCACATTATATAGCCTTAAAACAGACTAACTAGACAGACTACTCAGGTTAGTTTGCTGTTAGGATCAGCATCCACGAGAACTGTGTGCATTTCAATGTTGGACTGTGAAGAACACACAGTGACATGGATGTATGAAGGAAATAAATCCCCAGGGGGTCTGGGGGTCTTCCCCCAGAACATTTTCAATTAAGTAGATGCCATTTCCTGTATTCTAGTGCATTTTAACACCATATTAGCACCTCTTTTAGGCAGCATCTCTACCTAATAATAGAACTTAGAAGAGGACAGTTGAGTGTTTTTTCCAGAAGGGCACTTTAGCACGCGTTTATGCCTCCCAATAGGACACTTTAGCACGCGTTTTGGCTCCCCAGAGGGCACTTGAGGGCAGTTTAGTACAAGTTTTGCCTCCCAAGAGGACACTTTAATTTTTTTTTAACAATTGGGCCACAAGGGGGGGGGGCCCCTTTTGTAAATTTTTACTGACCCCTGTGGTGTCACAATAAAAGTCAAGTCAAGTGCTTAGGTTTAAAACCCCCATATTTATAAAGGGCACCGGTTTTAGGAATTCACGCAATTTTAGTGTATCAACAATATGGATACTACAAGAGTTTAATCAGCTCCGGCATAAATATACTAGAATCTCTCTGCACAAGTCCTGGTTTATATATTATATATTACGTTTGATGAATGCATCTATCTCTCTCCTGCTTTTTTAAGGTAGAAACGTGGTGAGACAACCAGCAAGATGGAGGCCAAGAAGACATCAGAGCCCAAATCCAATGGTGTGACAAATGGAGGGGCAAGGATTGTTGTGGATGATGATGATGAAGTTCTTAGGTAGGGAGATCTGGCACTGGCACATTGTGGGAATGATATAAACAACAGTCAAATGGCACAAGTGTCAAAAGTCTCGTCTTCTCTCCCTCCAAGCCCAACCGACCTGTCCGAGATATTAGCCGAGGGGACCAAGGAGTCCCACGAAAAAGCAGAGAACTGCCAGTTTGTTAAGGATTTCCTCAGAGGCCGCATCAAAAAGGAGCTGTTTAAGGTTGTCATCCACAGTGTCTTGCATTATTGTGTCACATAATAAGACTTATAATGATGTTGGCAAAAATGCTTGTTGTCAGAGTAACAAACTAACAGCAGGCACCAGGCCGGTAACAGTAACTCTATTAAAATGTAACAATAAATCAAAATAACAGTATTATTTAAATATTCAAGCCACCAATTACCAATTTGATTCAAAAGCCAGAAATGTGACCTTCACACTTTTTCTTTCTCTCTCTCTCTTCTGTCGCCAGAGGGGTACAGCAGCTCTCTACTTTGTCTACTCGGCCATGGAGGAGGAGATTGAGAAGAACAGAGACCATCCTCACATTGCCCCAGTCTATTTCCCAACAGAGCTGCACCGGCGCGAGGCCCTGGCCCGGGATCTCGAATACTTCTATGGAGAGGACTGGGAGAACCAGGTCAGCGGAATGCACAAAGGGGCTGCATGACAGGAGATAAAGGTTACAAGGTGGAGCCTCAGACATTGCTGGCCTTTTCTGGACCAGAAATCACATAAACTACTGCAAACCCCCACTTTCATAGCATGCTCTCTCTCACAGATCAGCCTCACTGCTGGCACCAAGCCTTACGTGGACCGTATCCACGAGGTGGGACAGACGGACCCGGTGCTGCTGGTGGCCCACTCCTACACCCGCTACATGGGTGACCTCTCAGGCGGACAGATCCTCAAGAAAGTGGCCCAGAGGGCACTGAAGCTCCCCTCGACTGGCGAGGGTCTCAACTTCTACCAGTTTGAAGGCATATACAGTCACAAGGGCTTCAAGCAGCTTTACAGAAGCAGGATGAACGAGCTAGAGCTGGACAATGAGACCAAAGAGAGGATTGTGGTGGAGTCCAACCTGGCCTTTGGATTTAACATGATGGTAAGGGAGCAGGAAAGAAAGAAAGGCTTGGAGAGTCCTGACAACAGATGTTCACAAAATCATCACGATAGAGAAACACAATGCAGGAAAAAAGTTGACAAGAAGGCAATGTATTTCTATCCGTCAATCTATGTTTGGGGGCTAAAAGAGAATGGTATAACAAACTTTTTTTTCTTTTATTTATTTTTTTTTCTATACTGAAAACAGGTGTTCTCAGAGCTTGAAGAGATTGGGAAGACCATCAAAGATGAGGTCCAAGATGCAGGTTTTGGACACAGTCATGCAGAGATCATGGAGGGAGGTGATATCAACAAGTGTCCCTACTATGCAGCAAAAATGGGTAAGACATCATTTGAAGAGTTTTGGTCTGAAATAAGAACAAATTCCTAAAAGTTGTGTATACTAGAAAAAATATGAAAACATTGTTTTCTAAACAAATATCACTTTTATAGACTGTATCCTCTACAGTATATTTAAATAACAGGATACTTGTGTTCCAGTATATTTTATGCTTTGCCAAACGGCCCTTTAACTGAGATGTTTTTACTCTTGTCAGCTCAATATGTGAACATCAAGCGTTTCAGTCTGAAGTGAGAGATTCTCCAGAAAATGTAGAGAGAGAGAGAGATAGTTAGGCAGCTTGAATTGTGGACCTGTAGTGGAGAATGTGCAGTATTTGAGCGAACCGTAGCTCCATAGCTACACCAAAGGGCTTAAAAGCCATCAAAGAACTTGTTTGTAATGACAGTCGTTCTTTCTTTGTCTGATCTCCATCCCTCACCTCCTCCATTTCTGTCTTTTCTACAGCTGCCAGTGGAAATCCCACCTACGTATGCCAGTTGGCCATGATGCTTCTCAGACACCCACCCTGTCAGGTGGCTCTGGCCATCTGGGTGGCCTTCCTCGCTGGTTTCACTGCATGGTACCTGGTGTGAGCTTGTCCGTCCAGTCACCTCTGAGCAAAGAGCAGAGGACACTGTTGCATCCTGCCATACTTAATCCTCTTCACTTTGAGTCGTCCTGTCTGAAAGTACCAAACAATAAACCAGAAACAAAACCTTTGTTAAAATAATAATTTGTGCCAAACACTTGACGCATATATTGACATTTTGCGTTTTAATACCTCAGGTACAGTGTTTATTTATTCTTATCTTCCCTTATTTTTTCCACTCTGTGGAATGTACATTTTTATGCCTCTGACACTGCTAATAGCAGCGAAACCGCATTTGTGATAATGCAATTGTAGTTTGACCATGAATAGTCTACAAAGACATTATGATGTATTTGCTTTGTATGCTGTATTCGTTGGTAATATGCACACGCGGTTTAAAGACATTTTACTATGTAGAAATATTAAATGCAATCTATGACATTATGACATTATTACTCGAATGTATTTAATATGAAAGATACAAGGATGCACATATTTGTGTACATCATGCTTGGTGATTGAGGTGTTTCTGATTCTAAATAAACAACAGTCAACTTTAATCAGTAAAGAATGGTTGAATAGCTTGAAGAAATATCTTGAAACACATTTTATTTTGTGTCCAAATAATTGATAACACTGTTTTTTTGCCATCTGGTTAATAAGTGAGCATAATGCAATGACAAACACACCTCTTACCAGTTAGCATCATTTTTATGTGGTTTTTTTTTGGTCAAAGTTGCATAAAGGTTGCATGGTAATTGCAAATTGATTGGTGTATAACATAACAATATAACATTGAGAAAACCTAAATTCCACACTAAAATGAATGGAAACCAATGGCTACTTTACTATTTGATTCATCATGTAAAGGATATTTAGGTATCTTAAAAAGCACTGTACACATAAAAGGTGTTAGCCCATTTTGTATTGGTAAATTTGACATGCGGAGCTCCTCCACCTAAGTAGAGAAAGAGTTGTAAAGAGTGAGATCGGTTACAGAGAAACACAATTACAGCTTAAAGGCTGGAAGCAGGGGGGAAACTAATCCGGCTCTCTACAGAATTCAAACATTTGACTACTAGCACCTCTAAAGCTCACTGATTAGCAGGTTGTATCTTGTTTGTTCAAACAGGAATGTAAAAATGTCAATTAGCCCTTCTAGGTGTCCATCATCAGGAATTAATGGCCTCCACGTCGTCCACTTATGCCATGGTCACTTGCCAAAGAAAAAGAAAAAGAAATAATTCTATATTTTCAAGCGTTTCTCAATAAAAATCTAAAGGGAAAAACTCTGCCTATAACATAAAAATATGTGAAAGGTCTCCTTAATGTGTCGTATTAAGGGGATATTGAGCTGGGGAACATTGGACCCATGAACATTAATAATATTTTTTGTTGACTGTCGATCCTGAGTCAGACAGTCATATAGGAGTAAAAAGTATGAAAAAGTACTAAGTACGACACGGACACACAACGTGTGTAACAAAAACAACTTCTGCTTCAGGAAAGACTTTTCCACACCAGTATTGCCTCTTAACACACACAGTATAACAGTTGCCATCCTATTTAAATTCGTTAAATTCAATTCGTATTATTTACTGCTATTAGTGAATTAGTTTAGTGAATTAGTAGTACTGAAATGTGGAGCTCTGTGGAAATGGTAGGGAGGGTTACTTTATAATCTTAGTAAACGAAGTCCAAGTATCACAATAAAGATAACTCGATTACTTTCCATTACTTTTGGATTACCTGAACCAAATATGCTAAAAAAGACAAGAGCAAAGAAATGCCAATAAAATTACAGGTGTTCTGTAAGATAACAGAACAACATAACCTTAGAAAAGAAAATTAAACCAAGATTTTTAGCACTAAAAATGCCCTTAATGTGTCCTTGAGAAAGAAAAACTTAATCAAGCAAATTCCCCAGTCCCACTGCAAACTTCATGGTGCAGCATCCAGCTGAGTCTAACATGCCGGTGTACAACCAGTCCCAAACCTCCATGGTGCTGATAGTTGCCATGACCTAATTTACATGTAGGTTTATTCTGAGTCATTTTTCTCCTCGGGACTCCAGGCAGAAGAAAATGATTCAGCAGGTAAATGGCGGAAAAGAAAAAGAGAGCAGTCACATTTCACTTTCAATCTCCTCTAATTAAAAGGGACTGTATATTTTGTGTTGATTACTCTCTCGTCTCTGTTCAGAACTTGGTAATATTATCAGGTTGATGGGTGGAGCCACCCGCTGCTCTGGTGGGCTGGAAATGAAACTCCACACTGACTGGAAACCAGTGGATGATGTTTTGTTTGGCTGGAATCTGAGAACAGCAGCTGTAGTGTGTAGACAGTTGGACTGTGGATCCGCTGTGTCAGCAAAAATCTAATACACTGACTTATCAAGACTTGTATGGAAGATAAACATTCTCAGTGTTGAGTCTGGATCTGCACTGAAAGACAACATACCAGTGAAGCCCCTTCCTCCTCCAGCTTTGAGATTACCTGCTCAGGTAACACCATCAGTGACATCATCCATGAGCTTTAAAATCAAGACACAGTAAATAGACAATATATGATTGTTATTATTATAATAACTTCATTAAAAAATATATATAGTTTCCAAACAATTTCATAGGACATTTCCTATTTTAGTTTTTCTTTGCTGTCGGTTTGTTTGATGCTGCTCACCGTTTTCAGTCAAAGTTCTATTTATTATCTGTAGCACTGTTATTAGTGGCACTCAAACCCTCTTTCTCACAGTCCAGAGTCTGTCAGGCTGAATGGGACTACCCTGTGCTCAGGCAGAGTGGAGGTCAAAGCTAACCAGTTATGGTCCTGAGTCTGTAAAAAGTGATTTTGACTGGCAGGATGCAGAGGTGGTCTGTACAGAGATTGGCTGTGGGGCTCATTTTAAACTCCAGGGGGCGCTCTGAGAACATTAAAGCTCTGGAGTGAACAAAGGCCTTCCAGTGCAGAGCCAATAATCCAATCTCCTGGACTAAGAAAGCCATGAGTCAGTCAGAAACACCTGCTCACCTATAGGACTCACCTGCTGAGGTAAAGGAGAAGATACAGCTTCAATATGCTCTGTTGTAATGAAGGTCATGTAATTTCTCTTCATAATTATTTTCTTTAGAAAATAATCTCACCACAAGGCCCATTAAGTAGCTGTTCTTGGGCTTTGGATCACATCATATGATCTTCATCAGCAGATGAAGTGGAGTTTACCCAGTTTTCGTGAAATTGTAGAATTCAAATGTCCCTTTTTTTTATTACTTCTCATCCATGTTGGCCTAAAAGCTGAGGTTCAGCATTTAATCTTGACTGTGGAAACAGTAGTTGACAAATACAATATCACCACAAGATCCCTTCAATGTCTATTCAAGAGCTTTCAATCATATGACATGGACAAGAAGTCCTTGAAGTGCTCAGAAACAGGCAGGTTATAGGCTTTAAGCTTACCACATGCTCACAAGCACAAACCTAATATGCAAATGTTAGGAAGATACGTTTACCATGAACACAGTCTCAATTTAGCATGTTAGCATGCTAATATCTGCTAATCAGCACTAGAGTACAGTTACAGCTGAGACTGATGGGAATCCCATTAGTGTTTCAGGTATAACCACAGTATTGAAAAACATTTGGATCTGATGATATCACTAGATGAAATGCACAAAATGCAAACGTCTACATTTTTAATCTTCTGTGATGGTATGATAAAATCCCCCACATCTTAATGTAATACAGGTCAGTCACTGTTCACAGCGGAGGCCCTAACATTGTTGGTTGTTTTTTTAATAAGTAATGTACTTCGTTATTTTACCTTAAAATGTAAAGTAAAGGATTTCCCTTAGCTAATCATTTCATGTTACTCTGCTAATGACTGTGTCTTGTTAGTCATTACTGTTTTAAGGTGCAACATTTGAAAACCATTAGGACTACCTGTTCATACCAAGAAGACTTTAATTCTATATTACTTTTTTTTCTGCTTCACACATTAAGTCACAGACAAAAGTACATATTACTTCCAACGCTGGTCCTTTGGCATGTTGTTCCACTCTAAAGCTCACAGTCCTGCAGAGGCCTACAAATTTGCAGCCTTACTTTTGAATCACAAGCTCCACTGAAAATGTATTTGCTAGTTACTCACAGTAAACACATCTGACTGATAACCGCTAATATATCACTTATTATAACAGCAAGTCTTCCAGTGTATAATCTTTAACATTTGATCAACCATTTTTTATGAAGAACAGATCCTTCACATTATAGCATGTTATATTTTAAACATAGTAAATAGGGGACTTCAGTGTTAAGTATGACCAAACACCTTCTCAAAACCCTCTTTGTTCACCACTCGTCCAAACTGAGTAGAGTAATAGAACGTTTGTGGACTACTGTATCTCTTTAGTGTCAATAGCATTTCATCTGCGGCGTCCCCCGTGTCCGAAATGGTCATAACATCTGACACAGGAATGTAGATATCGTGGCGCTTGCCCCAGAAGGTGAGGTGGGACACTTTGAGTGTGGTGTGGGACGTGTCCAGGTACATTATCCCCACAACCCTCCTGAAGAAGTGACTGGCAGCGTACAGCATGACACCAGCAAAGAGCGCTATCCCCGTCGTGTAGCCAACAAGAGAGAAGGGGACAAGTCCCTGGTGGTAGAGGACAAACACTGGAGGCAAGATGACTATGGTAAATGCAGTTTGGAGCAGTTTGAGCCTGGACGCGGCTCTGAGGTGCTTAATGTACGGCAGGGTGTAAATCGCAGTGTATTTCTCTGTTGACAAGTCCGAGTACCTGACCAGACCAGTGATTTTAGGTATAAAGGGTCCATGGGAGCTCTGCTGGGTGAGTGTGTGACCTGGTGAATGAGGCTGCACCCCATAAGGTATCCGACCTGTGAGTAGACATGATCCTCTTTTACAGGACTGGATGTGGGTGGTTAGCCTTCGCAGCAGCACTGACCTGATCTGTAGAAAAATAACATCAAAATGATAGATTTGTCACTGCATTAAAGCCAAAACAATTCAAATATTAATTGATTACTTTTAAGCAAAAAGGCCAAACGTATCTGCTTTCACAATCTCAAATATGAATGTTTTTCTTAGGATCCTATGATAGCAATATTTGAGATTGATTAAAAACAAATAGCTGGGCTACTGGATGGGCTTACATGAAAACATCATGCATGTTTTCCAGTTATCCTTCCACTCTATGTATAACACGATTCATCATGGCTACAGCTGATCTTTGTTTGATGTGACTTAACAGTTGTCTTTAATTCAGGTTGGGTCGAGGAGAAATCCTCCTTACAGCCAGTTGGAATGTATTTTTCAAAGAAATTAAATAATTAACAATAGACATGTTAAGACTAAACAAATGAGAGACACACAACCCCTGACTGAGCTGTCATTCATCCTAGCACCTAGCAGTTAGCCTATGTGGCTAATAATTCAACTTTTTATTCTTGAAAGAAAAAACAGTGAAAGCAATACAAGAGTGTGAGATATAAGGAGGCTCACCATGACCGTCGACAGGCTGAATAGAAGAAGGAATCACAGAAACACTAATCTTCTTTTTAGAAATAAGAGACATACCAGAGTCAACACTTACAGAGGTAGCTAACTGTTAGCTAACATGAAGTATACACTAGGTTATGACCCGGATGTACTCGAACACCGTTAACCGTGATTTCATGTTTTATTTACTCGTGTGCCCCCTTGTGAGACAGTTGTAAATTATCACTGTAGATATTATTTAATTAAAAATCTCACCGGATCCTAAAACCTAAGTATCCTAAATACTTTAACCGTAGTTCGGTTAGCGGAAACGACCCGTAACGCTAACTCGCGGCAGAGCTGTCATATCCGCCAGAGAGAGAGGAAGAAACGGGTTCCTCCTCTTTCTCCTGTGAAATGACCCGCTGCAGCTTGTCTCTATGGGTTACTGCTGGTATTACGTGTTTAAATTGGTTGGTTTCAGTAACTAACGTTAATGTTATCATTTAACTAATAAGTTAGACGGAGTATGACCGTATCTAAGCTACGGAAGAAAGCGGCACTGGTTGCTAACGATAGTTAACAGTCACTAACTGACAGGCGGTGGCTCATTTGCTACCAGGTGCTGCTACTTTCTGTTTTTGACACTCTCAAGTCAGAAAAGACAAGACAACAATGCTGCAGCTCGGAGATGAAGTCGTCCTGTACTCGGTCGTCTTCGTTGTGGTGCTGTTAGGGACCCGGAGCCCACTGTGGACAACCGCCCTCACCGCCTCCCTCTACCTCTTTATGGTCATGTTCCGGTTCCCCCAGGTACCCACCAGCCGGGCCAAGCAGGTGCTGCACCCAGAGAAAGGCGCCGCAGGCTCCGGCAAGGTGTCAGTGGTCGCTCACCGGGGCGGTGGGCACGACGCTCCGGAGAACACACTGGCAGCCATCCGAGAGGTGAGAGGAGGGTAGAGGGGGTGTTATTTTTTCATTCACATGTCTTGGGATGGACCGGTGGTTACAAGGGGCACACCACCCCTACAGAGGCCGACATTTGTCATATGTTCATCCCTCACAAAGGTGAAAAATACTGCCATTGAGTTGACTATGTACTATTAAATTAAATATCAGGGTATCAAGATATCATGTCCCTCTTAACCACTGGTAACCATCATTATCATTCAGCACTACAGGTACACACTTTATATATATAACGTTATATATATACTGTCAATGGTACACATACTGTCATTCACTGAACTGTAGTATCCAGAGCAGCCCAGTAGTGTGTGTATGTATATGTATATATATATATGTATACATATGTAACTGATTGGACAGTCAAAATTGTGAGAAAAGCATTAAACACATAGCCTCAATTAAAAAAAAAAAACCTGTCAGTGCTCTCCACTGTACAACTACATAATGGAGACATTGTTTTTAAATTATGTCTTACATTTCTTTGGCATTCCTATATTGCATTGCATTGCTATTTATAATATTAATAAATATTAATAAATGTTTCCAATAAAAGTAAAGATAATATCGGCTGACATATAAGCTCAGCATTTCTTGTCTCTTTATATAAAGTCAAAGTCGGTGTCCCTAATGAAGTTAAGGTTCAGATTGATTTTCAGTGAGTGAAGTGAAGATTTTGACAGGCTGACCAGAAACTAACCATCCTGAAATATTTCCAACCTTCGTATTTGTCTTTCCTGCTCTAGGCCAGTAAGAATGGGGCAACAGGTGTAGAGTTGGACCTGGAGTTCTCAGCCGACGGCGTCCCAATACTGATGCACGATGAGACCGTGGACCGGACCACCAACGCGTCGGGACCACTCAGCCAGATCAGGATGTCCGAGTTGGCCAAACTGGACGCAGCTGCTAAACATCGACTCAGGTAAGAAAGAAGGATATAGCTATGAATGCACATACAAGCACGCAGACATTAAAGATTTTCTTTTGGGGCTTTTATTGCTTTATGTTTAAACTGAAGTTATTATGCATTAAACCCCAGACTAATGACATTCATTTAAACCCACCCCCTCCTTGGGACAGATTAATGGAATTTAAAATAAAACAACAAGAATACAACAAAGATATACGATCAGTAGTGATGGTTGAATTAGATCGGAGTGTGGTTTGTTTCGTATGTTTGAAAGAACTGATGAGTCAATAAAGTCTGCTGACTGGGTATT
Organism: Dicentrarchus labrax; assembly: GCF_905237075.1. Lineage (NCBI taxonomy): Eukaryota > Metazoa > Chordata > Actinopteri > Moronidae > Dicentrarchus > Dicentrarchus labrax. The sequence goes on along the minus strand of NW_026136721.1, from coordinate 16,077,602 downwards.
AGTGTTGCTTTACATACATTTGGAGCCAGTTGTTACATTGTGATGAATATCCGCAATGATGACCAGCTGCATGTACAGTTGACATGTCTATCAAGTAAGAAGCTGTATGCAGTCTATTAATCGATTAAAAATTGTTTAAAGCTGCCGGTGGTGAGATAAATGCAAGCTAATTTGGACTATATTTGACACAAACAGACAAAGGGATTGTCATGCAGGTTTCCTGGGTTAAAGTGTTGGAATACTGTGGGTTACATTATATTTCAGTGCTTTGTGACTTACACTTGGTTGCAACTTGCTGATGTAGCTTGCCTTTAGCAGAAGGTCAGTCTTTCCACTGATAGGCTGGTTTTCAGTTTCAGATGTCCGTTCTGCAGTGGAATTGCTTGGTACAGAATATAGTGCGTTCGTAGAGCTGTCGGGGATGCTGCACTGATCATTTTACAGTTACATGTGGAGATGTTATGTGGTGATCATCTATGTCCACGAATACTCAAGGCAGTTGTAAGAAAATACTAAAAAGAGATGTTAAAAAGACACATTTCTATAAACAATCAACAATCAGACAAGAGAGACGCAAGTTGCTATTAATACAGAGGCATGCTGTTATATACATGTGAGACAAATAACCCAGGTGGTTTCTAAAAACAACTCACTCCAGAACAAACAGAAGAAGAAAGAAAAATGCAAAACAATCCTTCAGAGAGAAGCAGATAGGATGCAGTGACAATGAGTGACACAGAAAACTTAATTTTAACAAGATAAAAAAAAACACATGAACTAATAAAAACAAATAGTTTAGCATATTAGACAGATTACAGGAGACAAGACTACCATTTTCTAATGTTATTTTTAAATTAACATTTAACAGAAAGTAAAAGAACACCAGAAATGTTTTAATGCACAGGAGCATAAAGTCTTTATAAATGTTGTAATCACATCTGGTAGTTGAGAAAAGTCCTTTCTTCATTACCACATGCATTTCATCACAGTCCAGGAAAGGACAAAGTTAGGTGTATCTCTGATCAAAGTTAGCTGTAATGTTTCCCAGGTAAACAGCACATTTGTTTGAGTAGCATGATATTCCTTCGCCACCAGGGACAAGTTTGCTGGAGAGAAGATCCCAACTCTGGCGGAGGCAGTGGAGGAGTGCATAAAACTGCAGCTCACCATCTACTTTGATGTCAAAGGTCATCCACATGAGGTACAGCCAAAACAAACAAACAAACAAACTAAACCAGACTTCATTACATGCGATCTGTCTGTCTTACTTGTTGATTTAATTGATCTGTACCTAGTCAACATTGCATAATGAGGAGAACATGCTGTTGTGATTATAATTGCCCTAGTACAAAATAATCATAAAATATCTGCATGGGGGTCTGATAGGGCTGTTTAAATATTATTATTATATTATAATTAATTAATTAGTCAAGTAGTTACTAATTCCATTACTTATTTATTTCGTTTTGTGTGACTTTCTTAAGGTCGTACCAATCCTTTCAAACATCTCTTGTTGAGTGCAGTCTTGACTCAAATCACCTTTTTTCTTCCTCTGTAATAAAAACATCACACTACTGCATTATTGGAAAAAAGTCATTTCTTTAATCATAATCAGTATTTGCATGCTTTATGATTACCTGGCTCACAATTACTTTGATAAGCACTGACATGTACTGTAAAGCATCCAGAACACTTGTTCCAGTTTGTACTGTCCTTTGGAACAAACCAACCCCACAAAACACACACAGATATATTGCCACTGGCATGTTTTGTTTGCATAGTAACATATTATATCGTCACTAGATTTGTGCTTGTATTACTGTATCTGTTGTGAAAATATTACTTTTTTGTTTATGTCAGAAATACAAATTGACTCATAGCTCTGGAGCTGTAAAAATGCAGTAATTTACTCAGTGCAGTTCAAACTATTTAATTCTGCAGTTTGAAAAGCTAAATTAAAGCTCAGCGTACTTCTAACCACTTCATGAGTGGCTCCTTACTCAGCACATTTTGAGTTGTGTAAGGAATGCTGCAGTGATGGTTGTTGTTGTTTCAGGCAGTGACATTCTTGAGTTCAGGGCCCACATTAGTGTGTCTACGTATACACAGCTGCTAGTTACCACCAAGTGGTTGGAAAGGAACTCACACACACAACTCTAAACATTGACTGTCCTACAATAACCGTGTGTTTTCTCCTCCCCTCCCAGGCAGCCGCAGCCCTTAAAGAATTGTATAAAAGACATCCAGTCCTCTACAACAGCAGCATCGTCTGCTCCTTCGAGCCCAAAGTCATCTACAGGGTAAGAGGGCTCAGATTTTATGTGTGTGGCTGTTATTTAAGCTACATTTCCACATTGAGTGTAGGCTGTGGCTCAGGGAAGAGCGGGTCGTCCACTAATCAGAAGGTTGTTGGTTCGATCCTCCTCCTGCCACATGTCAAAGTATCCTTGAGCAAGATACTAAACCCCAAATTGCTCCTGATGCTGTGCATCGGTGTGTGAATGTGTATGAATGAGTTAGTTTCTGTTCGATGGACTTTGCCATCACTGACTGAATGTGTGTGAAAGGGTGAGTGTGGCACGTAGTGTTAAAGCGCTTTGAGTGGTTGGAAGACTAGAAAGGCACTATACAAGGTCCATTTACCATCCATTTACCAAGTGTGACCACTGTGGGAAAATGAACTTGCACCACAGTTGATGCCCTTACAAAATAGTTTGCATGTTCACCACATTTCCAGAGATATTATAACTCAACCCTAGATTGACTGAACAGTGTCAGTACACTACAATTCGCTTGATGCAGAAGTTTCTGGCTTACCTGGATCAAAGTAACACTTTTAAATGTATTTTTAAATGTGAATTGAAGTTGTTCTGCCATTTTGTGCTGAAAGTCCTGTAACAACAGTCTGGTATAAATGCATATCTCATAGTAAACATACAAACAGGTACTGATTAAATAATCTCATGACTGTATCTGTCACATTGTTACCATTCACCATTACTTCATCTCTGTGTCTGATCCACTCTGGCACAGATGAGACAGAGTGACCCAGATGTGGTCACAGCTTTGACCCACAGGCCGTGGAGCCTGAGTCGGCTCGGAGATGGTGAACCGCGTTTCTCATCGCTATGGAAACACAATTGGTTAACACTAATGGACTTCATGTTGGACTGGGCGCACCATCACGTACTATGGAAGCTCTGTGGTATCTCAGCCTTCCTTATACAGAAGAACTTTGTCTCACCGTGAGTTTCTTTAGCTGAGACCGTACAGTCATATACTCTACAATAGTATACATATAATCGGAGCCATTAAAAGCCAAGGACAGCCTGTGTAACAATGGAATATAGTTGCTTTTTAAAAAGTCTGAATCCTGTTTTTGTGTGTTGTCTGCAGGGACTATGTCCAGTACTGGACCCAGAGGGGTGTGGACGTGGTGGCCTGGACCGTCAACACAAACGTGGAGAAAGAGTATTATCAGGAGCTGCTGCACGTCAACTACATCACAGACAGCCTTGTGGAAGACTGTGAACCCCATTACTGAACAACACATGAACCCAGCACCAACACAGTGTGTTCACACACATACGCATTAAAAAGATTAAATCTATTTGAAAGGAACATTTCACTGTCTACTCATCACGCATAATGTGGCTTCAGATAAGAGCCACTCTTTTATTCCCATGCACACTTTCATTACTGTGAGTGTGTGTATGAGTGTATGTTTATTGGAGCCAATCAAACTGACCAGACTGGGTGCCAACTTTAATAATAATAATAATAGGTAACACACATGTTGAGGCACCTGATGTGTGTTTATAGACCTTCTGGTCATAAATGTTTATAACAGATCAGATGTACTGTATTCACTAACTCAGGACTGCAAAGTTGTTTTTTCTTGGTAATTGTATCTTACTGTCTATAATGTCCTGCACTGTCTCTGCTTTGTTTTTGTTTTTTCAGGACACCCCCTTTGCTTCTTACTCAGTGTAGGTCATAAGTCTGAAGTAATCTAGAAATGATTTTTACCAATTATTAAAAAGTAATACCTATTTATAACTAACATATATAAACATTTTATATCTTTGATGTGCATATGCAACAGAAATGTAGAATAGAGCAAGGCTGGCATACAAATGCACCATAAGATATCATTATTATACGTTTAAAAAATAAATAATCTATAGGAAAGATCATTTGGTTCATGGTAGTGGACGTCTGGACCCCGGCTGTATCTATAGAGTGGATACCAGTGACTCCATTTTCTTCTGTCAACTCATGTAACCACAAGCTTATCTGCCTCTGTTTGGCTACACGATGAGGAATTTAAATTACCTGACAACAATTCAGTAACACAGTACTGTATATGGGAAAACACAGTAGGACAGTGCAGAGGCAGTGAAGTGGATACAAATAACAAATAACAAACGTGTAAATAAATGTGTGAGATTTTATGAGGCTTCTCAAATCTGTAGATCTGCAGAATGGGTCCTCGGAGATGAAAGCTGACAGTATAACATACTGACTAATGGTACTTAAGGCAGCAGCACCTCAGAGTGCAAACACATGACGGACAGAAAACAGACCCTTCTCACTGCAGATGTATATAATAGCTGGAGAAGCACAGGTTGAAACTAATAACATTAACAATGTCTCTGTTGCATTTAGGTGTAATTAAACTTTGCCAGTGAGCCAGCACCTGCAATGTCAGAGCCCTCGAACTGGAAAACCTAAATGGAATGCAGCCATTATTAATGTTAATTATATCTGTGTTTGACAAGTTAAATTCACTATTACAAAGGTTTTAGGACTCAACATTTCTCTAAAATACATAAATATAGAAGCTGACTACTTCTGTTTATTTGCTCTTTGATCTATGTTTAATTCAATCTAAGGTGATTTGACAATTTTAAAATCATTAAACATGATGATTAATGATTTAGACTTATTCCACTGTTAGTCTTAAAATCGGAAGAAATAAATCGTGTCGATTTGATTTTATATGATTAAAGATGTTTTGTGTTGACACAGAGTGGGCAGTAGAGTGGGGATATGTATAAAATGCTGGATGTGTCATTTTAAAGTGTTTGTCATTTGATGTCTTGTTCGCCTTGGGACAGCTGAGACCTGCCAAAGGGAGGAGCCCCCTTTCAAAGATTAGCTTTTTCTGCTAACATTTGGCAACCAGTAGGTCAACACTAAAACTAATAGCATTAGGGGCACTCACTGACATACTGTCTGAGAAGTCCAGAAAAATACTTTTGTTTCCAGCCATAAACACACAACCAGGGGAAAATAAAGTCTAAAAGGTATTTAGAAGGAAACAAGCTGTGAACTGAACTATTAACCTTGTTTAATATTGAATATCTTTCCACCCTGTTCTAAAATCTATTGGCTGTAGGGAAGTACAGTGTGTCAGCTGATGAATGTATTATTTTATACAAAGTGAGCACAGTTTTAACCAGGGTTTGGCCTCTGCTGTTAATGCTAAGTCTGTGTAGTGTGGACTGTTGATGATTAGCCTTTTGCACTCACAGTCTCAGGTGATTGACCCACATACTACAGATGAAGGGGGGAGGGGGGTGTAGTGTTAGATATCACCCTGGATAAGCCTGTCTGAGCTGCTTTTTGTTCCCCTGATCTTCAGTTACTAAACACAGAGAGTCAACTCACACTGTGTACATCGAGTCAGGTGATTTTCACCTGAACACAGGTTACCTGTAATAGTATAGAGATAAAGGTGAAGGTATGCAGCAAAATACGCATTGTATATATTTTTATATTAGCAATATCTAAATGCTTTAATGGGTGGCCTATAACTGGAGATTTATAAGAAGTTGTGTGACACCAGCGTGCTGTCCATCCTCAGAAATGTGAGTCAAAGGGTACATTTTCGTCACAATGACTCTCTCGGTTATTATTTAATAAGTAATAAGGATAAAAATAAATCTACAAACTGCAGAAAAGGGTCCGCTTTATGTCGGTTTTCTTCAATCTATCTGCGCCTTTGGTTTAATAGGTGAAAGGTGATCGCTCCTCCTCCAACACACCGTCTGAGGGGCGTGCGGTGACGTCACAGAGGGGGGTTGCCCAGCTCGTAAAGCAGTCCGACCAGATGTAAACAGAAACAACGAGGGCGGAAATGGAGACGCTATAACTTCATAATAAAAGACACAAAAAGCGATGGTATAGAACTTAAAAGTCCCGGTGAAATATATTTATAATAATGCTGACTGAATTAAACTTTAGAAATTAACTGAAAAGTAGACACAGAAATAATGGTTTGCCTTGGTTTTGCATGGATAAATAATAACTGCAGCAGTACATTTGAGGCTTGTAACATACACACAAACAATAAATCATTTCACTTATTCATTAATTGTATCCTGTGGTATCTAACCATACAGAATAAACACAGAATAGAAACATAACACCATGAAGGTGAATAGATTGTTTTGTGATGCTAAAATCATGTAAATGTATATATGTTTTAGAAATCATGTTAGACTTACTCTACTTTAGCTCATGTGCACTGTATTTGCATTCACATGATGTCCATTATTTATTATTCTGTATCCTGTCATCGTTGCAGGATTAACGTCAACACGGTTTTATTTTGAAATTTCTGACCGGAAGTCCTGCTTTTCCATTCTGCCTGGCTTGACGCTCCAAAAGCATGGTCGCTTTCCGTCCTGATGAAAATATCAAAGTGTGCGGTGCCCTTGTATCCTGTCAGAGAGCGGAGGCTTCACAGTCAGTCCCGGAGCGTCAGCGGAGCACAGACAGCAGACTGTCCGGCCTGGAGTGTCATTGTCCCCGGACGTCAGGACCCACCGTGCCCCCCCTCTCACACTGACTGAGCCCCGGCATGTGGAGCCGCTTTCTCCTTGGATGACCTACACGCAACCTCTCCCAGGAGCAGCGGGCGCCGGTTCACTACAGCGGAACACCTGCTGGTTAGGAGGACGTATTAATATACAGCGGGCAACAAGTCAGGTTGAGTCTCCTGCAGGCTTCAGGCCGACTCCGGAGCAGCTGACCCGGGGAACAAAATACGACGTCGCAATTATTTTTTTCCCACCGTGGCTGCGTCAGGAGGAGCGGACACACGTCTGGAAGTTTAATACTTTGACAGTCAATGAGTGAATAATAATTAACAAGACAGCCCGTCTTTAAACTCAGACACTGAATAATTCCTGGAGGTTACCGGTGTTCACATGATGTACACAATCACCAGAGGTCCCAGCAAACTTGTTACACAACGGAGGACAGGTTAGTGAGTGGATGTGTTATCTAAAGGCGTGATGCAACGTTACATCAGGGGTTTCCTTTGTGCCATGAAAGGGAAAGTTTTGTGTCATTGCGAGAGTTAAAATGCTTAAAGATGGTTTTAAAGGTGAACTGAACTGTTTCTTGTCTCAAAGGTCCCACACAACAAATCGAGAGCAAATTCAGCGACTTGAAGCTCAAGCCGACGTCTTGGCTCTCTTCAAGGTAAGTAGCTGCTGTAAAGTCGTGTGTGTGTGTGTGTGTGTGTGTGTGTGTGTGTGTGTGTGTGTTTTTTTTGTGTATTTGTTGGCTGTTTGAGCAGCGTGGGCCCAAAATACTCTGCACGTGCGCCGTGACTGCGATCATGTAACACCTCGGTGTGACTTGGGTAACGCCGCTGCATCCATTATCGGACGCAACTTTCCCCGCAGTTTCTTCTCACCGCCACGGTCACTTTATCACCGCGTGACCTTGCGTTAGATCCGGTCCCTTCTGCGTGGGTGTAACGCCGGTTCGTTACCTTGTAGCTCACCTGCCCTGCTCTCGCTTTATCAGCAGCAGGAGTCCTGTGCTTCCCTAAGGTGCTGCTCGTAAATACCAACATCACTTTAAGAGGCATTCAGCTGCCACGTTATAGGGACACCCAGCTAAAAAACCAATGCTCAAAATATTAGAAACACCTCATGGTGAAATGCATCAACTGCACATCCTTCAACATGATCCTAGAGTCGTTTAAAGCCTCTCTAAAACTGTTCCTACGGGGACATTATAACTTGCAGGACTGTATCTGAATGCATTAAAGTGTTTTCTAGGTGTACCTAATAGTAAACTGGCAACATTCCTCTGATTTGTTAAAAGGCATTCTTGGGTAAAGAAAGTAACATACAGTCATTTAAGCACGAAATAAACAAAGCAAAAAGTCTAAACGTCAATAATCAAGTTCAACAATAAGCCCTCAAGCTCATTTCTCTGAAGGCTAAAGACACAACCTGATTCAAACATGGTGTCAAATAATCCAGCACATTGTACATTTACATGCCTTTCAGCCAAAAAGGAAGTTCCCAGATGTTAACTGGAAGTCAGCATCGTTTTTTCCATCACCGTGACATTTAACTCCTGTTGTGTTGTTGCAGACTGTCCCAATCCCCCCCCCAAACTGATATTCTTTAATTAACTGTGTCTGATCTCTCTCCAGCTCTCCGCCGCCAAAGCTCGTGTTCAATCGTTTGAACGGGAAGCGCTACCACAGTGCAGCCACACAGAAAACCGCCAGCCCAGCAGAGGGATTCACTCCTGCACATGAAGAGAACGTCAGATTTGTGTATGAAGGTGAGGGTCGCAGGATCAATACATGAGTGGATGTGGGTCACATGTCAGACCTCCAGGGGCAATCCTGAAGCCTTGAGAGATTGTAGATCTTTCTCTCAAGCTTCCAAGGTCAGAGTTTGTGAGGATGGAAACTGGGGCATTGTGGCGGGCAGATAATCTCTTGCTTTCTGTCTTTCTCCTTTTCCAACACATTTCTTCCCGACCGAGCAGCAGCGATTTAAAGGTCCAGTGTGTAGGATTTAGTGGCATCTGGAGGTGTAGTTGTGGATCACTTGTTTCACCCTTGATTTACAAGTGTGAGAGAGAAACTACAGTGGCTGTATCTACAGCCAGTGTTTGGTTTGTCCCTTCTGGGCTACTGTAGAAACATGGAGGTTCAACATAGCTGCCCCCACTGAAGGAAACCTGCAACCATTCCTATATTCAAGTAGATAAAAAAAACAATCCGATTACATACATTATATTCCATATATTCTAAGCCTCCTAAATGTTACACACTGGACCTTTTTTAACTCATTTTCAAAATGGCAAAAATAAGGACTCACTGACAAAGTTTTCAATTATAGCTGAAACAATTAGTTGATTGATTCATCAATCAACAGAATATTGTTCTGCAACTATTTTTATACCCTATCAGTCATTTTTCAAGACAAAAAACAAACATTGGCTGGTTCCAACTGGTCAAATGTGAGGATTTGCTGCTGATCTTCAGCATATATGATAGTTAACTTCATATTTTAGGCTGTTGGTTGGAGAAAATAAACAATTTAAAGACTGGTTGGGCATTTGTCATCACCTTCTGACATTTTATTGACAAAATATTAATCAAGTAACAAGAAAATAACCATCAGATGAATTGATAATAAAAATTGGAAGTTGCAGTTTATGTATAACATAAAACAGAGATTGATAGAACCGTCTTACACTGAGATTGTGTAAATTCCTTAAACGTTAATAGTAGTTAGCCGTGTGCTCTTTACTTCACATTATCTGCTGAATATTCTTAGATAGAGGCTTAAACCACTTTTTAGATAATCATTCTATGGTGGTTTGGTAACTGCTCAGAAGTTGCACACTGATTAAAGAACCGTTCACCCTGTCTTGAAGTTCACCCAGCACCAATACTTCATGCCTCGGTGGGAATGAATGACTTGTAGAGCTGAATCGGCATGAACCATCTTATCTGTGTTACTCTTGGACGACTGCCAGTAAAGACTGCTCGCCTGCGTCCTTTGGTGACTGTTAAGTTCAGTCTGGGAAGGCCGCTCCACTCCCTGCTCGCACCTAAAGAAAAACCTTCGGCACAGTCCGTCGAGTTGTGTTAAGATAGAAAAGCTGATGGGTCTCACTCCAGCTGAATATGTAAGCTGAAATGACAACAAATGTCACCTCCAAACATGTTTGGATAGCATTTCACTCACCCCCATGCACACAGACAATTCCCCTATGGGTTATGTTCTTTATATTTGGCACTCACACATTAGTTTAAGCTAATAGAAGTTGTGCAAACTGTAAGTAAATAGTGCCTGGCTTAGAGTTTGTGCTCAAGGCGAGCCAGAACCTTGAGGCTTATCATGGGGTGAAGCTGGGAAAAAACTCACCCACAGCAGATAAAACGCACACTACAGACCAGTCCAGCTCTCTCAGAAGGGCCCTGGGATGTTTGAGTGTCAGGGGTGACATCAGAAATGTAGAAACAAAGAAAAGGTCATTGTCAAATTAATGGAATTGTATTCAAATTGTAAACCATTTCAGTAGTTCAATCATTTTGCAGATAAAGTTGATAAGTCAAGAAAGGAAATAGTGGGGGTGGTATGTCACCTTGAATAATAACCAGCTCTTTCTTAAAAAACAATGTGTTCTTGCATTTCAACCTATAGGAATTGAAAAAGTATAAAAACTACTTTCAACTTGAGTCTGAAGGAGGGGTTGTTCCCCCAGATTTGGAAATCTGCCATGGTTATACCTCTAATGAAAAACTGAGCTTCTCAGCTGCCAATAGCAGACCCTTTGGTATCCTTCCAGTGTTGAGCAAGCCAATGGAAAAAGTTGTTCTTCAAGATCTACTGGGCTATTTTTTACTTGAAAATTCAATTCTGATTTCCAGCATGCCGGTAAGGCAGATCACTCTGCTTGCACACAGTGACAGAGAGGATATGGTGGTTGAAACTGTATTACTTGGCTTTAGTGTGTTTTAATGCTTACAGTGCGGTGTGTTCCGGGGCCGTTACTCTTTTCAATATTTACTGATGACATGCCTTCAATGAATTAAGGAACACTCTTCGATTTGAACTGCCACTATTACTTGACTGGATATGTGAGACTTGGTTTGAATGTAGCAAAAAGTATTCGTAATATGTTCTACTTTTCTAACCCCTGCCTCTAGAGTGCTAGTGACCCAGGCACTAGTTTTATCTCACCTTGATTACTGCTCAGCACTCTGGTTGGGTGAAGCCAAAACAGGTCTCAGCTCCAAATAGCTCAGAGCAAAGCTGCAAGGCTTGCACTGCCCTGTTCATTGTGAGGAAGAGTACAGAGGGAGTGCATGCCAGTGTCTCATGGCTCAGAGTCGAGAGGTTGGAATGCAATCTGATGAGTTTGGGAATATCAGGAAACAATCACATTGTCTGTAGTCAATAAATAATGAGAGAGACCAACAGTCACACTACAAGTCAGAGTACTGGGAGTTATCTAGTTAAACAAAAACTCAGAAGTGATGCAGCCTGCAGATCTGTAATATATAAACGTTACCTACTATGATCATTGAAGCACCCAGTAAGGCACGTTTTTTTTTTCTTTTCTTTTTAAAAGACTACTAAAAAAAAACACCGACCTGAACAACTACAATGTAATGTAGTTGTTTCTTGACTTTACTTTTACTTGTCTGAACATGTTCTTATTGCGTGTTATATGTCGTTTTATGTGTTTATGTTCTGTTGTGTCTGGACCCCAGGAAGAGTGGCTGCTACCATAGTGGAAGCTCATGGGGAGCCAAATAAAGACGTTTTAATAAATCCTATGTCCATGGAGAAAATCAGATTCCAAGTATGCATTTAAGTTAATTCAGTATATGCTATGTGTGTTTGTTTACTTGCAGCATGGCAGGAGGTGGAGCAGAAGCTGGGGGACGGGGGCAGCGGGGAGTCAACTGACAGCCGGGGGCCCATTCAGTACACTGAGAAGACTCCCAGTGCTGCGATGAAGAGTCAGTACCCACATCTGTTTTACACAGGGATCATTCTGACTAGTGTACAACTCCCATTCACCCGCCTGCTAAAATTCTTCAATAAATACGACAACAAAGCAAATCTGTCCGCCCTCATATCTTACTACTCAGTTTTATAGCATCCTAACCGATAACCCCCTTCCTGCTTTGTAACCCCTGAACTTTAAACCAGTAATCTCGCTGTTTTTATTATTCCTGGTTACTAAACACCACAGGAAAGCTGCTCTCATCTCTCCGCAGGAATCACATGCCATGTGCTTTTTTGCTCAGATTTATCTGCAGCCAGAAGGCAGCTGTTGTAATAGTTCACTTTAATTTTTAACTCTGCTTTGGTCTACGAGAACCTGGCTGTTCCAGATAGACCGGCCCTGATTGTAGTGTGCCTCATCTTGACTCGCACACACCTGTCTGCTCCAGTTCCTTCTGTGGCTCACTGCCCTGAAAGGTTGTGACAGATTCACTTAGCAATAAAATAACAGTATCTTATTTTATTTGAGGCACTTGAATTCTTATGAACAGTAGTTACAGTACAAGTAATGAAACATCTAAAATCTGTGTATTTCAGCTCAAGTGGGTTTTGATTTTTTACAAGATACAACACCAACTCAGTATAGGATTCCTTCGATACTTGGGTGACCCTCTGGTTTTTGGGCTTTTTCATCTGCACAGATCAGTTTCTTTTTAAAATGAAGTTGACTTTGTGTCCATGTGACAAAATTAATAATTAATGATCAAAATGAATGAATCATAGAACTGGGATTATGCTTTAATTCTCTGTTCGCTCTGTTTCTGTGCAGACTTTGTGCCCATAGACCTGGAGGAGTGGTGGGCTCAGCGCTTCCTTGCCAACATTGCCAACCTGTCATGAGTGGGTGAGGCTTTGAGCTGGGACAGGAAGCACCGCGTCGATGCTCCATAGGAGAGGGCATCACGATGGCGGAGAGGAGGCGAGCTCGTCTCCAGGATCTGCGGTGCAAAAGGGTTGTACGTAATTTGGAATCTGATTTGATGCCCTGTTCTTCACGCTGCTGTAGAGAGAACTGGGTGCAGGACACAACTGCCCCCCCCCCATGCAACAGCGACCTGACTGAACTCTGAGCGCTGACTTGATGTTGTGCTGCTACGAAGGACCCGTCTCTCTACTTGAATGACGTATCAATTTTTTTTTTTCCTTGTTCAAGAACCTGCCTCCTTTCTCAGTGTACTCGGCTGTATGTACACCGTGGCTGATCTTTTAATAGAAATCTATGGAACAGCAAAAAAACTAAAATGTTTTTCAAAAATCTCCTGTGTGAAGAATCATTTCTGTCAGCTGAATTCTTTGTTCTGTTTTGGCTTAACACATTTGGTATTAATATAGTTTGTGAAATACCACATGCTACGGTTTGATTTTTGTACCATCACATACATGATATGAGTGTAAAATCTATTTTAAACATCAAGTGACTACCGTGTAATCATTTTTTAATCAGAGGAACAATTTGTGTCTTTGGCACAGAAACAGTTACCATTTTTATTTTCACAGTAGAGTTTACAATAGATGTAACATTTGGAACAAAAAAATTAAATACAAAACCTTTCCTGAGGAAATGTGATATATACACACACACACACACACACTGCTTCTTCTGTCTGAAGTTATTTTCAGACAGATGTTCTGCACTAGTAAAAGTAAAATCTGCCACTTCTCATAGTCTTTGTTTCTACTTAAACCTTTCTTGCAGTCACTTTCATTGCATGGCAGGAACACCTCTTTTCCTGCTCGCTCCATTTTCCCCTGCCGCCTTTGCCCCTCTGCCTGTTCTCTTGCCCCGCCTGCGGCTGGGTGCTGAGTGGCCCGGCTTGGCTGTGGTAAAGGTGATGCACTGGGAGTCCAGGTAGTCCACCAGCTTGGCGGCACCCAGGCGGATCCCGGCCGCCTTGAGCCGCTGCTGGAGCTGGGACAGGACCAGAGGTTGGTACTGGAGGATCTGAGTGTACAGTCTGGAGTCAGACAGGATGAAGGAGCGCACTGCCCGGAGGCGATCCTGCAGGCGTGTTGCCGTCTGGGAGGCAGAGAAGCCGCCATCACTGTCTGAGTCGACATCTGAGGACTGGCACAGCTCTGGGTTGGACCTGCTGAGAGAGGAGTGGTTAGATGCACATACTGTGTTTGTAGAAGTACCATATTTATGTGACAATGCAACCCAAGTAAATTATTAGTTATAGTCATTTGTAAATCTTAAATCACTTACTTGCTCACAAGAGACAGATAAAAACTTGATTGAAAATATTTCCTTAAACAGGAAAGAACTATAAATTATACTAGGCCAGAATCTAACAATTATTTCCCATCTTTTTGTCTATAAAATGTCAAACACTGACAGTATGAAAAAAGCTCATTACAATTTCCCAGAGCCCAATGTGACCTTTCAGTCCAAACCCCAAAAAGGTATTAAAATTATAATACCCAAATAACACTCAAATCTAAGGAGCTGGTACCACCACCAATTATCAAAATATTCATACTCTATATATTTTGTACATCTATGTATTTCAAAGCATCAAAGATCACTCTGTGCTGGGGATTATAAGATTCACCGATTTCCCATCAGTGCACCGGCATAAAAGTTCAAGAAAGAATTCTCTTCTGAACTTAGGATGCATTTTCTAACATTTTTACATTGGTAAAATCAGATTTATTCATGTTTTCTATATATTATTTGTGGCGACCCACCACAATATCAACACTGATTTTCTATTTAAATTGGTCAAATATTATCTCACTGTAGAGATTCGCTCAGCTGCCGCTCACATCTCTGTCTCACTCTCTGTCACATACAATATAATTATAATCATTGTAATTGAAAATGAACATAACAGGCTGTCAGAACGTCTTAGCAGTTAATGTATCAGGAAGTTGGTAATGCATCAAGATACACATGACATCGGCATCAGTGACGGTGATGCACATCCCTGCCCTGTGCAGTTGTGTGCTGTGTGACAGGATTTCTAGTGGTGTCATTTTGGCCCCTCGGAAAATATGTATAGCAACAAAATAAATGTACAGTTGTGCAGCTGTGTCACACCTGAATACACATGGTACCTTTCAGATTCTTCACTGGCAGCAGTTGAGGAGGTGTTGGACCCCTGTGAGGCAGAAAGCAGCTCTGCGTCCTCCTCTCTGTTGTGTTTCAATGGTGAGGTGGCAGCGGGAACTCTGGGCTCTTTAAACTTCACTGTTTGGGTGCAGGAGACCAGTTTGTTGCCAGCGGCCAACAAACTGGTGGGTTGGGGTTTCCTCTGAGCTACGTGGCCCACAGAGGGTCCCTCATCCTCAGAGTCAGAGTAGGTAAGCTGGTGGGTGTACTGGTGGATCTCCTTCAGTTTGAGGATCATCTGGCGCTTCGGTAAAGGCCGAACACCAAACCTGCACAGAGGAGAAAGTAAGTGACAGACGAACAGGCAGATGGATGGGAGGAAAAGAGCCCGAGACAGAGAGCAGAGCCAGACAGACTAAGGCTGCGTTTCATTAGTAGTTCCACTTCCCCTCAGCCCTTGGTATGACGTAACAGCATACGTCGCACGGAGGCCACTTGGAGCGCAGAGGGAAAGTGGGTGGGGGAGGAGCGGGGGATTTAAATGAAACGCACTTGCCCTTACTCGGCGTTATAGCGGCAATGACGTAAACTGCAATGCATTGTGGGTGATATCCACCTCGGAGTGACCATCGTTGTTCACTCGCTCCCTCAGCCCTCCGAGGGTCCACCTCACCAAGTTCACTTCAGTTTTCCAGACAATTGGAACGACACTTATGATGGCGGCGGGGATTCCCCCGAGGGCAAGTGAACGACTAATGAAACGCAGCGTAAGTTGACAGTGACACCGCAGGAGGTAATCGGATTGGCTCCTCAGTTAATAACCTTGATTAGAAAAAAAGATGTGGCCCCTCTGCACCCTTTCTCTAACGTGAGGGCGGGAGTGAGAGGGAACCCACTGACCTGTTGAGTTTGTTCTTGAGATCCGGCGTGTCCATGTCAGAGTAGTGGGGCATGGGAGTGATGGGCACCAAGGTTCGACTCCTTTTATTGCGTGGTGACGCTGATGATGAAACAGGAAACTGTTTAATACTACCGTCTGATTTCTGCACCAGAACTTAATAAATAAACAGTTTTTAAGCATTCCAAGAAATTTAGCTTACATATTTATATTTTAATTTGGAGTTGCAGTACTTGTTGTGCAGATTGTTTCAGGCTTTCTGGAGTCATTTGATTAAAACAATTAATCTATATTTGGCTGTTTTGGCTTTGGGTTGTTTTATTTTATTCTTGATACACTGGTGCTTTGTTTTCAAGGTGGTGAAGTGAAGAAGTATAACAACAATTTAGATGCTACAGCTTAACTCTTTGATGCTTTAAGATATGGAAATCATTGCCATTCTTTTATGAAAGCATGCTGTCATGAATAAATGTCTATGTCGATGTGATTTGGGAGAAAACAAAAAAACTCTTGCTGGAAAGTCATTTTAAAAAACATTTTCATTCCAACTACAGAAAACTACATTTGTGCCAAATCAGTACTTTGGTGAGAAAAAGACTACCTACTTGGTGTTTTAAGCTGGGCAGAAGGGTTCACCCTCTGAGAGAGAGGAAGAGCTTCCTCCTCATCCTCCTCCCAGCTGTCCCATATTTTGGAGTCCAGGAGGCTGTCGTTGATCTCTGGTGTGGTCCCGGTGGTGGGGTGAGGTGGTGAGGGGGTGAACGACTGGCCGGTATGAGCCTGTACACTGGTGGATGGTTGTCTGCCGTGGGCTTTGGATGGAGAGGATGCGGTCACGCTACCATGGCTGTTCAATAAACGGACACCGAGACTAGATTTTGGAGGTTGACAGTCACTAGAGGAAGACGAACCAGCTGTTTCTCGTTGTCCCAGGCTGCGCTCCTGCTGGCTGGATCCTCTGCTGTCCTCCAGCTTCAGACTGAAGCAGCCCGGGTTTTCATCCACACAGACGTTGAAGCCCCAAGAGTCGTTGAAAGCTATTGGGGGCTCGTCCATGGCCATGAAACTCTGTTGGAAAGTGGATTCAACTTCTGCTACTTCAGTTTTTGCTTTTGCTTCTTCCTGCTGTCCTTCATCATCTGTGTCTTTATTTTCACACTTCATCTCTCTTTCTCCTTCCTCATCTCTTATTCCTGTCCTCTTGACCTCTTGTCCTCCTGTGTGGTTGTGACTGCTGGATTCAACAGATTGTTGACTTTGAAGGGAGGAATCGCTGTGTCTCTGTGAACTTTGAAGACCTCTGTGAGATGAAGAAGGTGGCCCTGAAGGGTCCGACAGGGGGGAAAGATGAAAGCTCCCCAACTCTGTCTTGTCTGGGCTGACAGATGGCGCCCTATCCCTTCCTTGACTTGTTGACCTCACCGTATCAAGGTTGCTATGGAGTGGGGAACTGGAAAGATGGACAGGGGGCAGGAGGAGCTCTGTGTGCAGGGGAGTGCTGCTGTAAGGCTGGGGATGGAGGTGAAGGGGTGTATCCTGCTTTAAGGAAGTCGAGTTTGAGGGGCTTGAGTGCTTAACTTGGCTTGGGGGAACTGCAAACACCCCAACATGGGGAGGAACTCTGGCTGGACTGCTGGATGTCTGAAGTCTGTTGTTAAATGGTGAAGCAGGAGGAGAGAAAACAGAGGATGAAGAAACGTCATCTTTAGGGAACAGCTGCGTTCTGCACATACTGCTTTTGGTCTGAGTGGAGCTGGTTGTGATGCTCCGTCGATGTTGGAGCGGTGTTGATGGGATCAGCCAGGACACTTCAGGAGAACAGTCTACTAGACTCTGGTCACACCCGGAACCTGGATGACTTTGAACTGGCGAGGATGGATCATCAGGACAAAACTCTAAACTGGACTTTTTATTTTCCAGGGCGGGTTCATTAGGTTTTAGGACTGACCGGGGGTTGATCTGGGTGTACCTCTGCAGGTTCTGGACAGCACAAGGGGAATGTGGCGAAGGACTGCGAGAACTGAGAATTACCTCCATCTCCTCACCTGAGTCAGACAAAACTATGAGCTCAGGTTCCTTCTGTTTCTGAGGCGAATCAGGAGAAAGAGGGACACAAATACTATGACGACCTTGGCTGTCTCGCTTTAAATGTAGACCTTCTTGAGGCACGTCCCGGTCAAGAGCATCAGTTCCCCAGTCACCCACTTGACCAGGGGACTGACCTGGGACAGGCAGGTCGGATGCACTGGGTGGAGGGCTGAGGGAAAGGTCGTCTACTACGCTTGCTGAAGACTGAAACAAAGTTCTACCTAACAGTTCGGATGAGGGTTTATGAGGGGGCTGCTGTTCTTGGGATTGAGGGGTGTGTGTCTTTGGCTGGCCAGAGGTAGAGGGTACTGATGAGGGGTCTCCTTCCTCATAGACCCCCCAGGAGTCTGAGAAGAGGCGGTTGTAGCTCTGATCCAAGCTGGGGTCCGGCTCAAGTTGCAGGTTTTTAATGCTGACACAGGTTGAGCTTCTTTTGGGTTTTATTAGTTTTGTGAACACTTCTTCTTCATCTACCTTCTCCTCCTCCTCCTCCTCCTCCTCCTCCATGCTGTCTTTCCCCTCCTCCCTCTTTCTCTGCGTGGCGGCAAACTCATAGATCTCCTCCAGCTCTTCCTCGTTCACTTTCTCCTCACAAATCTCTCTGTCAGCTGCTGTGAGATGGTCGGCTTGTCGATCTTCTTTCAATCCTCTCTCTTCATCGCTTCTTCCGTCTGTATCCGTACCTTCATCCTCTTCATTCCACATGGAGCGGAGCAGCTCCATGAAGGCCTGGTCTGTTTGGTTGTTGACATTCTCCTCCTGGTGCATGTCGTCTTCCTCATCCCCATGAGTCACTGCATCGTCTCGGTGGAGCTCGCAAAGCTGATGTAGCTCCTGCAAATCAAACCTTGACAAACACAAACAGAGAAGAGTGAGGAGTCTTTTTTTTAAATTATCAATACATTACACTGAACAAATACATGAAAAAAAACAAAGAAGGTCACCAGTTTATATCGTACAGCTCTTTATGAAATAAATGTCCTGGCTCATATCTTGCATACTAACCTGGATGCAAGCTCTAGTACATGAGGCTGCAGGGATGCTGGGATGGAGCAGTGGGCTGTGTAGAGGTATTGTAGCAAAGCAAACACAGCCTGTCCCGGGATGTCGCTCATCAACACCCTCTGGGCTGCAGGCATTCCCTCCTCCTGCACCCCAAAACCACTTTCATGCACCTGTGAGAGGATGAGTTAAAATGCAAATAAATTAAAAGTACGGATGTTGTTTCTGATCAAAGATGTAGACCTTGTAAAAATGTTAATTAACTAACATAACTAATATTTTAAATGATGATACAACATTTTTTATTTGTAATTTGTCTCTGAAAAAGCTAATGGGTACACACACGGCACACATTCCTTTCAGTACAATATCCCTCATCCTTTGTCTAAATCAAGTTTTGGACTAAATCCACTAATCACTGAAATCCACTGGAAAGCTTCTGTTCAGCTTAAGTAGAGGAGCTGAAGCTATTAGCTGGTTAGTGTCCAGATTTTAGCTCTAAGATAGAGCTTTATTCATTTCAGCAGGAAATTGTTGTCCAGCAGTTGCAATACAAAGTAGGAAAGAGTGCAAATATATTCCTTAAGTAAGTCCTCTTTTAATCATAATGCATTTATCATTTAAAGGATAAACTATAAAAAGAAAATGTAGATCTCTACAGAATTCTGCAGTCCTGGTTCATATAGTAGCTAATTTTACCATTTCTGCCAGCAGGGGGCAGCGAGCGTACACCATGAAGGAATGAGCAAAGTAGACCTCTCCAGTGTCCACCTGGAGCTGCACATCACTGAGCTGAGGGTTGTTCACCATGCTGCTCAGGTCTGCTGCCAGTCGGGATAGCGCCGCCTACAGAGGAAACACTGGGGTCAGTGCACTACAGAATAAATACATTAAAGCACACAGTGGGCAGACCAGACAAGACGTACTATACTGTATGTACCATGTCAGTTCGGGTTAATCTCTTACACACAGTCCTGAGAAATCTTTGTAACTATATGTATTATTCAATTATGGCTTATGTGAAGGAAAATCTGATATTGATAAAGTTTAAAGATTCAAACCCCTGGCCACTGGAGCAAGGACTCAGCCTTGGTACAGCCAAGCTCTACCAGGTGAACTATCTGAGCACCCCGCTGACATTTATAAAGGTCAAGAAACTGCAAATCAAGCTTTGAAAACTAAATTATGAAATGTGCTAAGTCAGAGCTTTTTTAACCAACATATAGTATATATCACTGGGTAAAACCAGTTAATACATTACAGAGTTACTCTACAGAAATGATACTGGTAAGATTTAGTTCAATTTAAATGGTGAAAAACAGCAGAATAAGTGTGACAACGAGTGGTCTTACTGATTGATGGCTGCCTCGCTCTTTATTTGATCCGCGCTGACCCGTCAGCCTCCTCGCTTGGCTGTCGGTGTCGTCTGAGCGTTTGTGTGTCGTTTCTGGTACAAAGCCGCTCATGCAGAGGTCACCCCGCTCCTCAGACTCCTCCGGAACGAAGCCGCTCAGATGAAGGTTTGTGATCGGACCGGCACTCTTGTCTGTGGGAACAATGACGATCAGGAATCCGAACTGATGACTGATTAAGTCACTTACAATAGTGAGGCAGGATGTATGAATTCAGAAGTTAAAATTTAACTAATAATTCTTTTTGGAAGTTATAAATAATAATGGCTTTTCAACCAGAACAGATGAGTTAAAAGTGATTTCCAGCCAGAATTATGTCCCCCACACTTCCAGAAGTGTTTTTTTGTGTTTCCTGCTAATACACACTGAAATTGAAAAATGTTGTTTACAATAAACATGGCCCTCTTGTGACAAGTACAGCTCAAAACATGCTTCTGGTAATGGAAAGTTAAGAGAAAATTAGTTTTTCAGATATTCACCCCTTTTAAAATATTCAATATAAAAACTAATTTCACATTTTTTGGAGGGTAAAATTATAAACAAACAATTTAATTAACCTTTATTTAACCAGGAAGTTCTTTGAGATTAAAATGTCTTTTTAGAGGGACATCTGGCAGAGAAAGCCCACCATTTAGGTTATACAAATTCCAAATAGAGCATATTAAAAAAACAAACAAGCGACAAGAGACACATAACATAAAACCTCTTCAGTTAGATAATAATAACAATAATAATAATAATAATAATAATAATAATAATAATAATAATAATAATAATAATGAATGTTTGTGGACTGATTATTTGATTTTATCTGACTGACTGTGCTTCAAAGAAAATCTTGAAGCAAACCATTTGGGGGCAAGCACCTTATGCATAGTTAAGAGTTTACAGCCACTAACGCAATGTATCAAATTTACCAAAATATATAAGACCGAAAATCAAGTACAAGTTCAACCCATCAGTAAATGTCAGTTTTCTCTGCCAGTGCAGTCAGTGCCAATATTCATAAGTAGTATTCATAAAATGGATTCATTATGATCATTTGTACAGATTTGTTTCCATTAGTATCTACTGGTAGGACAGTAAGTGTGTGTGTGTGTGTGTGTGTGTGTGTGTGTGTGTGTGTGTGTTACCTTCGTCTGGGCCTGAAGCGGTGTAACCATACTGAGTAAAGGTCATGCCGTCTTCAGCCAGCTCCATCAGGTCTCGGAATGCCTGGCTGCCCACTGGGAGCTGCCCTGTCCCTGGGGTGGAGGGAGCCGAGGAGGAAGATGGCAGGGTGGAGGCTCCGGGTCTTGCGACAGGAGTTACTTCACTCGCAGGTTGGACAGAGGACTCAGGCTTGTTGATGGAGGAGGCTGCTTCAGTCTAGAAATGGAGAAGAAAAGTATGAAATTAACTTTGGTTAACCTTTCTTTGGTCAAATAGTCAGTGCAACAACAAGATAAGATATATAACAAATCTACAAATGGAATATGTGAAAAATAACTAGTTATTTAGAGCTGGTTACTCACATTTCAGTGACATTTTTCAAATTCCACAAATTGTTTTCTCATTCAAACTCAACACCAAAAACTCAGTACTTACAGACAATTTTACATGTGTATGGAACAACTGGTACATTTACATAAAAATACCTAGTTGCTGATGACCTGCGAGGGTCTAAGTCAAGTACATAAAGACTGCATTTATTACATTCTGCTACATTTACATCTAAAAATATTCCACCCCATAGAGGACCTCATGGAGGTAAAAAGTTTATAACCAACAGCCACATAATCAGATGCCTCTCCTGTATGTGATAAAAGCTGGATGTCACCACCGCTGTGCTCGGCCTAGGACAGAAGGACTGCCTAGAGATCATTGGTACTCAACTACCTATCATCAGTGATATTGACGAGGTGAGGTGCCTGCGCAGAGCCCAAAAGATAATAAAAGACAGCACCCACCCAGCCACAGTCTGCTCACCGTGCTGCCATCTGGGAAGAGATACAGAAGCTTCTGCTGCCGTAACACCATTTAAATTCATTAATCTAAGTTTCATTATACAACCTTGCATTTTAAATTACAATAAATAACACTGAATCCTTGAATACAGACAACTGCCAGGATGGATTAGATCAGCCATGCAACATTAATTCCCAGGTGTTTTACAATAGAGAACATGAGGTGTGATGTGGATGAGAACTTTTGGCCAAATACAGCAGGACTGACTCGCACTGTTGTACTACTAC
Source organism: Dicentrarchus labrax (assembly GCF_905237075.1). NCBI lineage: Eukaryota > Metazoa > Chordata > Actinopteri > Moronidae > Dicentrarchus > Dicentrarchus labrax. The sequence goes on along the minus strand of NW_026136721.1, from coordinate 16,055,064 downwards.
TACTTCTATATTTGTAACATCCTATACATGAACTGTACATAAAGTGAATTTTTACACACACACACACACACACACACACACACACACACACACACACACACACACACACACACACACACACACACACACACACACACACACACACACACACACACACACACACACACACACACACACACACACACACACCTACTGAAGCGTTCCCACAGAAGAGTTTTGAAAAAGTGAACTAGAGAAAAATGTGTGTTACCAATTGCAAAATAGAATTACAGCCTTGAGGTCGTGTGCCAGCGCCAAACAGTGAAGTTTCAGTTTAAATCCTAGCAAAGACTTTGAAAGAATTTAATAAAAGGGATGGGAAGTTATCACTATATCGACATGAATGATTCCAGTGAATAATTTCCAGTGAGAAACATGACATCTTCACTTCACAGAGACTCTTTTACAGAGAGGTAAGGAGGACTGATAGAGAGCTTTGTCAAATGGTGCAACGACAATCACCTGAAGCTCAATATCAGCAAAACCAATGACCTTGTGGTCGACTACAAAATACTGCTTCAAATATGGATGTCACCTAACCTGTCTGCACCAGGTTTGTTGCGTGTTATTTTGTGAGTCCAGTTGCCTTACAAGGTTAGCTATCTTTAGATATCCAACCTTGTAAATCAACAAGTATGTTTACGGATGTAACCTAAATCATAAACATCTAAGTGGGTGGACAGAAGTATGCTCCAGTATATTACAAAACAGAAATAATACAACAAAGTATAGAAAGCGGTCTTTGGTCTCTCTCACCATTGCCGGTTGCCATGGCGTGATGAACTCTCTGAGCTCTGGAGTGTAGAAATCAGACAGACAGGTGGAGCCACCGTCCAGTAGTGTGCTCTTCTGCCAGAGGGGGGCAGCACCGCCACAGCTAGCCAGACTGCTGGGGCAGCGGGTCGGAGTAGGGGGAGAGGGGGCCTGGCTGCGTAGGAGGAGAGCAGAAACCCGTTCCTGCAGCCTCGTCAGAGCCACCTCAGCATCCTGAACGAGGAGGAGCGGAGGAGGTCGAGGGACGGCGCCCTTTTTCCTCTTCCCACGGCATTTACCTGCACCGAGCAGAGAGGAAGGGAGAGAGGGAGGTGATGCATCTGAAGGCTTGTAAACCTGCACACAATCTGTCTGCTGAGTATATACACACACATGGATTTAGGTTCTACAGTACACACTGTTTCCAGCTTGGTAACAGACACACAACACATGATGAGTGTTCCTTCCTTTAAAACCCTGCTGTTGTGTGTTCACAGTAAACATGTCTAAATCTTTCTGTTAGCAGGTTTTTGCCACAGGTACCTGCCAGACTATATTCTAAACTATATGCTCAAACTATTGGTTATTATTATTTAAAGCCCTTCAAGAAACTTTAATTATGTATTGATTCTGGTGGCCCCTGCAGATAAAAGCAGAAGTGTTTCTACCGCCTAGTTTCTTTGAATCCGACCCAGTGGCAGGCATTAAGAATAACTATAGAAAACGTTAATCTTCTTGCTTATGTAAGTTCATGTAGGTTATATAAAGGCATCAGTATTACTGTTTCATAACCAGTTAAAAAGTCTTTGGAGTATGTTTCAAACTTCAATATTGCTCCATAGCAACAAGCATCAGAAGCTATGTTGAGAATCAATTAAACAACACTGCGTCAGATATGTGCAGCCATTTAAACTCATATACTTATAAACTCATTCCCTTTATATACATTTACTACAACAAATTCCTGACTTTTGATTTATTTGATCATGCTCATGAATATATATGCCTGTTAAAATTACACGAGCTTAACAAAAATCATCTGGTATCAGAGTTGATAAATAAGATCCAGCAAACGCTGACAATGAACCAGTTCTGTCTGATGTAAAGAACAAAACGTCATTTAATACAAACAAACCAAACCGATAATCAATTACATTCATAACAATTCCAAAATGTTGCATTAAAGCAAGAACATATAAGTTTGTGCTACACTATGAGGTATAACATTCCCTGTTCATGGCTGCAACTAATTGATTATCAATTAATCTGTAAGTAATTGATTAGTTGTTTAGTCCATAAAATGTCAGAAAATGTTGATCGCTGTTTCCCAAAGCCCTGTCCACAACCCAAATATATTTAGTTTACTGTCATAGAGAACTATAGAAACCAGAAAATACTCCCATTTCAGAAGCTGAAATCAGACAATTTGGAAATTCTTTCTTAAAAAAAAAAAACTCAAAACGATGAATTAATAATCAAAATAGTTGCCAATTTATTTAAGAGCTGACGACCAATCAATGAATTGACTAGTCGTTGTAGCTCTATCCCGTTGTATTAATGCTTCATCCTTTCATTTTTGTCTTGACAAACACAGATGATGATATAGTGACGTCACTGTACCTGCGTCTGGCCTCCACTTCAACACTGGAGTCAAGGTGTAGTGAGAGACAGCTGTCTCTGTTTGTAATTGTCTCTCTGACTCCCTCTCCTGTTCCAGCAAGGAGGAGGACAGAGCCAGGGCCACCATAGTGTCTTCGTCCACGGGTTCAGTGTTCTTTCTGGGCTTCTTCCTTGTTGGGAGACCTGGCTTGGACGAGCCTTTTCTTTTGGTGCCTCCAGTCTCTGTACTGAGGAGGGGAAAAAAATACAGATAGAGCTAGAACAAGGTTTGATTAAGCTTAGAAAGTTCTCATATAGTGATGTGAGAGGATAGGTAAGCTATTCCTATAATGAGATTGGCAAGCAATTACACATGATTGGGTTACGTTGATGTAGAGAAACAACAGTCATCAACAATATCTGAATATCTAAAAAATGCTTGTAGAGCCTGTGCATCCATTGTTGTGACTGGCGGTGAGCTCAGAGCTTTATTATGGTACTTAAGTACTGAAGCAGACTCACAGTGTGCTAGCAGTGGGGACATTCTGAGTCTCCTCAGTCTGTCTCTGCAGAGCCTGCAGCAGCACAGCCGGAGGGACGCCCATGTCTGAGGAGCAGCGCTTCAGGTGGGCCGAGCGACTCTTCCGGGACTTGAACTTCTTGCCACAGATGGGACAGTCGGGGACATCAGGAGGAGGAGCGGCTGGGGCGCTCTCTTCACTATCGTCTAAACACCTGCAAAGAGGGATTGGATCACTTTCACTCAGTTTCCCAACAGTCCAGTGCTCACCTGTGGCTTGCAGTCAAGACCTGTTAGTTCATTCTGCTTTTACAAATCACCGTCGATAAGAGCATCAGTCACGTGCCTACAATGCAAATATAAATATCCGGACCTGTTGAGATGCTGCGTTCGCCCCTCAGGGGTCATGTGTGACAGGTCTCTGTGGCAGATCTGACAGAAGAAGAGGCCTCCGTCCTCCAGGTCCACCGTCTGGACATCTGCAGCCTCCCTGTCCAGCTCCTGCTGCAGCCGCAGGGCCAGAGCCTCGTCACTGTCCTGGGGCTCCGGGTGGAGGCCTGAGCTACAGGACTCTGCAGTATCTGGGTACAGAGCGGAGGTGGGACATACAGATGCAAGTCAAAGGTGTGTTAAACTAGCGGCATTATAGCACTTTTACACCAAGTGCTTTACAATTTGCGTCTCCTTGCCCCATACACACACTGATGGCAGCTCCCTCTAATGTTACATTAATACTGGATACTAGATAATACAGTAATAAACTACACTGATGTAATGTTGTTACTTTTAATGTGCCAATTTTATAATATCTGTGTCAACTGTGCCTGCTTCTAACCTCGAGAGCATCAACTCAGTCTGTAATCATTACACTGTTCTATCTAATTAGAAACTGACATTGGATGTTTTTAAATCTACATTACTTCTCAAATTCTCCTTCTTAGCAAATGTCTTCTAAAAGCACTAATAGTAATCCCCAAAACACTGTTACACTAGGACTGCTGGTTAACACATGGTTAAAAATGTTGAGATCAGGGGACCCTGATAGTTCACCTGGTGCCCCACCTAGCAAGCCTGAGGCCTTGCTGCAGCAGCCGTGGGTTCAAATCCAACCTGTGGCTCTTTGCTGCGTGTCATCCTCTCTCTCTCTCCCTCCTCCTGTCTCTCTTTTTTTATTTATTATTGTTATCTATCAATCTCAGGCAGCTCTACTGTATGACATTGTGGAAAAAAACAACAAATAAGAATCCCCAAAATTCACATAAACTTCTCCTACTGAAAGTACTGTTTAATGTCCTGTATAACATATGAAATCAAGGTAGTGAGACAAATACAAGCCAAAACTGAATGATGATGGCACAATTTAAAAGTCTTGCAAAAGCAGTGAGAGAAAACCTCTTCTGTATTCCCTCGATACAACGCTGCACACCAACAATCTGTGCTCTTACCTTGTCTTTGCACCGCAGGTGGAGGAGGAACACAGTGGTTCTGGTCCTTGTGTCCCATCCTCTGGGGGCTGACCCTCTTGAACTGTTGCATTCTGTGGAGCACTTTATCTTTCGCTGCCAAACCCCTCTCAGCTGACGACCCAGCATCTCTTGAATCAGGTCCAGTCTCTCCACAGACCTCATGCTGTTCTGCTGCAGCACTGGAGCACACAGACTGGGTCCCAGCACACTTAGACCCAGAGTCACCATCCCTTTTGTTATTTCTCCTCCTCTTCTCTCTATCGCCTGCCTGACTGGAGGGCTGAGGCTCGGCTTTACTTGGCTGCTTGGGCTCACCTGGTTTCTTGCGGACTCGTTTAAGCAGCTTTGAGCAGAGATCTACAAAATCCTGGTCCGAGTCGTCCATGATGGTTTACTTTGTCTCACATCAGGAGAGGCCATGCCAGCATGTCCCCAGCTGTGCGTCCACCAGCCTGCAGAGAGAGCTAGCTAGTTCAGGTTGGAGCAATTGGTGTCCGGAGCTGGGTTAGCTCAAAACATGTCGACAAGATTTAAGTTGAAAGAAAGCACACGTCTACAGAGTCACCTTCTACCTAACGTAAAGTTATAACGTTACTGTTTATATATTTATATTGTATCTTACTGTTTGTAGTGAACGTGTAAGTTAGCCAGCTAGCTAGTCGTGCTAACAGATTATCCTCACCCAGGTTGGAGGAATTGTCTCTTCAGCTTCCCGCCTCATCTCTCTGTGTTCTTTTAAAACGATACGCAACTTCACGTATCGATTAGATAGTGAATAAAACAAGTAAGGTTAGGAAACCGGCGGAGTTTGTTTTCATTTCAAAAGTACCTACACTCAACCGCGTCATTCTCGACTTCCGGTCACATGACGGTAAACGGACGAATCGTGGCGCCCTCCAGGTCAGCTGACTGCAAAGTGAATTGAAAGGTGTTGGTGTTGATACCATCACACGCAGTAAGGTTGCTCCCCAATACATTTCAGTAATAATACCCCCACTAAAAATAATTAGTTATAACCTTACTTTTGTTGTCACCACGAAGAAGTCCATCAATCCAACCACATCCTAGGATTCATTTTTGTAATCAGGGAGGAAACTAACTTGGAAGATGGAAAGTGCTTGATTCTGAAACACACATTTAAGCGGCTGGAAATATTCCCATTACCTTGATTTTAATAAACAAAATTTAATAGTTTAAATCCTAACTTTTGTGGACAAGGGAGACAATTACCAATTTTATGGGGAGTTGCAGAAAATTTATATATAGATAGGCAGGAGGGGGGGACGGGGGGGGGGGGGGGGGGGGGGGATGACATGCAGCAGCCTTGGTACATGGGTTGCCAGCTCTACCCACTGAGCTATCCAGGTGCCCCAGTGATATCACTTCTTAAAAGAGTAACAAGTAATGAGTAATAAATTGCATTGAGTAATCAGCCCAACGGTGATCACAACAGAAATTTAAGAAACATCTGATAGACCCTCAGTATTTTATAAATATGGATGTTTTTTGCTGCAGGTGCTTAATTGAAGTCCATTTTAATAAGTCACTAAATTATCTATTTCAACAACTGACTGAACAGACATCACTAATGAAAAATGAAAAAAGTCACAGCCAGAAGCATCGTTTGGTTTAAAAACAAGAACACACAAAAATTAAACCCTTCTTCCATCCTTACTTTAACTATTGTGTGTCTATTGTTCATCTCTGTTTATACTGTAGACGCCTGGAATCCAGACAGGAACAGGCTGATTCAAATATCTTATAATTATTACATTTCTATGAAGGTAACATGCTTTTATCCCACCATGCAAAACATATTCTCCCTCAACCGCATCCTGCTATTGACTAATAGAAAAACCTACTTAATAGTAATATTTTTCAGTTTCTGAAATGTGAGCTGTATTTGTAAAGTCCTGCATAAAAACAAGTTCAGGTGGATGTTACAAAGTAATCTCAAAAGAAATAGTCCAATTAGAAATAAATGTCATTTTAGGTTGAAAAACTGCAGAAATGTAACCAGTGGTACGGTTGAGGGACTCTTTTCTGACCAATTTCATGTATTTTTCCGCCCACTGTTGCTGGTGACAGGATGATAAAACACTGCGGAGCGGAAACAAATGAACACAACCAACAGGAGTGATGCATCATTATTTAGTCAACAGAGTACTGGAGTTCTTCTGCTGCACACAGTTTATTTAACAATATGGTATATAAGTAAGAAATGAGTCTTTTACCAGTTTATACAGTGATTTCAATCTCTCTTCCTTATATTTATAGTATTTTGCTTAATAACTTGATTTACAATAGGAGAAAAAGTAAATTCCCCCCCCAATTCAAGTTTTTGTGAGAGAGGAATGAGGGTTGACAACATTTAGTTTTCCTCAGGGTGAATCTCAAACGTGCCCCTCATCCCTAGATAGCACACAGCTTAGTGTAAAATTTAGAGGATGGGGCATCATCCGAGATGTGGCCTACAAACAACCGGTGATCATTCCACCTCAGCTTAGGGGGCTGCTCTCTTTCTCACAATCTCTTTACACTTTACAACATCTGTATGACAAAAAAGTATGACAGATTCTTTTTAATGTCAAAGCAACAATTTTCTACACCTGCAAGACAGATTTTCTAAATTCCAGGCCACTGAGATGTAGGTTGCAGTCCTTGTTGTCTGTGTTTGTGAAACCAGTCAGAGCTGTAGTTAATTTAGTGACTGTGAGGGTTTGTGTGTCAGTGTCTTCATGTGCGCCTGCATACATGCCTGTGTATACACAACCTGCCGCAGTCCATTTTCCTATTTAACACAACTGAGTGCTCTTCATACACAAAGAGGAGGGGAACGGTCCCTGAACGCATCGTCTTGGAGTAATGGTACAACACTAGATTACAATAGCCAGGAATGACAGCTTGAGAAGAGAACAAAAACCTGGCCCAATTCCCAGACAAATTATTTTACAGTTTCAACACAAAAATGCTTTAAGTTTCTTTTCCAAAGGTACAAAATAAAAAGATATGAATAATATAATGCAATTGTACATGTTCTTAAAAAAAAGAAAGAAAAGAAACAAGAAAGGCATGAAACCATACCAAAAACAAACCAAAAATAAATTGAGTATTGAACACATTTGGTCTCAACCAAAAAATATATTCTTTGTGATTTAAATTTCATTTAAGAAGCAACTTGCAAATCCCTCAACATCTTAAGGAAGAAAACACCCATCACTTGGGTTTATGAAACAATTACATTCCCTAGAAGTGTTGACTCTTTTTTTCCCCATCGACCAAATTTTCTTTTTTCTTTTTACAACAGTTGAAACTTTTTACATGTCAGTACAAAAAACCGTTCGCAACCTTAGAAAGAACAAACAAAGCCCTCGAACGTGATAAAGAGTCTGAGGGGAACCTAGGAGAAAGAGGCCTGGGAGGATGGGTCCCTGGGAGCGACACTGTTCTTTAGTTCCCAGCAGAAATGCTACAATCCCTCCACAAACTTCTCCAGAGTGTCCCCTGTAGCATCTCCCACCATCCCCAAGTCACTGTTCAGCCCCCCTCTGTTGGGCGTGTTAAGCTGCGGTAGCATGGCGCTCTGTTCTGGTGTCCCCAAGTGGCCCTGCTCAATGGACCCTGACAGCGGGCCCCCGAGTCCTGGGTGGGGGGAAGCCGAGTGGGGTGGATGTGGGTGCTGTGGCGAGGGCTGGGGCTGGTTCTGGACCTGCGGTGAGGGACTGGAATGTGGCCGCTGCTGGGGCTGTTGTTGCGAGGGCGGACAAGGCGACTGGACTGGCGCAGGGGAACGGACCTGGTTGTTGAGGGCGTTGGCTAGTGTGGGCTGGCCGGGTAGGTGGCCTCCACCCTGGGGCTGGCCGGCCAGCAGGTGGGTCTGGGGGCTCATGGGGCTGGGCTGGGCAGGAGAGCCCATCTGCTGCTTGAGGACGGCCTGCTGCTGCTGGGGAATTTGCTGCTGCTGTTGCTGCTGGAGCATTCGTTGATGCAGTAAGTTTTGGGTGGAGTCCATCACCATGCCAGGCTGGGCCATCTGAGCCATGGGTGGGAGTTGGCCCATGGGTCCCCCAGCTGCTCCTGCACCTGCTTGCATGGCTATCTGCTGCTGCTGCATGCGGAGCTGGGAGTACGTAGCTGCTGTGCCCTGCGCCTGAGCAGGGAACTGACCAGGATGGCCCTGAGGCATCACTCCCTGTTGTTGTTGTTGCTGTTGTTGTTGTTGTTGTTGTTGTTGTTGTTGCTGCTGCGCTGCTGCTGTTGTTGCTGCTGTCTTAAGAGCTGCCGACGGTAGAGCTCCTGGAGCTGGGGGTTGTTGTGTGCTGCGTTCATCAGCTGCCCTTGAGCCCCTAATGCAGCCAGGCCCTGCGCAGGAGGTTGCTGGGGCTGCTGAGGGGGCATTCCCGGCCTCTGCACCGCCCCTCCTGGCATGGCCATGGCCTGCATTGCTGCTTGCATCCCGGGCTGCTGTTGCTGACCTGCTTGCTGCTGCGGCTGGTTGGCATGGTACTTGGCTGTTCGCTGTTTGATGAAAGCAGCCATTAGCTGAGGGTTTGATTTGAGGATGTTGAGGACCTGCTGCTGCTGCTGGGGTGAGCTGGGAGACTTGAGGGTGCGAAGAAGGTCCTGCAGGGCGTTGGGTGCAATAGCGCCAGGTCTCTGGGGGGTCTGTGGCCGGGCACCAGGCTGCTGTGGAATCAGCATCCTCTGGCCCTGCTGGGGTTGCTGTCCTGGGGGCATCATGGCTCGCGGCATGGTCATGGCCTGTTGTGGGGTCTGGCCTGGGACAAGTCCTGGTTGTTGAGTCTGAGGTGTCTGCATGGGCCCTGCAGCGCCAGGCCACTGTCCTGGTGCCATGCCCGGTTGCATGACCTGTGGCCCTCGGGGCCCTGGCACCATCTGCATAGGTGGCTGCATTGGTCCAGTCATGCGCTGCTGTGGCTGCTGGGGGTTTACGGGCAGGCCGTTCATGTTGACCCGATAGTTCTGCTGAGCCTGTGCCATCATCTCGATGTGCCGGGCCATCTTGACCGCAGCAGGGGGAGGCTGTAGCTGCTGAGGTTGCTGAGGCGGCTGGGGGAGAGGGGACTGCTGCTGGTGTAGAGGGGAGGCCTGGGGCCCAGGCTTCCCCTGAGACACCGGTGCTTGAGGCGGGCCATTGCGAGGTGTGTTGGGGAAAGTGGGGGACATAACACCTGCTGAGTTGGGAGTCTGGGGCTGGTTGGAGAGTGGCTGCTGGGGCGTCTGGGGAGTGTTGGGCTGGGCATGGGAAGTGGGAGTGCTGGGGGCAGCTGAGGCTGGTGGGGACGGTAGCGGCATGGTTCTGCCTTGCATGGTAGCCATTCTTCTCCTCATCAGCTGGGCCTGCTGGAGCCTGTGCTGCAGCTGCTGTTGGCGAAGCTTGTGCTTGATGTTCAGGCAGAACGGGACAGGACACTTGTTCTCCTGACAGTGCTTTGCATGGTAACAGCATAAAGCGATAAGCTGCTTGCATACAGGGCAGCCACCGTTGGTTTTGCGCTTGCAGCCCTTGGTGTGCTGCACCACTCGTTTCATCTTCTGACAGGACGGCAGAGAGCAGTTGGCATTGCGACACTGACAAGCATGGACCAGGGACTGGATACAGCGTTGGATACTTAAACGCCGGCTCTCCTGTGGGCTCTTGGAGGCCTCTCCACTCTGGCTGTTGCTGTCGTCGTCCAGGCCAAGGCCCCACTTCACCATCTGGTGCTCGTGTCCCTTCATGTTGTAACAACTAATGCACAGATCAAAGTCCTGCAGAAAAGGGCAGCCAGGAAAACAGTAATTAAAATTAGTCTAACAAAGTCTGTACTTTTGTTAACACACAAATCTGATGTAGTCCATAAATATCTTTCCTGCTTGTCTGTTCTAGTCTGAGAGACATCTTTCTCTCTCTTCTTTTACCCAGTGATTCAAACTGTTTCGGAGTAGTAGTATTAGAAGTAGCTCACCTCGCACACAGTGCAGTGCCAGCGTGTCTCCACATGGTGCTTGCACTCGTTGCAAGTGTAGACAAAGCGGTCCTGTCCCTGGTTGTGCAGCTCAACAAGCATGCACATGGTGCTCCACTTGCACCTCCTGAGGGAGCTGAACTCCCAATGTTTGTCTCTGGCCAGAGTCAGGAAGGCGTCACGGCCATCCATCAGGTCACAAGAGAGCATGGGGTCAGGGTCACAAATGGGTGGCAGGGTGTTGGCCATTGGACCGGAGTGGAGGTGGATCACAAAGAACACCTTCAGCAGACGGACAAAAGCACACAAAAATGAGATTTGGACAAGCACAAGCAAAATGATGCCCCTGGTTCACCATCTAATACACAAATGTCTATAATATATATTATAAACTATATCAAATCAAAAGAAGTCTGACCTCTTTGTGCTTCTCCATGGTGGCGTACAGCTTCTGGGACAGATCATTGGCTACATTCGGCATTCCAGGCTTCTTCTTATTTGCTCGGCTCACGCTGCTCTTGTTTTTATTGGTCTTCTTGTTGTTCTTCTTCTTAGCATTCTTGCTGTCACTTGGTGTACCCTGTGGGAGAAATACAATGTTAAACAATCGCATATTCTCACAATGTTGATTTCTGACAGCTTAAAAAGGAGTGTTATATGAAAGAATGTTTAATCTACAGAAGCTTGGGGAATGGCTGGCAAAGACAACAGCTTACTAGAAATTGGAGTTTTAAATTCTATGCTAGTACCATGTCAACAAATCATGACACAATGTTCACACCTCAGGAGTTTCAGAGGCAGCTGTGTTCTCCTCCTTCTTCCTCTCCTCCTCCTCCTGCTCCAGCTCCTTGATGCTCTCCTCCAGCACGTTGGGCCAAAAGTCGCCCTCAAAGTACGGCAGCTCATTAGCGCTGGTCAGACGGTCCTCTGTCGCTTGTTTGAAGATGTCCTAAGAGGAAGACAAAAACCTGGATGATTCAAACTATTAAGAGATGTGTTTTACTTGATTAACAGTAAACCAACATACGGCACATTTGGATTGTTTCCTGTTTACCCAGCAAAGCAGCACATGATCAGACTACCAACTATTCACACAGAATTCTACTAAGAAATGTAAACAGGAACGCAGATAATCCAAATTTCACAAGACAGCACTCATCTCCCCATATAAGTTAATCAAACTTTGTCATGCACGTGAATTTGTCCTTTCTAAATATAATTACATATTCAGACGTATGCCTTGTGTCTTAAAAGAAAAAGGTCTTTACCTTGTAGTCATGCAGAATCCTCTCTGCAAAGGCCTTGTCCAGCATCTTCCTGTACCACTCCTGCAGCCTTTTTGGCTTTGGGATCTTCTGGTCAGGAGGATGGCAATGGAAGATGTAGTCATCTCCTTCACTGGGTGGACATGCCCAGATGTGGCCCTGGGCATACCTGCGAGAATACACACACCAAAAATAAGACCAGAAAGACAGAGTATATTTTAAAACATCTGCTGCCAAAGAAACTCAAAGAGTCACGCCAGAGACTCTTCCCCATGTTGTATCTATCAAGAGGCGGAAAGAGTAGTAAGGTAAGGCTTACCCAAGTTTCTTGACATATTCTAGATAGCCGATGAGGATCTCGTGATATACTGCTGTTCGTAGAATCCGAGGTCTGAAGAAGTGAATACTGTCAAGGTATGATATGTAGACCCGTCTGCAGAGGTAGAGTGAGGGAACATGGTTAACATCACCCATAAAAAGTACCTGTCATTCCTTTATTGCCATGTACTACATACAATAATTAGATGTACCGACCTAGTGTTGGGAAATGGGCACTCAGAGCCGTACTCCTGCACATGCATGCCAAAGAAGCACACGTCCACACCGTCAATCTCCTCAAAGGCGAAAAGTGCTTTGGTTCTGTAGGGAAAGGTCTCAGGCATTTCTCCCGTGTCAACAAATCTGTCGTAATGAAGAGAAATCAAATATTAGAGAAGGTGGAACATTTTCTGATATTCAGTCTTGGGATATTGGCTGCTAAAACACTGGTATGCAACATGATAATGGGAGGGTCTACACTGACTACAAAACTCTCAACACAAAGGTGTGGATCATATATGAAGGTTTTCCTTATTCTATGTGGGTGTGTAAAGGTGTGTTGCCACAAAAACGTGTAAAACCAAATTCTTATAAAAGTTATTTCATAGATACAAAGGTATATAATATAGTATTTTCAGTTTCTTATATTAACAGTTTTAAACGTTTTTTTATACATCTTATTTCATTTTATTGTGACTATTTAGGCTTAATGGAAACAAAAGTCACAGGCAGCCCGAGAAGTTGCCTCGTCTGACGCTGCTTTTAACAACACTCAAGAGCATAATGGGACAATTCAAGTCAAGTTGAGTCAATAAAAAGCAAAAAGCCTTAAATCAGTCAACCAGAAGATAACAGGTTCTTGGATGACTGTGTCCTCCCTGCGAGGATGGGACGAGCATCGCAGACTTTGATCATGTGTGATGTAACAGTTAGCAACCATGTGAGGTACTCAGGGAAGGTGTGTACTCCATCTTGTTCCACATGAAAGTTCCACAATCACTCTGAGTGGGTATAAAAGCTTTATAGAGGGCATTCAGCTTTGTATGGCAGGGACAATAAAAATAAGCTCTGGACAAATATGAACTGTGGCAGTGCATCTACAAATCAAAGAGGCAAGACAGGCATTTGGTTGTCTGCAACATTATGTCCTCCCTCATCTCGACTGTTAACTCGTTTGTCTGACCAACGCAATTTTAGTTGATAAATAATAAATGTTGATGAGTAACACACCAAAGTATACATTAGAATTACAACCTTGTTTCTGGAGACTCTGTTGGTCTTTGATGGAAAACTCCACATCAAAATCTCATAGGAAACATTGTCACCCAGTCCACCTGTCAATGATGCTCTCACCTGGCTTTCATGCCTGGTTTAACTTCCACCGTTTTGTCGGAGCTTGCCACCACTCGGACAAACACCTCTCCGGCCTCTGGGTGGTTCTGTCTCTTCAAGTATTTATTCACACGGTCCTCTATGTACATTCCCAGTCGTGTTGACTGCAGCCCTACAGTGCACAAACACACAGGAGACATTTTAGAGAAATGTCAATTCTTTTAACTTTCCAGGATAGAAAGAAAATATGGGTTCCATTAAATCCTAAAAAACCTGCAGTAGCTTTCGGTTTAAGCAAACAAGAAAAGCACTAGAACTCATTTGTGAGAGATCGTGACAACTCGAATGCGTTAGCACCATATGCCATAAAGGTCATATGTTCTCAAGGGCTACAAACACCAAAGAATACCAGTGAAACCACAAGGCCAACATAAAAAATAAAAACACAGAGAGACATATGCAGCCCACGTGCAATAATCTGTTGACATTTTGAACACTGTAATAAATATTACAAGGAAACCTGATTCAAGAACATGTTATTTAAAATTCGAATGTCAGGAATTGAACTAACGTTTTGCAGAGAACTTATTTTCCTTCCGTGTTTTTCCACTCTTCTTTAAACAATTGTCACAGATAAATCTAGAAAAAGAAAGAGAGAAGGAGAAATTAGACTTAGTGTAACAATTAAAAGTAAAAATATGCAAATCTACTGAAGGTAGCTGTTGACATCTCACCCAGATGGCCAAATGACCTCGTAGTGTAAGACGCATATCTGGTGCATCTTCCGTCCGCAATCTTTACATTCAACAAACCTGAAGAAAAGCAAGCATACATAAAATACATTTCTACACAATTCTCTAAACTGTCCAAGTAATTTTACCAATGACCATTGTTTGTATGAATGTTAATATCTGCTGTTGCAGCAAGCAACACAAACATCTCCATTCACGTTTATGTTCCTCCATTCGTTACGCACTTGCAAGCCAACCAATGCAAGTGCGCCTTTGTGGGAGGATTAAGGATTAAGTATTGTGGATCATGTTTATCGTTAAGTCAGAATGACAACGTGAAAGGCAATCACTGCATATAGGGATGGGGCCGATCCGATCCAGTATCGGTACCAATACGAACGGAATTCTCATATCGGAATTTCCCGATCCAACCTGCGCAGATTTCCGATATCCATGAGCCATGTCTGCATTAACGTTGTCTGCTGAAATGACTCCACTGGTGATTCCTGCCGGCCAGTCGGCTAGCTGGCTGCAAACTGTGGAATGGATTTCCAGAACGGAGGCACGGCTCAATGAGACACAGAGTTATGAGACACGCCTCCACTCAGGAAATCCATTCCACAGTTTGCAGCCAGCTAGCAGGATAGCATTGAGCAGCATTGTGGCTAGCCAACATGTCCGCTGTGTGGAAATACTTTACACTGGAAACACCGCAGAGCAAGACAGCAAAATGCAATGTTTGCAAAGCTGTGATTCAGAGACGCTGAAGCTCCCTCGCGTCGTACAACACTACGAACGCAATCAAACATTTAAAAAAAGCACCACACGAAAGACCACAAGGATTTTTTAGGCGAGCTGTCAGGAATCACTTCTGGAGTCATTCCAAACACAAGGTAAACTCCAGGCAGACAACGTGTGTGTGTCTGTGTGTGTGTGTGTGTGTGTGTGTGTGTGTGTGTGTGTGTGTGTGTGTGTGTGTGTGTGTGTGTGTGTGTGTGTGTGTGTGTGCGCGTAAGATGTTTACAGTTATTGCACTTTTCTTATATTTCAGATAATTGACATTTTAAAACCTTGATTTGTTGATGCTACAAGAGCCAGTGCTTGTTTTGTTATATTTGTTTTCAGGATGGGATTTTTCCTGTTAACAGGATTTCCTGTTTTTCTGACTTCCTTTTCTGACCTTATACTTACCTCAAGTTGCCTTTTGGGACATACATGCATACATACGTACATATCATACTTGCCTGTTGAGAGGAGTTTATTTCAGCCTCATATAAAATCAACAATAATGATAATAATATTAAAGCAAACACAGCTCTGGTATCGGAATAGTATCGGCATCGGCCGATATCCAAATTCAGGTATCGGGATCGGATCGGGAAGTGAAAAAACGTGGATCGGTAGCATCCCTAACTGCATATCAGAGAAATAAGGGCCTCTGTTCTTTGATGCAAAAACTCTCAAAGGACACATGGCATCCACTCAGCAGGTGGCGCTGCCCAGTTGCCCTGAGGCCTCACTGAAACCAAAGTGATTGATCAGAGAGCACCAGAGAAGAAAACATGCAGACTGTGCACCAAAAGCACACAAACAGAGCCAGATGTGGGTGGCAAAAAATAACTTTTTAAGATGTGATCAGGAACATGCAAGTAGGAAAAAGCCATAAATGATTATTGAACACATATGAGACCAATTTCTGAAAAAGCAACACAGAAAGAACATGTTTCTCTGTCAGTTTTAGTCCTCCTGGCTGACTGGATGTGAGGGTTTGTGTCTACTTACGGTTCAGGGTCGAGTACATCATTCTTCTTCCGTTCAAACTGGTCTTTTGATATCATCCTAGAGGGTTAGAGAAAAGGAGGGACAGAGACAGAGGAGAGGCAGTGAGACAAAACAAAACGCAAACAAAAACATTAAGAATCTCTACATAAATACAGACATAGATTTATCTGAAATTAAAATCCAATACAGAAACTGTATAATTAATATTAGAGTTTGGTTTAACAGTGCATGCAACCAAGAAGTGTTTAAATTTCTGTCAGCTGCATGGTTGCTGTTTTGAAGCTGACCTGGTACTTTGACATGAACAGGGTTAAGTTAGAGGGACATTTCGCTTTGCTTTAAAAAGATTATTGGCATAGTTCCAAAAAAAAAAAAAAAAAAAGACATCTTGCCTCATAGTATAACTAGTAACTCCAACTTTTTTTTCCTTTCTTTTAGTGGGCTTATCAATAGCTGGTTCACTTACGTCTGTGGTTGTGCAGGATCATCTCCTAACGTCACACTCTCTCCCTGGATCTCATTGAAGCACTTCTCACAAAAATGATACCTGCAAAAAAACAGAGAAAAATACACTAAATATGCAAAAAACACATAATATGTGAATCTCAACTACAGTTACACACAGCTCTTCATGTTCTTTTTCACAGAAAGTACAAAAATGTGTAACATTGCAATATTAATTATCTGGCTCCTTCCTTATGTGTGTCTAATACAATTGTGCACAAAGTAACACTTCTTTTATGTTTAATAACAGAGAGTGGGGAAATCCCTGAGCTCCCATTGAGAGTGTAAATGGACTGCGCTGCAGGAGTCTCATGCTGTCTGTCAGACTGTGCTGTATCACTACTGCTGCTGTGCTGCTCCGCTCTCAAAGTGCTTAGTTTAAGTGTGAAAAAGGGCTGCAGTTACACAGTTTATACAGCAGGCGGTGCAAGGGAATGTGGTGCAAGCAGCCATCTGCTGGCTTTCAACTGAGAGGAAAAGGCACTGATGGGCAACGCTGTTTGTGGCCTTAAACAAAGCGTCATATTTTCATCTGTCGTACAAAAAAGGGGGCAGCAACACTGAATTTACTCGTTCCCTCTATAGATGCTGAGCAAAAACCAATCAAAACACTGCTTTGGTGGTCTCAGTGTCTGATGCTCTTTGGGGTTTTGGGTCTTCAGAGTTTTCGCCTTTATGTGCAACGCTGGAATCTGGCAGTTAATAAATAAACAAAACCATTTTTTAGTCTCATGCTGTGCCCGAACCAGAAGGCAGAGCCAATAAAGCTGAAACAGTCATGATGACACTACTGCCTGGATGACAGCGGCCCATCTGTAACTACAGGGGAACAGATCCCAGCCTACAGAGGTTTGGTA
Organism: Dicentrarchus labrax; assembly: GCF_905237075.1. Lineage (NCBI taxonomy): Eukaryota > Metazoa > Chordata > Actinopteri > Moronidae > Dicentrarchus > Dicentrarchus labrax. The sequence goes on along the minus strand of NW_026136721.1, from coordinate 16,037,929 downwards.
ATACAGTTCAAATGGCTGCATTTATAGCCCATAACAAAAACAACTGCGCATGCAAATGTTTGATGTGTATGAGATCATTTAGTTTTGATTAAACTATTAGCTATTGCAAAATTATTTTATACCCAATATACAATTTGAGGTCAGTTTCTTTGAGTGCAAAGAAATACACCGACAAACACACACACACGCTTACCTGTTCTGGTAACTGTAGTATGTGCCTCCGGTAGGTATGGTGCAGAGCTGCTTGCCATAGCAACAGAGGGTTTGAGGGGAGAACTCGTACTGCAGACACATGTGAGATGACAACGGTGGTCAAAACAGTTCAAACAATATTAATCCAATGAATCCTATCAGCAGTAAAAAAGGGAAATTAAATGTTTGATGTTGTTTGGCATCAACATTTTCCTCATCTTTAGTGCTGGATGATGAGGATAAAGCACTAAATTATTCACAATTACATGGTGAAAGTAAAACTAACTCATTCTACTGAGTCAAACTGCTTTTGCTTGTTTCACCAACCAAGTATCAAGAGGGAAAAGGAAGTTAACATTGGCAGCAATGTCACAAAAAAAGATTTTTTTTTAACAGTTAACATCCATTTATGGCTCAACCACATCCCTCACATCAGTGCCTTTTCATTCTTTCATTCCTACTCCATTTACTGTGTCATTAACTTCCCTGCTGTCCTCCCCCTTCATCTCACCTTCCTACCGCAGCAGTATCCCAGGCCCTGCATGACAGGGTCGATCTCTGACTCGAACACCTCGGCCAGCTTGGAGCAGTACTTGTAGACCCGGGACGTCTTGCGGTTGTAGAGCCAGGCATTGTTGAACATCAGCCAGACATCGTCAACGTATTGCCAGGGCTCTTGGTATTGGCCTGTGTCAAGCTTACGCTTTATCGTGGACAGGTCTATTGGGTTCTTAACAATGTCGAAGTAGTCCTAGAGAGAGGACAAATTTTAGTGTTACAGACCAAAGAGCTAAACTATAGCAGCTGAACTACGTGCGCTCACTTTTTATCATTTAAAAAAGGTCCAGTGTGTAAACATTTAGGAGGATCTATTGGCAGAAATGGAATATAATATTAATATGTATGTTTTCAGTAGTGTATAATCACCTGGAAATAAGAAGATTTTTTTAACTTAGAATGAGCCTTTTTTTAAGTACAGAGGGAGTAGGTCCTTTTACTATGGAGTCGGTTATATCAAACCGCTATGCTTCTACAGTAGCACAGAACAGGGTATCACCGACTCCAGATAGGGCCTTTTGCATTTTTCGCAAGTTTCACAGCTACCATAGTTTCTCCTACACCCTTGAAAGACTGAGCTGTATTCAAATAGTTACAATCTGCACTTAATCCTACACACTAGTCCTTTAAAAGGTTTTGTTTTAAGAGAAAACATGAGGTGGCACACGCTACCTACCGGGATACCCAGAAGCATGGGGTCTACTGGCTGTCTGAAGGGCAGCGACTCAGGGTCCTGCCTGTAGAGAGATTCTAGAGTCGGCATCAGAGCCTGGCGCAACTCCTCGGGCTTAAAGACTGAAAAATGAACATGGAAAAGCAAGGTAAGTGATTACAAAAAAGAGAGAGAAATGTAAAGGGGAAAAGGTTTATTACAAAAGGAAAAAAGCAGAAGAGGAAGAGGGCTACTAAAACACTTTCTATATTGGACCATCAAAAATCAAATCCATTCCTGGTTGCATTTTGTGAGCTGTATTACATCACCTGTTTCTAAAAAGCAACTGACAACTGTAACACAACCACGTGACATGAATATAACTTTATATTCTGACTAATACCAACTGCACGGTCGCTTCATTCCTATTTTAATTATTTTATAATTTACAAACATCGCTCCTTAACATTGTAACCAAAATGTTACATTACATGGCCTTCAGTTGGCTATCATGATTTGTAAATATTCTACCAGCAGATGCAGAACCTGTTCATAATTTGTGTGAAACGCTGGCAAGATCAAAGGAGTTTTTACAAGAGTCTGGACATTGTTGAGAGTCAGTGGCAGACTAATAATTTTGTATTAAGTTTAAATGAGACTCAAAATAACTGTCTCACAGTTGGCACAGTGCGGGTGTATTAACATTACTGACAATGACAGAAACCCTCTCTGCTTACTGAGTGGAACTTGTTTCAATCAGTCAGACGGCACAGATTTTATTCATCTTTTGGCATCAGACTCACTTTTCCTCCGTGACTGAGAGGGAGATGAGGAGGTTGTGCTGTTGGCTCCACACTCTTCCTCTTCTTTGGGTTCTGTCTTCATTTCCGGCTTTTTCTCCTCTACCTCCATTGGTTCTGGCTTTTCCTCTGGCTCCTCCTTCTTCACAATAGTAGAAGAAGAGTCTTCCATCAGTCTACGAACAAAAAGGCAAATGACTCATTACAAAAAACGGTTATGTTTTAAAATGTCATACTCAAAAAAATTGGATGACTGATAGCATCTGTCTCTGATATGTACCACTTTGATGATCTGGAGGGAAATATGTCTTCTCATTACTCATTAGCTAAAGCTAATTAGCTAATTTGTGTCACTGTGAGAAGTTTGTGTGTGCATCCCCTGAACTCTCATTCTCTTGATAATCTGGTATCTTAATTTCTAAATGTTCTCAAAAGGAAGGAGTGTAATTACAGGCATATCACATAACACGAAGATCTAATTTGAACGGAAACTTCTTCCTCTCCCGATTCCAGTTCTTCAACTCAGGGTATCTGCCAGTGAGTAGTGATTACGCACCCGAGTCAGGACCCACTGTGACTGATGTAGCTCATTTTATAAATGTTATAGTTTTAGTTAAGTATATGAATTTTATAACAACATCAACAAAGAAACAACAAATCGACAAAAACTGGATGAGGCTTATCCTCCTGTTTCAATGATGTCCAAAGATGAAAAGATAATTTGCTAGTTAGTCTTCTGATTATTTAGATCTATTCAATTATTTAATGAAAGAGAAATAAGTTCAGGAGTAAAAAAGACAGAAGACTTTCAATTTCAAACATACTGGGGATTTCAAATGACAAATGATAAAATATTTGAATTGATCAACAAATGTATATTTGAGAACGCAAAACTGAGAGTGAATTAATATCTACTGCTTTTAATGTTTAGCTTAGTCTGATGTGTTTTTACTGTTTTAATATTTGATGTTGTTCTGCATCTTTTACGTTTTTATGTAAAGTGTGAGTATTCAGAAAAGCGCTTATAAATAAAATGTTTTATTATTATTAATATATTCTTGCTACATAAGTTCTATTAAAACTTTATTTTTATCTAAATTTGTAGGGTAGAGGAAACACAATGCAAAAATGAGTTAAAAGCAGCATGAATTAAGGAATGGACAGATGAATCAGTTTACATGTAATTAAACTTAAAGCTTCAACCCACCTCCATCTTGGGCTCCGTTTTGCCACCAGCAGCCTCAAACTCCTGCTGGTCATGGTGCGCCTCTGCTTTGATTTCCTGGACGGGCAGGTCTGCTCCGACATGCTGTGAATGAAGGTCGCCGCTGGCGGCTGAGGCCGGTGTGGGCACCCGGTTATCCAGACTGGCCCCTGATTGAGACAGCTGAAACACAGAGGAGAAAGGGAAAGAGGGAGAGACAGAGGAAAGAAAGAAAGACAAATATGAGGTACTGTCAACAGCTCCATTGGATTTTTGCATGCAGAGCTGAAGCCATGGCACAGATGGACACCTCCCATATTGATTTCATTTCTCCCTTAAGTTAAAACATGTAACATTCCCATTGTGATGGATGCTACAAAAAGTGGTGAAGATGCAGTTATCAGACAGAAAGGTGGATGTGGATGGGACGGGTTGGTACATGGCAGTCAGAGGGATGGGAGTTTGCAGGGGAGGGGTAGTCAGAGTGGAGGGCATGCGAAGGGTCTCAGTCTCACCGGCGTGGTAGGGGGCTGAGGCGGGGGCTGCGTCTGTGCTGCTGCGGGGAGCTCCGCCTGGGGTTGGGGCTGGGTGGGGCGGGGCGGGGTGGCACCCGGGGCTGGGACAGGGCCAGGGAGGGTGGGGGTGGAGCTGCGGCTGGAGGGCTGGGGGTGCGGCAGGTTAGTGGCCCCCCCAGCCGAGGAGGCGGAGGAGGCAGCAGGCGGAGGCGTGGAGTGCAAGGGGGTTTGGGAGGAGGCTAGCGGAGGGCCCAGCGAGGGGCCAAGTGCATTCATGGGGAGGTTAGCGCTCTGCTGCTGCTGCTGGAGAGAAGGACACACAAAGTGTAGGCAAACACACACACACACACACACACACACACACACACACACACACACACACACACACACACACACACACACACACACACACACACACACACACACACACACACACACACACACACACACAAGAGATAGGCAGACAAACATACATACAGTCATAAGGTCAAACAGACAAACACCACCACACACAATTTTAAGGTTTAGAGAGCATCTTGTGATTGGTATGAAAATAATTAAGAGTAATTAGTGTGCAGTATGATTGGTGAAAGTACTTTGAGTTTAATTCCCCAGCAGCTAGTTGAAATTAGCACAGCTTTGTAGCAATTTCAAAAAGGGATAGCATTACTGAAATTAGTCCTGCAACATGGTTTAACTGCAGCTCCACACCCCTCTCTTGATGTCTCACCTGGGTGACGGCAGCCTGTGCGGGTGGCTGGCCCACGCCAGGCCCCACGGTGACATTCATAGCGCCTGTTGCAGCGACTGCAGCAGATCCTGGAGGGAACTGGGTCTGAGCCAGAAACTGTCCCTGGCTGGCCGTCTGGCCTACGATATTACTACCGCCATGTCCGGCCATCATGCCCTGGGCCTGAGGCATCCTGGAGGGAGACATTCCCATCTACAAGGCAGAAAAAGATGATGTTACTATAAGCCAAGTGACACGAGATGCACGACAGTAAGCATGATCAGTCCACGTACAGTCAGAGCTGGGTGATATTACTTAATAATAATATCTAGATATTTTTAGCCTATGGCACGATACACACAAAAACACGTAAAAAAAAAACTGAATGAAAGGAATTAATGAGCATTTCAAAGCTTTTAATGATTAACATAATATTATTTATCAATGGGACTGATGACCGATTAAGGAAATATGGCCTGCAAAGCCCATTATCGGCTGATTTAAGCAGGACTGAAACTCACAAAATTGCCCATGACGCACATCTTGTATTCACTGTGGTCCTGATCTTTAAAAATGTAATAACAGGGCACATCATTTTGTACTAAAAGGTCAATGCCGCTATGCCACACATGGGTTCCCTAATGCTCCAGGTGGAACAATCTGTCTAAACGCGACAGTGCAGAACAAGAAACTGTCTGCTCTTAGCTTTACGAGTTACCTGCTTCTACCAACAGCAGTTCTTTTGCCTTTTTATTACCATCTAAAAATTCAGCAGCCACTCAAGGGCTGACCAGTCAACTACATTTTTAATAAGCCTGCGGTATTTTGTCAGTGTGAATTTACCAGCAACTGGGTGTTAGCTCATGTTACTTATATGCCTGTGTGGTGTGTGTGTGTGTGTGTGTGTGTGTGTGTGTGTGTGTGTGTGTGTGTGTGTGTGATTTGTGTGTGCCCCCCCACCCCCACCCCCACCCCGCCCCTCCTCACCGCTGGGACGGAGCTCATGTTCATTTGCTGTGGGTGATTCATGGGTGAGGCAGCTCGGGCTCCCATTGGTGTCTGTGATATCTGGGCATTGGGCAGAGCCATGTGGTTGAACTGGTTGATTCCTGTACAGAAGAGCAGACCACAGTTTTCAGCAATGAACACACACAACTCATCAAGAAGTGCAGAAGCACCACACAATGCCATGACAGTGTTGAAGGTTTTGACCCTCTTTTTTTCTTATACATAAACTTTCAGTTCATGTTGAACCTTTACATGTTCATTTATCTGTGACTGTGTTCTGCTTCACTGAAACACCTCTTTATTAAGATATCCTGATAAATAAGCTCAGCATTGCTCCTTTTACCTTAATTATCTTTTCTGCTGCTCTTTATATTTATGTTTCACATTGTTGGTCTTTACAACCTCCTTTATTATTTGTCGTTTCTTTTATGTTTTGCTAGTCTTCTGGTGCCTCTCTTGCTTAGTAATGTGACTTTACCAGATACGTTGAATGCTTTGCTCTGCATTCTGACTTGTAGTTGTTTTAATTATCTCATTGTTATCTGAAAATTCTACGTGCAACATGCAACATCCAAGATGTACCTTGTGAAACCTGCATGCGATTCATGATCTGATTTGGCATGTTGGGTAGAACAGGTCCATCTATAAAAGCAAAAAGAAACAACACTGAACCAAAAGACAAACTGAAAAATAACATAACTGACTAATTAAAAAAATAAAGTTATTTATTCTCAACTTTATACAAGAATATAAAAAAATGTATAATGGATATAAGGCAAAATGTATAAAGTCTTTCTTCGTAGAATGCAGAATTTTATATTGTAATACATTTTCTGGAAATTCAATTAAGAAAGGCAAACACCATCTACGGATAGACAAATCAATGAAATACCTGACAAATCAAGAAACATTATCACGATGGCAATATTTCACACAGTGGCCTTATGCAAGCAGAGCTAATAAAAAGAAAGGTCTACCTTACAGCAATATAGCAAGATCTCTTCAGGTCCCCACAAACTGTCTCACAGCATGTATCATATCAGTATGACCCAACCCCAGCTGGGTAATATATTAACTTGGGCCTACAGCTTAACAGCCAACGATAAATTCTTTTAATTCTTTCTTAATAACTAAGAAAAAAAAAAAGGCGAAACTGCATAAAATAATACGAACTTGATGTGTGTCAGAGACATAAATAGATACCCAAGGTTCCTTAAACTGTTTAAAAACCGATTATTTTAGAGTAACCTTTAAAATAATCTGAGATTTTACCTAAAACTCTATAAGTTTAATAAATATTGCACTCACTCTGCGGCCTTGGGCCAAAAGCATTGGGCTGGGGGAGGCTCGGCTGCTGGGCCCCCTGGGCGGCCAAAGGTGCCTGGTTGATGATCTGCTTCTGTAGCCTTGAGCGCCTCTTCTCCTCCAGTTCCTTTTGGATTTTATATATTTTCTCAGCCAGGAAGTGATAGTACTCATCCTGGGGGAAGAAAAGGGAAGATAGTAAAGTTGACAAAAATAAATAAATAAACGCAGCGTTTATTTTGTGACTCTGCTAATAAACTTTGTTTTTGTGTGTGGCCTTGATAAGGTGAGCCATTTAAGGTATATCCGTAATTGAGGTCTGTTTCAAAAACCTACCCGGCTGTTAGCTGACTCGTACATGTCCCCCTCCACCTTTCTGGCATAGGCCACCAGGTTCTCCATTCGTCTGTCCTTCAAAGCTGCCGGGTCAGGGGTGGGGAATATGGCTTGTACTCTGCCACAGAGGAACAGGATTTGCAGCAATTAATATTTCAGGCAATTTCTACTAGTATAAGAGGGTGACTAAGGAGACTAACAAGCATTATCCAACTGTTAACATATCTCCAGCAGGGGTATGCACTTACAGTTTGTGTACGAGGTGATTGCGCAGGTCCTGAGTGACATGCTCATGCCACGCTTTCCTGGTGCCCGTGGCAGAGATGGGTGCTGCTGTGGGTAAGTTGCCCATTGAGCCCACAGCTGTGCCGTCTGGCAGCAGCTGACTGGAGGTGGAACAGGAGGATGGTTAGAAGGTACAGCTTTTATTTCTGTGTTTTTAGTAAAACATCTCTGTCATAATAGTGTCCAATATAGTAAACCTAATTTAAGTTTTCTGCAACTGAAAAAACAACAAATTCAAGGTAGTTGTTAGCACGGACTGACTTGTTAGTGTTGAGTGTGTTGGGTAGGGAGTCTGCGTGCAGGTTTGTCTGGTCTGAAGTGGTCACGCCCATTGTCGCACCTCCAAGAGCCATCTGGTTACCTGTAAATACAGAAAGCTGTGAGCAAACAGCACCGCCTCAATTTCAAAATCGACTGAAGAGTCCTCTTATACAACAAAGAACATAGTTTGACTTGATCAATAGGCAGCTTGACAACTAAAACAGTTTTTTTAAATACAATTTCAAAACAAAGGCAAACGCACATAGCTTGATTTATTTAACATAAATCTGACAGAGCACCCAATATCGGACGGTTTGTTAAAGTGCTCATACAAAAAGCTGGAACAAAATCGGCCCGGCTGAAATTACCAAGTGCATTGATGGATCTCATCTGCTGCGAAAGCTGCTGTTGTTGCTGGGCCTGTGCGTTCTGTGTGCCTGCTGCCTGTCCTGGGCCCGGGGCCTGCTGGGTCTGGGCCTGTCCAGTGGCCTGGCTGCTGTAGGGCAGCCCAAGTGCCGCATAGGCTCTCTGCATGGAGCTGGGGTCTATGGGGGTTGAGGTATTGATGGTGGGAGCACTGGGCTGGCCCACACCAACTGAGGACATGGGGTTCTGGAGGCCTGCATTAGGAGAGCTCAGCATGGCTGGGGAAAAGAGCAGACGGGACAGTCAATCAAAAACACTCAAATACAATCAAACTGAATATACTGTTAGCAGTACTTACAGCACTTCCTCTAATGCTGCACCATCTACATTACATAAATAAAATGTTGAAACTGTGTGCCAAGCCCAATAAATACGAAAAAAAGTCAGTTTTGGTGGAAGGACAGCAAAGATGTATACTTAAAACAGGTAGTACACATGCATACACACACTGACCTCTGGCAAGATGAAGTCACATGGCATCATGATACAGTGAGAACATTTTACAACGTAAAGTTAAACGCTTTAAACAGCAGTGAACTGAATTCATGCATAAATCCCTTCAGGGGACAGAACATTAGCATATTTTTTCAGAGTTCAGGCTTTGGTTGGGCTAAAAAAGCTCTTAGTTTGTGCAAAGACAAAAATCGGAGGAGGCAGAACAAAGAAATACTGCGCTCTGTTTGTGTTGGCAGGAGAGACAGAAGCCCCGGCATCATGTTCTTTAACATGCAAGCCAAACAGGGACAGATCAACACAGGAATGCTGTAAGTGATGATAAATGCTGAGCAGAGTGGTGAAGTAAAGAAAAAAAACCTGAGGGGGAACAAAAAAGCAAAAGAGAGTTTAAAAGGGCATAAAAGAAAAACTGTGAGCCTGTGACATTTACATGGAAAAAGTGAAAACGAAAACAGAAAGAAAAGCAGTTTAAGTATGAAGCCCAGAGAGTGTCACACTCAGCTCTGTCCTAGTGGGGAGGAGCAGTAAACAGCTCAACAGCCAATGGTTCAGCAACACACCTCTAGCACATGCTCTTCGTTTCCTCCCTGTCTCCCTCCATCACACTCCTATACCTCCTGTGTGTCAGATTACAAGCCCAGCAGGACCACACTCTTTTTCGTCAAGTGCTTTTAGACATTTTAGATGAGCACAAACTTAGAAATAAACTGCCTGACTTGCCTGAATGGCAAAACATACACACATTCTACATACAAATACCTTTAGCTGGTTTCAGGAAAGCAACAAGCAGGCCTCATTATTTCTATGGCTGTCACTGCAGACTATTAGAGCTCCATATACCAAAGTAAGATCCTGTAATGACGGAGATAAAGATTGAGTCCTTGGTAAGACAAACCCAGAGCTTGCAATGTCTAGATGTCCTGCTTAGTCAACACAGTCAAAGGAAGTAATGCAGCCTTGTGTTTGGTGTCCGTGGTTATGTTGAGCAACTTGACAATGGTTAAGCGACAGTGGGCCGGAGCCTGCTACTTGTACTTACGCTGCTGGGTGCGCTTGTCACTGGCATTCTTCAGCGGCAGGCAGACGGGACAGTCGTGTCGTGTGCAATTTTTCCAGTGGGAGATGATCTGTCTGGAGGACGCACAGTGAGCCACTGCAGAGAAAAAGAAATGGAGCGAGAGCAACAGGGTTAGAATCTTGATGCTGACAGTTTGCCGTATTTTGTCACAATTAAGTACTCAACACTAAGGATGGACAACATCCCTGGAAATTTGTCTCCATTTACTGTGGTAATAACAAACAGCTGAAACTCTCCTTGTTCTTGACACCTTGGACTCAATTACTTTTTCTTGTTATTAGTGCTGTCAAACGATTAAAATATTTAACCGCGATTAATCGCATTAATATCATATGCATTAACTCACAATTAATTGCACATTTTTATCTATTCTAAATGTCCCTTGATTTCTTTTTGTCCCATTATTTTTTCTCATTTTAATGCTCTTATCAACATGGAAAAGTGGATCGGCTTGCTTTGTGCAAATGTTGTTTTTATGGAAAAATCCTCCATTGTCGCCTGGCTTTGACGAGGGGGGCGGAGAATTAACATCAGCTGTGTGCTTGGCCATCAAGTGGTATTTCAGACTGGACGTGCTGCGATGATAGCTCAGTTCACAACGACATAACACACAGATCACTTTGGTCTTGTCAATGGAACCATTTGGCAACTTTTTAAAAGTAAACTTTCCATTCAGAATATTATTCTCAGTTTATAAAGAACTCACAAAAAGAACGCCAGCACACACTGATAGAAAGTAAGTTGTTGTTACTATGAGTTAGATGTGATTCATTCTTTTTACCGGTTTTGGTAAATTTGTAAGTGATTGCCTGGCCTGATTAAACACGGTTTCCAGGGAAAGTTTGTTTTTAATGTAACCTGGTTGAAAACCAGTTTTATGAAAATGAAACTATATGCAAAATAGTGAAAACATGGACTGTGCATTCAGCTCAAAACTAGGACAGAAAGGATGGGTCCTAGTGGTGTTGTAAGAAAAAGGCAATACGGACATAAGCAAATGTATAGGAAATGAGACAAATGGACAGCCAGAGCTAATGAGAGAAACTAGAGAAAAGAAATGTGTTTGCCCAAAACTGGCAGATCTCAAGTTCAGCTCACTGCACTCATTTCCACTCTTGGAAGGCCGTTGGTTGGCCCAGTGGAAATGGAACCTAAACTGTATTTCCTGGTGCGTGGCTGAACAAACAGAGGTGTTTCATTTCATCTGTGGCCAGACTAATGTGCTAGTAGCTAATCTGACAAGTAATCACAAAAATCACCCTAGCTAGCTGCCTGGCACAATTACTACAGGGCTTCAAGCTTCAAGGGCTATGCACAAATAAACACAATTAAAATTTATTATCTTTGTAAGAACGCCAATACTACTGGCAAAGACTCAAACATAGCAAGGCTATCATGTTGATAGCCTTTTGTAGATTCAGTATGCAGTGATGAACAAAGGCCTCAGATTGAGGTCCAAAGCCAGTCCATGCACTAGTCATATCGCAGACGCCAGAGTCCCTCAGGTGAAAAAGAACTAACAGATATCAGAAAAATCTGATATTTTAGAAATGATTCCTGCCTGTGTTAGGGAACAACATCTCTCACCACGGTTATTTCAGTGGCACCATAAAGCAGAGATTCTGAGCAAGAGGAAATGAGCTGGCATGCAGGGAACAGAGACATAGACCCCTTCACACTTAACACACCTTGGCCTCTGAGCGCATTTGGCTTGAAATGTAACTTAAGCATTCAAGTCCAGGGCCAGAGCAAAAACACAGAGCCAAATGTAAATGAGGGGAATTGGGGAAAATGCTGGTGCTGTAGAGGTGGGCGATATATATTGTTTGCCATAATATCGTCATGGTTGTTTTGACGATGTGCAAATTTCCATTATCAAGTATTTAAATTACTTCGCCAAAATAATTGAAACGCACGCAGAAACTCCTCACATCCACTTAATGCACGGTGCAGCAACGCTCACCGTGTATTAAGTGAGCTCAACGCTCATGTGATCACATCATGATGATCACATGACCTCTCGCTAGCATCCTCCTTGCAACAATTTAGCAGCGCGTTGTGATGGTAGAGAGAAAATGCAAGTCCCTCCAGTCCCCGAAACTACCGGTACTTCAGATGATTTAGTGCCGAGATGTGGGTCTACCTCGCTGCCAGAAGAGCGCTTCAAGTTGAAATCTGTTCAACTTTTAACACCGCTGGGCGCTCGGAAAATGAGTTTTTGAGCACTCTCAGCGCTAAAAACGTGTTGGGTGGACACAAGCCCTAACTCAGACAATTCCAATCACATTTTAAAGGATATCGACTGATTATCGTTGTCGCCAAAATCCCCAAAAATAACGAGATATTATTTTTTACCCATATCGCCCACCCCTATGGTGCTGCCACAGGAAGGTGGGAGGTAGGGCCTGGAGGATCCAGAGCAGACAAGACACAGACAATTTCACCAATCCAGAGAAAGAAACTGGTGGAAGGAGGAACAGCAGACCTAGATCACAATGTCACTGTGGACTGAAGGTAGAAATTCCCCATCGTGCCAACTTGTGTATATGTTATCAACATTTAATCTTGACTGCCCACTATTAACACCCAATGTCCGATTCGGGGAATCCCAATCTATGTCGATGCTATTTTCAAGTAGTCCCCCCCACTAATAATGTTATAATGAGTATATCATTGCTTGCTTGTTTTACATAATGTGTTATTTTCACCTTCTATTTTCTAAATGTGAAAGGTATAAAACCCATCCAGACTAAGACTAAGAAGGTTGTATAAACATTGGGCATGTAATACTTTATACTTATGTAATAGAACTACACAATTTTGCCCAGAATGACAACATTTTTGAAGGACTTACCACAACTTTTGTATTGTATTGTGTATGTATCTGTTTACTTTCTTAGGATGAACACTGTTTAACAGCTAAATGAGTTTATGGTGTCCTACCCCTTTATTAATGTGACTACAAAGCAGCAACATCTCAGTCTGTAAAAAGGAGTGCTGACTTCTGCAAACTTCTCAACACCAGGAAATTGTCAATTTGATTTCATTATCTGATTGTTTCAAATGCTCCAACTCACCCTGGCAGGACTTGCCAGCCTGGCAGTGGGTCATGTGGTTGAGGACGTTCTTCATGGTGCGGCAGTGAGGCAGGGCGCAGGCCCTCACCTCCCCGTTGGCCTGCTCCCGTCGCTGGCACTTGTGTGCATGAAGCAGCAGGACCAGCTGCTGCTGGATCAGCTTGCGCTTCTCTGGGTCGGCTGTGGGGCCTGCCGAAGGCACTGCCACACCTCCACCGCTGGCCAGTGGGAGCATCGCCGTCTGCTGCTGAGGCTGCTGCTGGAGCTGCTGCACAGTTGACAAAGAAAAATGCAGACAAATGTCAATGTTGTAATGGGTTTAAATAATGCCTTCAAACTCTTTTTGCTGTACTGTGCTGTCAATACCACAGTTATAGACGTACCACCTTTTCAGCTGAAACCCTGCGTATATGGGTAATCTGTAATGTTGCTGATCAATTCACGTCCAAATCTTGACATCTCAGTGCAAAGTATTTGAGCTCTATATATTGTGCTACAAATATGCATACAATTTAAATGCACAACACAGTAACTATAAAACTGCAACCCGAGCTTATCTACACACTTAATGGCTGACTAAAGTAGTGTGACTACTCCTCTGGTAACGTCAGACCAAAGAGGCTTGCAATGGTAACTTTCTGAACCATCTCTGGTTACAAATATATTTGTGTAAGTGGGAGAAATATTGTACTACTGACACTGGGAAACTTGAGTTTGTTTATTTGCAGCATTGCATGTATTTTTAAATGAGGAAATCCACAATTATTTTAATGGCACGACTGTTATTTTGTTGTTGTTACTGTATAATTCCTGCCCTGCATTGTAACTTATTACGTCATGGGCAGACAACATGATGTTAAGCTGGAGATATACTTGCTGTTTAACCATGCAGAACGCTACACAAACCAACAGTGCAAACGTACCCACGACACACAAGGTTGCAATCATGCGCATGCAAACGCGTAGTTAAACACAAGTAAATCTCTTTCACCAGTGTTGAATTCCACAGAAAGAGGAGATGCAAATCTGTCTTGCAACCAGAAGCGAAGGTTTTTTTTTCACTGCCTTGCTTGCGTAGAAGAAAGTAAAGGGAGGCAAATATTTTCCGATGTAGATTTTGTGTGTGTGTGATTGTGCTCTTATGCAAGATTTGATTGGCTGCATCAAATTAAGGTCTCTATCTATGTAGACTGATAACTAACAGTATTCTGATTTACCATCAAAAAAACCCCAAAAATATATATTAATTTCTCCCCTTTGTTTTTTTTTTTTTTTTGGTTTTCTCGAAGGAGAACACAGGACAAGTGATTTATTATTGCAGACATGGAAGTTAATGTCTTAACTGTAAGTTAAGGTCTGAAAATGTGTAACAAGCACTAACCATATTTGGCACACTAGTGACAGCGGCCCCTTTGAGCTCACTGGGGAAGGGTGGCAGGCTGTTGGCAAGGGCAGCCTTGTTCTGGAGCTGCTGCTGAGGGTTTAGCTGCTGGCCGGGCCCTGTGGCACCTTGACCGTAGGGCTGGGCCCCAAATGGACCCCCATTGCTGCCCAAGCCCATCTGGAAAGACAGACAGATGACAGAAAAGTTAATAAAAATTTAGCAGCATTATTTTCGTAGAATGACAGTACAATCTACTTTAAAACTCTGGAGCCTGTAGAGTTTGATTGAGAGCTTGGAGTGTTAAAATATATATTAAATATGAAAATGCTCATTGTCAATAGTCATTTACATCTGACTAGTACCTAACTAGCAGCTAACATCTGTCTGAGAACGATGTGGTGCCACCAGTTGACTGTTTCTATGAATAAAAGAGTCAGCACTGTTTACTACATTTTGAATGTCATGATGGATAATGATTAACTTGGGGGTCATTATTCAACTACATTTGTCAAAGCACCACCAATGTGCCAAGAAAGGTTACACTTCATTTCAATGCCAATTTGTCACTACAAGACCCCTATGCCAATACAGACCCCATCATAGCTGTGCCAGGATAACTGTGCCTGGTTCGGTCTAAACCAGCCCATGTTCTGGCACCATGACAGCTCAGCATGACACCAGCTATTGGCAGGCAGTACTTCTCTAGCCCTCAACTACAGAAACATTTCCAACCTTTTCTCCCGCGCCTCCCTGCTCTTCTTAAGCTATTTCTTAGTAAGGTGTAACCAGTGGAACATTGCAGCAGGTAGGTTAGAGAGCCACCATGTAAAAGTGTTTCTTCTGTTTGCCACTTTGAGAGTTAATAACTTGGCAGCAGGGCTGGGTACCAAACTTACTTTTACTTTTATTACTTATATGGTACTGAGCGTATTGGTTCAATACTATCGAGTATTGAAAAATGCCTTGTCAGTACCAAATTCTGATTCCTAAGTAATACACCTCATCAGCTTCAGTGCGCCAATAAGCATGAAGCAGGGTGTCTAATGTTCAAAAGTAAGAGGTCACTGACACTATTCCCTTCTTCATTCCCCTTTCTCTTCTTCCTCAGAATAGATACAATGACATATTGCCATTACAGTTTGACAGTTATTTATATTTTTTTATGTAGTCCAATACTGTTCAAATATTCCATCAGTTTCTTAATTTCTTAGGTCATTTGAAGTGAGTAACTGCACCGTAATGTAATTGTCTTTTATTAAAATGAATTGCATAAAGTTGGTATTGAAAAAACTATTGTTTAGGAACCGGTATCAAATTCAAGGTATATGTATGGGTATCTTTTTTAAATGAGGTTTATCAGCTAATTAGGGCTCACAGATGAACTTCCTGCACTCGGTGAGACAATATGTACTATTGTAACTATTGTACTAGTGTATATGTAATGATACTGGGGTAGCTCTGCCTTTATTACCTATGGTTGTATTAAGAAATTGGTGCCAATTCTGAAAATCAATGAGCAGGACTGCTTTATAGCAATGTGATAGGTACTTAAGAGACAGGTTGTAGACATCAGGTTGAATTTTATTTATGGCTCCTCAGTGGAACTTCCAGAAAAGTTACCATCACAATATATATCATTCTGACAATAAGAAATTTCACATACTGTGACAGAGTAGAGTAATGGAGTTTACCCACATCACCTGCTCTAAATAACTGCATACATAAAGTTGAGGGAATAAAATCCTTGTTAGCGCTATGCTTTACACACTGATCAACTTGCTGCTACTCTCTCATCCACAAAGCTGCTGGGAGACCAGACTCCGCCATGCCAGGCCAGGCTGTATCCCCTCAGGCTGTTGACACCGCTCCAACAGACCAGATAAAAAAGACCCAGCTGAGACGACCAGACACTGGCAGCCTTTCAACACAGCTGAGCAGGCGGACACACACAGTTGCTCACACGCACCAACCCCCACCCCCCCGCTTCACTCTTCCCATTCAGTCCTCTGCTCTCTGACACACTCCACACATTGGCAGGCAGGACAGTTGCCAACTATCATCTCACCACTCCACTGCCAGGCGAGACTATTCAGCTGAGCTTCCCTCCCTCCCTCCCTCTTCCTCATTGCACTTGCCCTCTGTCATTCTAACTGATTAAGTGGTTTACAATACCCGTCTTTCCCTGCGTGACTGACAGGGCAAACAGCCATCCAAAGAGCCAGAGAAAGTGAGGGGAGTGTTCATGTGAATACAATAACAAAGGCTCACGGGGCGGGAAGGAGTGACAGCAGCCGCTAACTAACACAAATGCCCAGAAAGAGATTTACACCCCACGATTAAAGCACAATAGAGGAAGCCACACACAAAGACTGGGTCTAGTGTGTTTTTTCTCTCGAGGTGTCGGTGACATAATAATCACTGGAGAGCAGTTAAGCTTACCACACACACACACACACACACACACACACACACACACACACACACACACACACACACACACACACACACACACACACACACACACACACACACACACACACACACACACACACACACACACACACACACACACACCTCTTCCTGCAAATGATGACAGTCCCCTCACAGATTCTTCTACGTCAGCTTTTAATATTTCTTGTGGTTAAAGAATGCGTACGTACTCTATGTCAGAATGAATCTCAACACGCACATTCACGATCTCTCCCAGTCCTTTCACAGTAGCTTGCAGCATGTGTGTGTGTGTGTGTTGTGGTTATGGACCACTTCAGTGTCTTGGCTCTGGCACGAAGCTAGTGAAATAGATGGATTCTTACTGATTTCCTGTGAAACCACATTGGTGGCAAGCTAACATGTAAGGGACCAATGAAACTAAGTCCCACATACACACACAAGCATTATTTAGAGTCCCAAGAATAATCTTAACAATGACTGAGCAGTTGACTGCACTGTCAACGTTAGCTCCATGCCAAAAGTGAGAGAATAGCTAAAAGTGTGGCGTGTACATTTCATTTTTATTATTATTGAAAATGGGGGGGGGGACTATAGAGCCAATAGAGCAGTTTATATATACACCGATGCATACAGCACACATGTTAAAAAAAAAAAAAAAAAAAGGGAGCACTTAATTTTGAGTGTTGGGGGTTTTCAGTGATGTTACTTATCAATGACCTTTAAAAGCTTTGGTGTGCTGCTGTTTTGAATGTTCCAAGTCATTTGAGACAAAGTGTGTGTGGTGTTATTGTCAGCCATGGAACTTTTCCACTCTCATTACCTAGCCAATTGAAAGATACATAAAACTTAGCAATTATCACATACTCGAAAATTAAAAATGAGCTACTGTCTGAAAACCTCTTAATGAGGATATCTGAAGTTTCTTGACTGATTTGAAATTTCGGCATGAGCCTGGAGCACATAGTTGCCTAAAACCCTCGCCAGACCAATAGATGAGAGACAGAACAAGATCATTTTGAATGGCATCATCAAGCTTATTAAGTTTGTCTGTCTGGAGTTTGTGCCCTTCCAAATAGATCCCATTCATTTGTTTGAAATGGTTTCCACTCATCCGCCATCCACACATTCTATGAATAACAAATTAATAATTCTGTGCAAATAATGAGTAAGAGCCAACAACATGTATGCTTCCATACATTGTCCCCTCAGAATGTGCATGCATGAGGACTATACTTAAAGACTGGGATAGAAAATTGGCATGTGACTCGCCTTGTTCATGTTGCCTGCTTGCTGGGCTGCACCAAGGGTGGCGTGAGCCCCCATCTGTTGCCCTCCCTGGGTGAGTGTCTCTGCCAACACACTCCCTGCTCCTCCTGATCCTGGTGTGGGTCCCTGCATTGTGGGTCCCTGGTACTGCATACCTGCCACCCCCGCTCCCCGTCCTCTCCCAGCTTCAGGTCCGAGACCACCATTCATCACCTGCCCAGGTTGGGGCTGCCCTCCCTGGGCCAGGAGCCCACCATGGCCTTGGCTATTGTTAATCATGGCTTGGTTGAAGCCTGTTGTGTTCAAGGCCATGGTTGCAGTATTATTGTTATTGTTCTGCCCCGCTACTCCAGTTGGTGTTCCTGCTTTTTGGGCCTGGGGGGACGGGTGGTTGTTGGGGGAGCCCTGGCTAAGGGGGCTCTTTCCCAGCGGTGTGCCCAGCTGAGGCCCCATACTGCCAGGCTGAGGGCTAGCTGAGTTCATTCCTGCACCTGTGATACTGGAGGCGCTACCTGCTCGAAGGAGCTCTGAGAGCTGCTTGTGCTTGGCGGCCGCATCCGGGACGCCACCGCCGCCAAGGCCTGCCGGGGTACCACCTGGCCCACCAGCTCCAGGTGCTGCTCCACCATTTGAAGGCATCCCACCCATCATGCTTACATCTCCTCCATTAGGGATCAACTCATCTGGAAGGTCATTCTCCAAATCATCCCAGGATAGTGACCCCAGATCTAGGAGAGAAGGAAGAGGAAAGAAAAACAAGATTAATTTGATCAGATTTTAGATTATTTTAACAGATTCAACAATTTGCCAGGAATATTCACTCTTCTTATCCACGCTGCCTTGGTAGTCTGTCAAATAAGCCAGTATGAGATTAAATACATTACATAGTACATTTTTCTCCATGTACCACAGGCAACTCAAATCACAATTCAACAAACATAACAGTTGGTGTCAAAAATCAAACAAATACCCTCTTACTCCTCAGTTGAGCCTCCTTCTCAGTCCAAATGTTTAATTAATTAGCAAACATGCTAACTGGTGCTGCTTTATGGCCTTATCCCTACAGCACATGAGAAGAAACAAGACGCGTGATAAGAGCATCGCTACTGGCTGACAGACACAGTGTGACAACCGAGAGAATCCAGCAGCACTCTGGGTTCCTGCTGGGCTGTGGAGGAAGATTTGTGTCACACCATCCAGAGGTGTGAGCGTAATGCTGAGACCCCAGGAAGCCATGATTTATTTGAGATGAACTGACTAAGAGAGTGAGAAGAGGTGTGTGCGCATTCGGGCTATCCTAGACCAAGAATACCACCTCTCTGGCTAATCAATTAGTGAGATTAAAAAAAGTCTTATATGTGCTTGTTTAGTTGGGGCAGGAGTCAGCGACGTTTACTATCAAAAGAGCCATTTTTCTGTCTGTCTGGACTCACAAAATATATCTGTGCCTTATAATTTTAATTTCTAAATGAGGCATACCAGTAAGCGAGCAGTGTTGGTGATGAAGCAAACAAATCTGTCCACGTACTATGAAAGTCCACAGCTAACCTAAATATGGAGAAGCAAGACTAGTAGGCACCACTATTGAGGTTTGGCAAGAGGAAAAGTGCCCGGTCAGGATGTAACATATGATGCACATTTTAGTTGACAAAATATTATTTGGTTTGGATTCAGTGTCTAATGGCTACTTTAAAATCAATTATAAATGAAAATGTTAAACAAAAAAACCTGAGAACTTTATTCATTTACATATCATTTTTAGTCAAATCCACAGGGAGCCATTGGAGAGGGGCTGAAGAGCCGCTTGCAGCTCTGGAGTTGCAGATTGCCTACCCCTGAGTTGGGGGATGTCACCATTTGACTTTGGTGTGCGAGAGCATACTGGTTTAAGGTAGGCATAAGGTAGTAGAGTTTCTCTTGAGTGGTAGTGTTACTTTCAAAACTAAACTTAAGTGTACAGCAGACAACTGTGATCACAACCTGCATGGCAGTAGTGGATTTCAATATGATAAGTCACAGTAAAAGGTGTTGCCATGGCTTGACTTCCTGACATTTCAGAAGCATGTTAACACTGACTCTGTAATCAAAAACACCCGTCACCTGCAGCTCTTTACTTAACAAGACCACCAGTGGTTGGTTCCTGTTTTACCACTACTCTCTTTGCAATATGGTCCCTTGCAAACACATTTGCCAAATTCTTATTATCACTGAGTAATAGCAAGCCAGCTGAAAAAGCCTTTCAATTAGTATGGTACAGTATATGGGATATTTTGCATGTGCAGGTCGCGCAGGCAGGGAATAACAGCTTTTCTTGAAATGATAGCTTTTTAACCTATCCAGTGAAATCATAAGCTTAAAGCTGTGTTCAGAATGGCTTCAGCTCCCCCTCATTCATTTAAGCATGGGTGCCAACACAGTGCTCCATCAGTAAAACACTGGGTCAAAAACCATTGAACTCATAATTTTGCTGGCTCACAACGTCAGCATCATAATCTGGTCAGTCAAATACAAACGTTATACTAAAATGAAACGTCCTAATTCTGATTTCCAACTAACTCAGTTTATCATGTAAAACAGCACATTCTTATTTTTTTTAAAAAGGGTAGTTTACTTTAATTTGCACAGATGAAGGTACTGAGAGCTGAGCAATGCACTTAATCCAAGACATATCCAAATCAAATCAAGCTCATTAGTTATTAACATACGATGAACAGGGCCTTGCCTTAATGCTATAGGATAGTAGAGGACAGAACAGAGCAGACAGAGTGGGGCAGTCACCCTCCCATCTGTCGTCTGCTGCTGCTGGATGTCTTCATTGAGATTCAGTCGGAATCCAACCTTTAATGAGGGCACTTGGCCTACGTACTTCCCTGAGTAAACACAGCCTTCCAGATCTGCCACGCCAGCCCGCTGTCTGTCCCTGGCATCAGGCAAGCAGGTGCTCCATGTGGAGGAAGCTTGTTTAAGGCTGAAGGGACCATCCATCTTTCCCTCCCTCGCTCCTCTCATCTCCTCCTCTCTAACCAGCAGCCAGAGCAGCAGCATTCAATTCAACCGAATGCACTCAAGCCTGGCCCTGCATTCATTTTTGAAAGGACACACACACACACACACACACACACACACACACACACACACACACACACACACACACACAAACAAAGGTAAAGTGTGCAACCTTGCCCCCAGGCTCCTTGGCTGGAGACCAAAAATGCAAAGCAATGTTTTGGTTAGGTAGCGCCTCATGCAGTCAGGGAACCCCAACCATGGGGGGGCACAGATTTTAAGTACTACCCTTCTCTTCCTGCAGGCTTTTTTTTTTTTTTTTCTTTCTCCTGGCTTTCATTTGTTTCCTATTACTCCTTCTTTCTTATGCTCATTCAACCAATTATCCGCCTTCCTTAACTGACTGATCGCCACACTGCTCTCTACTTTATTTTGTGTTATATTCCTGTGGCTCCCGTCTGAGTTGGTGGCTATAAATACACCCAAAAGCAACCCCAGCAGCAGTCCAGACTGGGGAGGTCTGTCATCTTGCCCTAGGGCAGTGTGTCTGGCCTTAGAGAGACAGGTGCAGCATGGCTGCCTGGTCTTCACTTTCTGTTTACTATCACAGAAGGGAAAGCAAGAAAGCCAGTTAGTTCTGGGAAGGTAGTCTATGCTCTGCTTTTTCAACAGTACTTTATGGGTCCTTGGATTGAGTAATAACATCTGAAGTTGGAAGGAGGTGTTGGAAAAATCTGATGAAAGGCTGTTCAGTTATGGCAGGGAATTAGGGCTGTAGCCAATCAAAGAAAATCTTGGTCGACTGAAATTCTACCTACTCTTCAACCAATCAATTGGTCAGTGGGGGAACAAATCTGTATATTATGTCTAGGTTAACTTAAGTGCTCTCTACCTGGATAATCAAAGTTACTGCCAAGCAAATGAATTCCTGCAGTTTGACATTTCTTTTTCACATGTAGCTGTATGTATGCAGCTTCAGGACATTTCTAGTACATTAAGTAAATTTACATACAGCAGCAACACACTCAGTCACGCACACACAGCAAAACGAGCTTCTGTACAGTGACAACAACTACTTTCTGTTTTGGTTTTTGAGGCTGATCACGAGAAGCAGTATAGGCCAATATAGATCACCTACACCTCTGTCTCAGACACCAGCTGACCCACCTGTGCTCTCTGTGTCTGCTCCATTACTTTGTTAGTCACTGGTAAGTTTTAAAGGGTCGCCCAAGAAAAACAGCTTGTGTTTTGAATGTTTCACAGCTTTGCAGAGATCGCAGATCAAACTAATTACAGCTAATATCAGTCAACTGATCAATCGGAGCACCTTTTTAAAAAATAAACTTTGCTCAGGTCTCTGGTCTACTGTAGAGATTGTTGTTGGTTATTTGACACTGTACGAGTTAGTTTGCAGCTGAGTAAATGTTCACTAAGTTAAGCCCTGTAGTCTCCAAGCTGCAAGTTAAGGTTGTGGAAACTGTGACAATTATTAAAACAGGACCACATTTTTTGAGTTAAATATGTTTGAACATTATTTTCATATATAAGTAGCAGAGGACGCTATCTACTTTTGGCTTTACTGGTTTTACGTCCTACGTCACTTGTGTCAGTAGCCATATGAAGGTACAAAGACATTGCACCCGCAGGCAAAGACACTGAAATCGAAGCTGCGCCATCCGGTTTAAAATCGGAAGTTTGACAGCTCTTTGGCTTCCTTAAGTCAGAAAATGAAAAGGGCAGGATGACAAACAAGACATGGGAAGAGATATGAGGCTGTTTTCTATAGCTCACAGGGTTATATTTTCAGTTTCACCTTCATAAGGAAAAGGAAATATAAATAGTTTAGCTGTAATTGCAGTCTTGGCATGCTGCAATAACCTGACAAAACTAAAGAGATTTAAAAAACACAAATTGCCAACCAGTCAGTGAGTCTACAATCTTGAGCCTGTTCAAAAGATTGTCATTCCAACAAAAAAATTACACCAAATGCTTGTCATAGAGCTGTGCATCTCTCCCTTCTAAGACGATCCAATATGTAACTAGATGCACTGACTACGATATGATCCATAGACTATGCATTTTAATATGGAACAATTTGGTGAGATACGATGCGATACCATGCATCTGAATGTAGAATAAATAAATGTATATAAATATGATAAAACTTACTGCTGAAGAAAGTCAACAAAGAAACATATGGTATTGAATTGGTATTGAGAATCGTGGAATCGTGACATGCCTACCATGGCATATTATCTATTTTATTCCCTGAGAATTATTTATTCCCCTTTAACTCTTTGCTCCACAATGTTCACCAGCTAACTTTGTTTGTATCCAGTTTGGTGCTGAGCAGGTAGCGTACAGCAGGTTTTTGGTGATAATTCTCTGTAGTTTCAAAGCTAATAGTAACCCCTTTCACATTTTTTTGCCCTGCCAATTAACCTATTGTTATTATCAAAAAATTGATTATAGCCGCTTTATCTTCTCCTCTTATCCAGCCTGCTCTCACTCCCAACTCTTCGACTCTCTCCGTTTCTCTGCAAAATGCTAAAACGAGTCCCTGACCGTAAATATAACAGGCTATATACCTACCATACTCTGACTATTTTCTTTTTTCAACGCCAGTTCAACTATCCTCTTTCCCCTGATGTGTCATCTCTAACAGATTAGTTTAACAGATCAGATGAGGTTAATTAGTAGTTAGTGAAATCAGCTGGGACAAAGATGACTCTTAAAACTAGCAGTGGCATTAGTGCAGGGAGAGGGAGCTGCCGCCTGCTGGGGCAGCAGCCCCAGCTGTAGTGGCATGTTGTATAAATGATAATTAGTTTAACCAACTATTTCTGGTATTGACTAGCAAGATTAGTAATGTTTAACAGACTAGTCGACTAATCACGCACATCCCTAGTCGAGTCACAGATGCAAAAAATTTAATGTTTATAATAAGCCTAATCAAGTCTGTCCAAAGCAGCTGGACAGAACTGTGTTCTTTAGCCAAGTGCTTTAGGACAGATAGGAACTACTAAAAGATGTTTTGTGTTTTTCATATAAAAAAAGAACTGCGGTGGAAAATGTTTCCACGGACACGAGTAGCATAAAAACAATAAAAAATGAACTCATGCTGCAAACTAAGCCAGCTAAAAGAAAAAGAGGACGTTGTTATAATCGCTTTACAAGGGAGTGGGTAGGTGGTGACACACCACCCTCCATCTTCCCTTGTTTGCTCCGCTGCTCCCCCTCTATTTCTCAGGGTTTTTCTGGTTGCCCGCAGCAGAAGCATAAATGGCTCCATTAGCGGCTGCGTCATGAGCTTACTTGTCTGCCTGACTGAAGGTGCCATTTGCAAGTGAACATTTGGGTATTTGTAGGGGGGTTCACTGACATGGCCATGACTGACACATGGAGATGAACTAAGATCTCAGTAAGTCATGTACTAAATATTCACAAGTGGGAATGGAGATCTTTTTTTCTTCTTCACACAAGCCATACGCACGCCTACTCTGGTGTGTCACACACACACACAACACACACACACACACACACACACACACACACACACACACACACACACACACACACACAACACACACACACACACACACACACACACACACACACACACACACACACGTCTCTCTCTCTCTCAACTTCCTTCAGCAGTAACTTTTATAAAGTCATTCCTAAAAAGCACAACTCACGTTCAGTATTTTTTCACCTGCGATTCCATTTTAATAACAGCAGGTGAGCCACATGTGAAGGAGGCTCGTTGTTAATGATGGAGAGTATCATTACAATCGAAAATAATTCAATTGAATTAAAAAACTTCATTAGAAAATCAATGTTTGTAAATTAGGTATTTGATTTAAATGACTCAAGCTGAAGCTATCAACTCATTAAGTAAGTTATTATTGTATCGATTAATCAGATAAAAAAATACTTTTGCTTAATTAAAGCTATAGAAGAAACAGAGCAATAATAAATACAAAATGTAAAAAATAATATGCGTCTTTCACATTATTTTCAGCGTTTCCTCTAGGATTATTTTCAGCAGTGGAGGAAAGGCTTCTGTTGTCCCCCCACTGTACTGGTAGTGGAGTATTTTCAAACTCTGGTATTAGTACTTTTATTTAAGTAAAGGATATGATCCTTCCTCCACTCACAGACTAACGGCCCCTTTGTGTTACCAGCCGAGCCTTCCCCTTTAAGAAAGGTGAGTTTGTGGGTAACCAAACAGTTTGCTGTAGGAAACGACTTTTTCCCGGCGTGTGAGGGATAGTAACTTTACTTTAGTCAGCCATGAAGTGTGTAGTTAGGTTCAGGTTGCAGAATAATTTACTTAAAAGGATGTGTGTTGTGTTTGCTGAAAGGCTGCTCAATAAATCGAAATTTGATCATGATTACGATTTTGGGGCCAAACGATTTCAAAACTAATAAAATCGGGGTGAAACGATTTTTTCATTTTCTGTTGTGCAACGTTGTATAGAAAAAAGCTGTGTCCCAATTCAGGGATGCAGCCCCTGAACTGGGACACAGCCACAGTCTGCGTATTTCACGCATGCGTATTTCCGTCCCTCCCCCACACCATGCACTGCACATGAGTCAGTCACGTTGTTTTCGTTGGAACAGGTAACGCGCAACGGTAACAGGTAATTTCAAATGTTGTGGCAGTGCACTAAAATTTGAGAACACAAATTGTTTTTCCTATGGCTTATCTTCTGTGTGTTATTTAATTTAACTTTTTGTAGAGATCGCAAGAGTGCACTATGACTGTCAATGTAAAAAGGAGACTTACAAATGTTTATGGGGGAAGGAAAGAGTAACTGAGGACTTCCTTGCAAAGTGTTTTTGACAAATGTCCAATAAATGTTTCTGACGTTTAAAAAATAATCGTTTCAATAATCGTGATTATGATTTTTTCCATAATCAAGCAGCCCTAGTTTGCTGCCAGAAAATAAATACGAAGTCCCTGTTTATGTAACGTTACTGTTATTATGGTGTCTTCTTGTACTGTTTACAACTGAGTTGGTCCAGGCTGTGAACAGCTAGTTAGCTATCTAGCAGATATGAATCAGGATAATGGCAAAATTAAAACGGTCTAAATTGGAGGTAAAACATTTCTGAGCTGTGGAGCTGGATTTTAACAATGAATGCACAGACTGCAAACTTAACTACATGAAAACACAGTACAGACACACTACAAGCATATATGCTTTACCACACTCATAATTATGCAATCACCTCTCATGGGCTACATTACATCCCAAAATGGGACAAGGAACTCAAACCAGGTTCTACTCCAAAAGGCAAAGGCCAAATCTCAGGGTAGAAGGGGGCACACAGCCAAGCTCCAGGCGTGGCGGTCAACAAAGAGTGAAAGACAACTCTTTTTACACAGTAATTTACAGCTGATGATAGTATTGCCCAGTGCTGTCCCACGGGGTGCGTTAAGTCCCAGCTGTATCTGGTGAAAACTATAAAAAGTAGGCGGGGCAGGTTTACTGATTAATCACTGCAGACATGTGGTGCCTCTGCCATGTGTGATGGACGTAGTAATTTACTGTTGATGTGACAGCTGCTTTTGTTGAAAGGCTGTCCAAACTTCTTGCAGACTAGACAAAATCAAACTCAATGAAGAACACGTGCCATTTGATAGAAATGGTAAACCGCCTGCCTAGCTACAAATACATATAAATAAAAAACATACATCTTACTTTTAATGTGTAACAGATCTACATCCATAGAACTTTACTTAAACTGTGCTTGGGTCCTATTATATTTGCATATTATAACATGACTAACTTGACAGCAGAGTAAGTGCAAACTTGTTTTTCCAGAGAAGTAAAGGGACTGAAATACATACCGGTTGCAGCCTGAAATAAAATCAAATGTTTGAAGGTAGTGTTGTGCATGAACCCACTTGAAAGTGCTGTTCATTGAACGTGGTAATGTTTTTGGTAAATGGCGAACTGAGCATATCTGCAACTAATGAACGTGAAGACAATCACTGTTGAACTCAATATTAACTACTAAAATAACAGAAAGGAGTACATTATGAAGAAAGCTAGCGCAAACTATGCCAGCCAGAACTTAAGTTTCACTTTTTGACAGAGCTATTACATTGACGCACCGCTGAATAGAGAAAAATAAATCACTGCGTGGACACTCATGAACTAGTTTATTTTAATCTCTGTGAACAGAATGTTTTATTTAATTTTTTTGTTAAGCGTGACCTTGCACAACACTGTACATCGGTGTGACACGCAGTTTTTATCTACGAAGGTCCCATCACTATCCTCTCTCACCAGTTTTGACTTAGTTGCGTACACACATCCAGAAGGTTCTCTTAATGGACAGTGGTAGCACCGACCATAGCTAAGGTAAAAGCAAACTTCTCAACTTTCGCAAACTGGAATGCTGAAGACGGCTTGTTTCCCGCTTAATCAGAAGTCAATAGAGAAGAATGCAGGGCTTGGTACCAAATATTGATAACTAATGAGTAAAGCTCATCAGCATCAGTGCACTAGTAAGCATGCAGCAGGCTGCCTAATATTATCTGTCATTTACGCCCAGAGACGGGGCTTGCTGTGTTTTTGTTGCTGCTTATCCGCAAATAACTGCACTTCTGCTCGTCAGCCAGCCATACTTATTTTATAGTTATTTATGTTCCATATACAGTCATTTATTTTTTTCATGCATTCAAATAATATGGGATGTCCCCTAATAGTCAAGTAAACTGTTGGTCAACGATAAGAGTCTTAGTGCACAGCTTTCATTCAAAAAATGACACTGGGATGAAAGTATCCGGATTGTTGCAACACAGACCTTTTCTCTTCTAACAGCACTGCTGCATGTGTTAACTGCAGCCACTAGCTAGTTAGTGGTCCTATTCAGATAGATAGATAGATGGATAGATGGATAGATAGATAGATAGATAGATATACAATAAAATACAACAATAGAATAAAACTAACTGACTGTGAACTGGGATTGCGAACTCAAAGTACTGGGGAAGGATTGTTAACACCACTAGCATAGGAACTTTGGACTGCCGGGGAGCCTGGCCAGAATGGGCACCATAGCCACAGGGCGTCAAGTGGGCAACGGGCTCATTAACCTCCCAGTGACCACGGCTGGGACCGAACACAGCCTCTGACAGGAGGGAGAGGGGGATAGATAGGAAGAAAGAAGCCAGTTTCCAGCGAGTTGATTTGTAAGTCATATCGTCACGTCATGTTCAGTATTTGGGGTTTTTTTTTACAACAAGAAAGTGTCTCAGAGAGGCGAGGCTGAAGAGACTCGACAAAGCAGAAGCACTGTCTGAAACGCAGCGCTACTCGGTATCCCCAAATTCACAACGGAGAGAGTTATGGGTAAGAAAAAGGACAGTGTGTCTACGGTTCCCCACCGTTGTAGGGCATGTGAATGGAAACACATCACCCCTACCAATGTTTACTGCTTAATACAGTACAATAGATATATGTTTGCTTTTCAGTTTTATAGCCTATTGTGATCTATTGCCTTTTGGGAAAGTGTCTATTCAGTGGTCAGCCACAACATTATGAGCACTGACTGGTGAAGTTAATAACACTGATTATCTGGTTATCATGGCTCCTGTCAGTAGGTGATATATATAAAGGCAGTAAATTAAAATTGTCCTCAAGTTGATGTGTTAGAAGCAGGAAAAATGGGCAGCATGAGGATCTGAGGGACTTTGACAAGGGCCAAACTGTGATGGTTAGACGACTGGGTCAGAGCATCTCTAAACCTGCAGCTCTTGTGGGGTGTTCCCGGTCTGCAGCGGTCAGTACCAATCAACAGTGGTCCAAGGAAGGAAAAGCGGTGAACCACAGACAGGGTCGTGGATCGGACCACACGGGTCAGCCATCATTCCCCAAATGCATCAATGAGCCTTGGCTGCCCAAAAGACGAGCTACTGTAGCTCAAACTGCTGAAACAGTTAATGCTGGTTCTGATAGAAAGGTGTCAGATCACACAGTGCATCACAGTTTGTTGTTTATGGGGCTGCATAACATTATGACCACCAGGGTGCCCAGGTGGTCATACTGTTATGGCTGATACATTTACAGTTATTACAGTTTAATACAGAAATGTTCCATATTCATGTTCCATATTCATTATATCATGAAAGTAGTATACCAAAGTTGCTTTTGGGCAAAATGCTACCTTTGTCCTCAGCAAGAGGATTGTTCAAAATAAATCTATCCATATGCTTTTGTTTTTCCCACATTGAACCGAACTCGCACCGTGACTCCTAAACCAGGCTATGAACCGAACCTTGCCTCCTGTGCACCGTTAGTCTCCAAAGTGAGTAAATCAAGTTGAAACTACAGGAGCTGTCTGCCAGCTAATGTTACATGCTTTGCTGCCACCAACGAAATAAATTCCTAACAACCTATTTACTTCAGAAATGGATCAGGAAGTCATCTGTCAAGCGGCCAAGAAACAATTTCACAGAATATCATATTTTCATATCAGAAAATGTTTCCAAAAAGTTAGAGGAAATCAGTTTGTTTTTCTTCCAAGAGCATGACAATAGTGTGTTTAAGTATGTTTTCTAATGTTTACTCCACCAGTAACTACCAAATTTAGTTATTTTTTCATTTTCTGAACTAGAACAAACATGTAAATGTTTTTCATACAGTATAATAAACATATAGTGTGTGTTGTTTCCCCTTAAAAACAGGTGTTAGTTTTACCGTCAGGCTCTTATCTTATTCTCTGACCAAGGCAGAAATTGTGTTAATGTCCATATGTCTTCAAACTAAAACTAAACACAGTAAAGATACTAAACAGAAAGCCATAATCCCAAGTGCTGCCACAGATGGTACATGTAGATTTCTATCATGTATTCCAACACATTAATTTCACAAGTATATGTGTCTACAGAGAGAAATGTCACAGATGATACTCGCACAAAGTGTAACGCAATCAGCAAGAACAATATTTACTTTACAATCAAAATGGCAGTCGGCTCACACCAGAATCTGAATGATGTATGGGTTCATACGGTTGCTCAGGGGTTCTGTGGCCAAGAGATGACTGCGTTCATGTCCAATTCATGTTTAGTAGCTGGATTGAGCACCAGTATCAAACACTGGCAGTCAGCCTGTTTTCTCTTGCTGGCACACCTGATCATTACTCTACACAAACCTGAACACTGAATGTAGTGCTGTGCGATATACCAGATGAACCGGTATACTGGTTTAAATTTCCCTTTTGATCAGAATTTTTTATATACCGCCACCCATACCATTGTTTAGCTGAAATGACTGCTGTATTTGTTTCTTGTGTAATAGAACATTTGATTGAAATATGAGGACTTTATATCACTATAGTGATATATAGTGTTTATACAACTAAAATATATTGTTTGGAAAAGGTTATTTCTAAGTTCTGTTTTACTGTGCAGTTTGTACAATAACAATTCTTTACATCTGGTTGTATCACAGTATATACATGACAACAATAAAATGTTTCTATATTATATGTCTAGCCACTATAAACCTATAAATAGGCCCAGTCGTGCCAAAGCAACAACACATACTGTGATATACCATGAAACTACCAGAATCCATAAAACCCCTTTCCATTCATTCTCCACATTAATGGATCTGCTTTAGAAGGGCCAGTCTGCCAATATTAGACATCGATTTCTGATGCACAGTAAACTATGAACACAAGTGGCCTCTGATTTTAGAACCAGCTGTTTTGGGGGTTTTTTTGGGCAAACTTTGCATTACTTGAGTATGTAAAATAAGGGTCTATAGAGATATCACCGTGCCTCCATCATTAGCTCAAACCTTCCTACACAGTGCTGATCACAATCATTTATAAGAAATGTTTCCTGCTCACACAAACATGTATACACATACACTCAGCAGCCAGTGTGGTACAGCAGGTCAAAACTTAAGCAACAGCGCTGCAAGACATCCAACTTTATAATCTCCAACAATGTTCAGTTTTTGCTTTAGCTGTGTGGTGTTCAGGGTTACAGTTCGTGGAGGTGGGATCTATGCCAGCACTACTTTTAGGAATAATGCATCAGCACAAAGCAAGTGTTCCTAATAAACTGGCACATGAGTGTCCAGAGTAGGTAATCTCCAATTACAGACCCAAACCACAGACACTACCAACGTTACCGACAGACAGCTCAGCTCACCCAGCTGACCTGATGACTTCAACCCGTCCTGCACGGGTGGTCCATACACTTGAGACGCGATGTCACACGGACCTGTGATGTGCAACGGTGTACCGATACTGGTGTTTACATGTGCAGACAGTATTGAGGCCTTTACCTGGTCCATCAGACGCTGACAGGGCAGGTGAATTCAGCTTCGCCCGCTTTGAGCTGGGAGGTCCGGTTTCCAGCAGGTTCTCAGACATAGTTGTTGTGTTGTCCGGTCGGTTGCTTAAGTTGATAATGTTGATTACCTTGTGACAGGGAAGTTGTTCTATCAACCCGAGCCTTCCCGGTTAGCGCATTAGCAAGCTGACAGCCTGCTAACGTTAGCTAACTGGCTAATAGCTAGCTAATTGCCTGCTACCAGCTAAGTTAACTGTTAGCGTTAGCTACTCCTCGCAGTGAGAGTCAGTGTCTTTTAAAAGAGATGCAATAGCGCCCCGCTTCGCCACCGCCATTCACCCCATGATAATCCAACACCCAACACCCACATTATTATCGTTAAATAACCCAAAATAAAAATGTCCCCATGTAAAAAACCGAACTTCAGAATGACAATCCAATAAAATGAGGTTGGCTGGTGCAGTCCGGGGGAAAGGTCGTAATTTCTAGATGATCGAAGTACCCATTTTGCGTGACGTCAAATTTCTTCATGCAAAAATCGCGCGAAGCTCCACAAAAATGCACAATTGCATAAAAATGCTGTATTTTTGAAAATCACTTCGAAAGTCACGATGTGGTCTCCGCTTGCCTACGGTAAACAATACTGCTCCCGGACGGCGACAGGGGCTGAATCGCCGCACTCTGAAGGGGAAATCAGATATACGGAGCTTTTCTGCCCGACGACCACCGATCCAATGCCCGTTTTTTCGCACAAAATGTCTCCGAGTCGATGTTAAGATGTCGTTTTCGGGGGAAGGACGCTGTCATATCGCGGTAAGGATGCTCGATTTCTACGTAAAAACCAGTGTTGGACCGAAATCCTAATTCCGAGCCACGACAAGATGGCGGCTGTTGATTCCTTCGATACAAAAAAGTTTTTTTTTCTTTTCCAGATCGGCTGTGGAGGGGGAGGGGCCGCGCAATCACGCCCTACGTGAAAACACCGCTCCTGTTCGCCGCTGGGGGCGCTACAGCACCGCCAGAGACACATACAAGCAATTCACAAGCCAGTTTATTCGTTTATAAGTCATTTAGGGTAGCTATACAAGTACATTATAGTTACACTATATATGAAATGTAATATAAAATATCCATCTTAAAATGTTGAGTGAGTGAAATAAATTATTTTAAAATAATGTTGCACATTAAATATAGTCTTGTGTTCAATGTTATTTTATGAGTTAAAAAGTTAAAAAGACACCTGTAGATTTCCCCAATGCTGGTATAGTTACCTGTCTCTTTCATTTAAAAGTTTTAAAACAATTAAAAAGGCAGATATACTATAAGCTGGACTCACATTATGTATCCTTTAATCTGGTAAACACTTCACAGGATCTGGATTTTTAAAATAATGATAATTAGATTTTTGGCATCAGAAAAGTAAAGCAGAGGTTTGTGCACATGCTCCCTGCAGATGAGCACAGCTACAACACATAGACACAAACAAAACAAAACAGCTTACTATACTTTCTGTTTGCTCAAAGTGAATAACTACTGATGTCTAAAGCAAATCATTAACTTACACAGATCCTGGCAGTGAGTATTTAGTAAAATATGATACTGTATAAGCTGCATTTTAGTCACTGGCTGATGATCAAAAAGGCCTCCACCTTAATGGTACTATCTGGATGCCTTCCAACTTGGCCAACCTGCAACATGCATATAGACTGATTCCAAACTACAATCAGCGATTTAATCAGCAAATTTAAAAACAGAACAAAATGGCTATTCAGTCTGCTTGTCAGGCGAATTTGCACACGGTTTGATGTGAACTCATCTTCTTTTTATACTTCACAGTGCACTCAACTGTTTTCTGCTCGGAGATTTATTTCTCTCACACTGAGTAATAAAATAATAACACTCACACTTACTCAAATAGACACACATTGAATCAATTTGATAATACGCGTCAATGTTTCATTGTTTTCTGGCAAAATCTGACACATGCACATGTATAAAAAAAATCATATGTGACATAAAATAACTGCATATGTACAAACACTGAGTGCTTTGTGCAAATGTGTACAGATTACGATCATGTGTTGATAAATGATACATGGGTAATGTGCACAAAACATACATAATACATCTCATTCAGGAACAAAACAAATACACAAAGATTTTAAATCAAACAACTCTGTCTAATTTTTTGTCCCAGTGTAATAAAAAACACATATGGGTTGAATTTACTAGACAATTTATAATGAAAAGATGTAGTGCTGTCACCATTTAAATGAGTGATTAGGCAATGCTATTTTGCTGTGATGATTTTAACAAGTCCTAATAAAACTCTGTGCCTTTATACCTCTCCCTTATGGTTCTGTCACAAAGCAGAATCAAACTTCTTCCACAAAAAGAGATGACTGAATGTCTAAAAACTTCTCCTCAATGCACTTGGCTGTTTTCTTGATTGCATTGTTTAACTGGAGCGCCAGACTTCTAGGGCCAAAACAAAAATAAATGTCGTCATACACACATCATCCATCAAAACACTGTCAGAGAAGGACAAAGTCCAAGTAAGCTTAAATGATAAAAAATAAAAAATAAAAGTGATTTGAAGAATCCTGCGTGTTGTCAACACATGCTTAATGTTCAACATAATTGTAGAAATAATGATATTGAAATGAAATAAAAGGATGATAGCATGGTGCCGAATCAATCATGTAGTGTGTCTAGCAAAGAGGAAAATTTGCTCATTAGTTTCCATGCAAACAACATCACACACTCTTCTCCCCCTACTGTATCACAGATAACAGAGCCAGCAGTGTTCACTTTAATATTTTATTTATACGTGTGTACAGATGTGTGCTACTGGAGAGGTGGTGTGCCCATCAACCTGTGGAGTCCCCGACCTGGAAATCTGCTATGGCTTGTGTCTGTCACTCTTGTGCATGTTGGGGCCTACAGCAACATGACCTTAAGATCACCGAGGATTATCTAACAACGTGAGGCAGAAGGGTAATGTGGAAAGATGTGGGGGAAAAAAACAAGAACTTTCTTTCAAAAATGTCATACCCGATGTTCTCATCTGTTTTCATAACTTGCCATGGTATGGTTTATTAGGTTTGGCAAACTTCAGCGTGTTGAGAAGAGATGTGCCTCTGAAAAAGATTTCAGTCAACAAAGCAGATCTCATGCAGCCATTTTTGCGTCTCAATCTAGACTGACGGCTTCTGGAGAAGCTTCTTTGGATATTCAAGGTACTTATGCTACTAATCAGGATTATTTGATGCAAATAATCATAGCTCACACACGCTGATTAAACATATTCCTAATTCAAAAGGCACTGGTTGTGTATGTTGGGAGTGCACAATGGCTTTTTATGCCCCGGATAGAAATGGTTCCTCCTTTTACATGTCAACTCTGTATCTGTGTGTGTGGCCATAACTTCTCATGGCAAGATTCTTTAGCCTAAATGTTGACCTGTCACTAAAAGATGTGGCTGTGGATCATTATACAGGTTTCAAATTTCAAGGTCTTCTATTTTTTTAAACAACAATTTAGCTTTGTTTGTGTAACACAGATATGGCAGCAACAGCAAAATAACAGTTAAACAGTGGCCATGTAGTTGACTGATCTCCTTTCGCATCATATTACAGTGATCTTTTCCGTGTTACTGAGTCGGAGTAAAAAGTAAAATATCTTTCTCACACACATACACACACACACAAAGTACAAGGGGGAAACAAGTGCTTTCAGGAGTGAAGACCAAGCATGAAGTGAGTTAAGAGCAAAGAGAACTACAGAGGTGCCAGCTATTCGATGGGAACACCACCACACTATCCCAAGTGACCGGTCAATGACAGAATGAAAGAACTGGAAAAGAGCAAAAAAAAACCATAAAAATGGATGGAATTTGTCAAAAACAATTGCAGCAAAACCTGCACAACAAGCATATTTTCTTCAAACATACAATCATAATCTATCCTCATTATGAAAACAGCATTGATTAAAAAAAAAAAAACTTTCTGAAAACCAAAATACTCAAAAAATACAGTCATACTTTTAGGCACCACAAAACAATCAGCTAGTTTAGGTTGCACTGCACCTAGAGTTCACTCAATTAAAGTGGCACAATTTAAGTATATTGATACAGTAGAGGGCCCTCTCCGTATAAAGGCTGTGACAGGATAAAGTTAAAAGTCCCACCCCTTCAACAGCAAATCACACAGCTAAAGGCAGACAATACTTAACTACTGAATAAATATATACTGATGGACTGACCAATGTTTGTTTTTCTCTTCTGGTAATGAAGGCAACGAATGGAACGTCACAAAACTTGAGTCTGAGGTTTTACACACAGTACTGTAGAAACTTTACTTGATCTGTGCTCTGACACTTTCACCAACAGCAATGTGGACCACCCTATCATCTATCAAGAACTACACAGTGATTGTCCCTCACAGTCCCACTTCAAGCGATACTCCACTCAAAATATCAAACTCGCACCCCGCTGTAAGTTTTAAAAGGGTTCATTTGGTGTATTTTTCTGATTGGTAACAAATCTGATGAAAATACCGAAACCAACTATCAATTAATCTTACTAACAAGTATTGTCTGTGTACTGCAGTGCTGGCCTAGAGGTTAAAGTGCAACCATGAACTACAACGTCCCCCGTTTCATTTTTAGCTTGGGACCTTTGTTGCGTGTCATTCCCAACCTCTTCCCTCCGTTTCCTGTCATTACTCTACGGCAGGCTATAATTGAAAAAAGGCGAAAACAACGGTTGGTTTCGGTCTTTTCACGGGATTTGTTAACAACAAAAATGTTGAATATATGAAGGTGTAACAAGTTTGTAGTTTGCACAGTCGGTTTCAGTCTAGCCAATGGGTGAGCTCCAATGGAGAGATTCTGGCCAATGAAAAAGCAGACCGGGTCGTGAAAGAACACTGAATAAGAGCATTCAGCCATACTTTGGTGGATATAAAACTGGAACCCACTGAGCATGCAGAGGGACGGCAGATCAGCGGAATATGCTGCAGGATTGGTTTGAGAACTTTCTGTGGAATCCAACATCACTTCAATCTGATCTCACCTTCTCACTGTGCTCCATTTAGGATTAAACTACAACCTTTTTTACACCCATCTTTCAGGTCTACAGGGAATGTTTCATACTCAGAAGACACATCTTGTGTGGAGTATCACTTAAGTATATTTTAAAGTGCCTTCCTGTTTTTGTGATGATCTCACTTTTTAAAAACACCCTTTCTTCCAAATCTATATTCCCTTATCTTATTTGATTTTGTGCTTTTGATTGTACTTGTTGTGATAGACAAGAGCTCTGTTTAAACTTTCTTAAAAGCTATTTCAATGTAATAACTACCAAATACAAGTGGTCGAGAAAACACTGTGCAAGACCTGTGCTTAAAATGTGCATTTAGCTGCTACACAAACTAAAATCTATGCAGCCTGCTTCATAGCATGTCCCCTTTTACCGAGACTCTAGCACAAATGAATACTGTATTAAGCCCTTATATCAAAGCAGAATACATAAATTAACACTGCTTCATGTGATTCCCTCATTCTTCCCATAGTTCCCTGCTCAGCCCATCATGCTGCACTGGCACTTATATAGAATCTAAAATTATTTTCCTTTAAGTAAGGTCAAGACTTTGATCAAGTTAAAAAAAATGATATGGCACAACAATAATGATTTGTTTAAAGAAATACTTGCATTGAAAATAAAAGCATGGCATAAGAAACCACAGCATGTTCCGTAGTCTAAGATTGTTGAAACTTTGTTCAGTATTTATGTTTGTTCGTTCACTGTTCTAGTCCTGAAGGCACTTAATAACAAAAACGAATAAGAAAAAACACCATGAACAACACCAACAACACTTCCTTCCCTCTGAACCCCTTTCAGCTTCCTCCCCTATACACTGCTGTGCTCAACACAGGTCTAACCCACCCCAGCACTCAAGGCAACATCCCCATGAAAGACGCTAATAGCCATTTTTATAGCCACTGTAGCCACTGTTTGTGTTGGACAGATAAACTCCCTCGTCTTCATCCGTGCCGAAGACTCTTGGCCCATGCCTAAAGGAAGGGACATCCTGCCCATGCCTGCAGTCAGTCCTGGAGAAGCAGATGCTGGGGGCAGCAGGGGGACGGAAGACAGAGGAAGAGGAGACAAGGGATCAGAGACGAGCATAAAACTCCTCGTTGAGTTTTGTTAGCTCGTTGGCCTCCTCTTCTTCATCCCCTTCTTCTTGAAGTGCGAGAGGAGCAGGCTGCACCTGGGAGGGCACCTGTGCAACACTAGGCTCTGGACCTAGTTCAGAGTGGGGAGGGAGGTGTAGAGCTGTGGCAGGGGGCTGCCCGGGGAGGTGTGGAGCGTCCCTATATCCTTCCTCCCTCACCTCTGTGGACTTAGCTTGGACAGTCTCAGGCCCTGCTCTTGAGGGCTTTACAGCGCTTTGTGGTTGAGGAGGGAGTGAGGAAAGAGAGGAGGAGGAAGGAAGAGGACTGGGACAGGAGGAAAAAGAGGGAGGAATAGCTGCTGCTTGGGCAACAGTCTTATTGGCTGTTGATGCCATGGACGATGGTCCAACGCTGGCGCCCTGCTCCGTTCGATCCTGACATATACTTTCCCCACTTTTGGGGTACAAAAAGGTCCTCATTTGACCTTTGCCCTTAACATTCACTGTGCCTCTATAGTCAAACTCTAAGCCCATGGCACTGAGCACAGCGTGGCTCTCCTCGCTCACCTGCACCCGACACTCCACGCCGGTGGAGTCCATGCGGCTGGCAATATTGACCGTGTCTCCCCAGATGTCATAGAGCAGCTTAGTGGTGCCGATCACGCCCGCCGTCAGCGGCCCGTGGTTAAATCCAATACGGAGCTTGAAACCAAAACCCAGCATGTTCTTGTTGAAGTCGTCCAGGACGCCCATCATCTCCAGGGCAAAGTTGAAAAGTGCCCTCAGGTGAGCGTGCGGAGAGTCCTCATCATTCTCAGCCAGCTGCCGGACATTCAGTCCCGACGCTGCCATGTATGTGGCACCGATTGTCTTGATTTTTTCCACGCTTTTGAATTCGGGTTTGCGAAGGAGCTCGTCAAAGTCTCCAATGAGCTCATTGAGGACACGGTAGCACTCTTTTCCACCCTCGTAGCTCTCTTCATAAAACTCGCTGAAGTTTACGATACTGGCGAAGATCACACCCACACTGTCATGGTTCTTGGAGTAG
Organism: Dicentrarchus labrax; assembly: GCF_905237075.1. Lineage (NCBI taxonomy): Eukaryota > Metazoa > Chordata > Actinopteri > Moronidae > Dicentrarchus > Dicentrarchus labrax. The sequence continues at coordinate 15,999,388 of NW_026136721.1, read as the reverse complement.
CTCTGGGTCACCTGAGGAAACAATGATAGAACTTATATGAAATGTGTTGAAATATTCTGACCACTAAAATATATAATAAAATATATATTTACAATGATAGCTACGATACAATAGTTAAGAAAGTTAGAAAAAATACTAAGAATGTATTTTTGGATTTCTTTAAAAATGGTATGTTCTAGATTACAGAAACGTTTTTCTATCCCTTCATAACTAAGTCGGATATTTTTGTTTCAACAACTACAAAAACCTTGAGCTGGTCAGCGACGTGGATAGGGATGATGTTGCCAAGTAACCACTCAGCCTGGTCTCGCATCATCTGGATCTTTGAGCGGTGTTTGTCAGCCTCTTCATTGCCATGGTAATGGAGACGGTAGCTGACCTCAAACTCACGGTTGAGGAACCAGACCAGGAGAAGAAGCAAGAAGAAGGCCAGGACAGCCTCTGGGACCAGAAGGTCAAGAGGTCGCTGGGTAGGGTCAGGAGTTACTAATGCTGCACTATCATCATTGGATGTGGAGATGTTCAGTCTGAGAGAGAAAATGGGGAGAACAGAAGAAATGTGAGAGTGGTTTAGCCTGAACACAAGGATACTTAACAAAGGTGCACCAGAACAGGAGGGTGATTAACAGGATTAAGAGTAGAGAGGAAAGGGAGGCTGGAGAATCCACCACATAACCACTGGCACACTTTGCAGCCACTGGTGTTTTAGCTTGCATTTCTTAGCCCAAATTAGTTTGTGAGGTGGTGTGTGCTACATGTAGATGACATGACATCATGATGAAATGAAAAAATCAATGAGTGTCATTTTAGATCTGCAGTTTTACCCTAAATACACCCTGAAGGACACAGAAATACTTGTTTCTCAACTGGCCTCAATAAATCACACCCAATGCTCACAACTAGTTGACTACTTAGCTCCACCTATATGTCCATATGTTAATCTTTGACTGAAAATAACATGTTTATCCTTGGGTTGTTGTCACAGAGCATTGTGAGAGATGTGGGAAATTGTTAACTGAAGTGGAAGTAGAGGGATAAAATGATAATCCTGGAATGCAGGCTACTAATTCAATCTTAACTCATTAAGCAAAAATCTGACCATTGAAACAGTGAACAAAACACAGAGCAAGCACTGAGAAATGTACTTCCTCTTGTCAGTTTATTTTTCATCCGAAGGTGTACTTGGAACAATGTACACACTGCAACCACAATATTGCCATAAGTTAATTACTTTAGCATTACCACAAGTGTACATATAAGTATACTCTGTTAAAGCAGCTGTGTGCTCAAGTATGATTCAAGCTGATTTTTTTTATAGTGAATGCCTTGAGAAATGTCTGCCAATCAAAATGATAACTGATCTGAACTGGGTCTTTCCAGCCCTCTCTTCTCCTCAGTGGTGTAGTTTGTTAACTCGTGGCTTTCATACAAAATCCAAGCCAACACAGGCTGTATGAGTCATTTCCACCACTAGTGACATTTAGCAGCCATTACTGCTGGTGCACAGAGGAAGAGAAAGAGAAGGATAGGGGAATAAAGAGCAGGAAAGCATGAGAATGAGTAAAAGCCAGAGAGAGCTGTAGTTATGAAAAATATAAAAGAGAGCTGTTGCTCCTGTTGACCCTTCAAATGTCACTCATCCATCAAACCCCTCTGTTTCCACGGAGACACTCACCCATGAACTGGCAAGCTGTTATTACTGGAGCTGAAAGACGACAGGAGTGGTGTCAGTCAAGAGAAAGGAAGGCTCACACACACGCACACACAGACACATGAATTGGCATATATAATACAGATCAGATTAAATCCTCTTTCCTGGTTGAAGAACAGTTAGATAAAGGTATGTAGTACCAAACCAACTGGGTAAATTACAAATGTTTGAGAATAATGAATTCATGTATAAATCTATTGATGACCTAGTATTTGGAGCCCAAACTTATGGCTATCAAAGACAGAGGTGGATGAGGGATACAGTACACGTCAAACACAAAGCTGTAAATTTGAGTTTTCACATAGTGTTCTTAATTACAAGCTATACATGACTACTGTGGCCTATTTTGTAGAACTGCAGGATGATCCGTGCTTGCATATTTCATTTGTATGAACTTATTGGAGCTCAGACTGGAGTCTTTTAATTGAATGAAATGTGAGATGCATAGCGTGCATAGTGTTACTATGTGTGGGTGTGTATATGCACACACAAGTGTATTTACATTTAGTATTTGTGTGCAAATAAAAAGCGCTCACCTGTACCTGTGAAAGGGGCTGTACAGCAACAGCAGCAAGGCGACCCCTGTAGCAGTGGCCAGGACTGAGCGCATCCAAAAACTTAGCTGACAGAAGTTACAATACTGGATGATGGCCAGGATGGTGGCACAGCACAAGAACATGGTCACCTGGAGAAAAGTAATTGAAGTGACTTAACAAAGCAGCTAAGGACAACACTGAAACACAGCTTGTAAGGCTCAACTGAGTTGTGTGTGTCTTGTATAGGAGAGGTAATTATAAGGTAGACTCAATAAATGCAGGGTTTATAACAGTTCAGTATATTCCATATGGGCTTCCACTGCTTTTTCACCTGAAATACAGAAACAACAAAACTCTATTATTACTCCCTCATTATGCAGCTATGGTGGCTAAAAACACCATTGTGTAAGTAAAACAATACTAATATATTGTTAAAAAAAAAAAAAAAAAAAAAAAAAAATTTTTTTTATAAAAAATTTTTTTTTTTTTTTATCCCTCTCTTTTTTTTTTTTTTTTTTTTTTTTTTGTTTTCCCCAACAACCCCCACAAACTATTTAATAATTCTAAAAAAAAAAAAAAAAAAAAAAAAAAAAAACACCATTTTTTTTTTTTCCCCCTCCCTTTGGGTGAAGGAAAAAGGAAGAAAGAGAAAAAAAGAAAGTTTGAAGGAAGAAAAAAGGGGGGCCCCCCACCACCAAAAAACCAAAAAAAATGGGGGGGAAAAAAAAAAAAACAAAAGCTTCAAAGGGAAGAATACCCTAAATCATGTTTGAGGCCACGCTACCAGATGAGCTATATATTATATATCTATCATTTTTTTTTTTCTTTTTCTTTTGGTTTTTTTCTTTTTTTTATTATTTTTTTTAATTTTATTTTTTTTTTTTTTTTTTTTTTTTTTTTTTTTTTTTTTTTTTTTTTTAATAATTTAGGTTTTTTTTTTTTTTTTTTTTTTTTATTTTTTTTTTTTTTTTATATTTTTTTTATATATTTTTTTTTTCTTTTTTTTTATAATATTATACACAAAAAATTTTTTGTTTTTTTTTTTAAACACCCCCCCCCTTTTTACCCCCATTAATTAAATCCTCGACATGGAGACAACTCTGTTGTCAAGTTTGCAGATGAACCAGGATCATCAACCGGATTGGCCAAACAACAGTGACACTTCATATCAGGAGGATGTCAATCATCTTGCAGAGTGCTGCCCAGAAAACAACCTACTGCTCAATGTCAGCAAAACCAAGGAGCTGATTGCTGCTGTACCACCAGACTTAAAGACAGTTTCATCCCTCTGGCTGTGAGACTGTTAAATTCTTCTTCAACAATTCATCATACAAATTAATATATATTTTTTATGACTCATTAATCAATCATTAGTGTTGTTGTTGTTGTTGTTATTATTATTTTAAAGTAGCATAAAGGGAACTACTGTCTGAATTTCATTCTACAACCTTGCGTTTTAAATAATGTAATTAATCCTCTTCACTGGCTGCCCGTGTGCAATCTGCTGCTTGTCTATTTCTCAATGGCTTAAGACCAAAATAATAATAATATATCTCTGACTGTCTTTTACCGTATGATATATTGCCCTCTCAGAGGGCTACTAACTTCCCAGAGTGCAAACTAAACGTAGAGAAGCAGCAATTAGTTACTTTAATTACATTTAGGGGATCATGATGAACTATCTTGCCCTCCTATCATGTATTTATGTCTGGTGATAATGTGTGTTTCAGAATTTTTATTTACTTTCAAAAAGGCTATTCTTTTAATTTTCAGACTTGAGATAAACCAGAGACATTAAACTGAATGCACTCAATTCAAGCAATGACATTTTATAACCACTGAAAAGTATTAAAAACACCATATAGAAATTAAATTAGCCACATTTTTCAGCAATTACAGTCAGTGAGCATGACAAATAAATGTATGACTGTGTCCTTTCGTTCTGACTGGAATAGCTACATGTAGGATCCTTGGCATAGCTTTGTACAGAATTCTCTGGCCATATGGAGTAAGATCTGTTATGACTGGACTGTTGTTGTTGTTGTAGTCAAGGGTTCTTCGTGTTGTTGGCTATGTCTTGACCTGAATCTTTCTTTAATCAGTCATGCTTTCAGTAAAATTTAATACTTGTGTTAAGAGAAAAGTATTTGTTTGCGCAATGTGTTTTTAACCAATAGTTTTGCTTGTCCATTTTCATTCATGATAACAATACTGGTTACAAGAAAGATTAATATCTCCTAAATAATTAGTTCTTTCTAGCCCAGTGGAATATCACTTTTGCAAAGTAATGTAATTTAACTGGAATCTAAAATGTAGATGTTTCTTTCTATGATATATTTGATGAAGAACATGCTGATTTGTGCTACCAAAATATACATGGATCTATTCAGACAAACATACATGGATACAGCAGTAGTAATTTAGGGACATTTACAGGTTGTTCATGATTACAGTGACAGGATAACATCTTTTTACCTCTCATCCCTACACGTCCTCCCCCTCCTCCCCCCACAGCCCTGTTATTGGGTTTTATATCTTCAAAGGCATTAAAGTCCAGAAAACTGCATGTCTAATTAAAAACCCTCCCTGAGACTACTGCTTTGATCTGCAAGCCCCGACGAGTTGGGAAGAGTGGAGGGGATATACAGAGCAGGGTGGGAGAGAAACGGATAGAGAAATGGGGTGTTTAAAATCCTTGAAAAACAAGATATCAAAAACACCACACATCTTGCAAGCAGCCGTTGGCACAAAGCTGGAAGGAGAGTGTCAAACTTGTACAGAGCTGGATATGGCCTTGACTCAAAACAGCACCAAACGCTGCAAAGTATGGCTGCTCTCAATCTTCTCACATGCAGGACTCAGAGAAGAAGAAATGTCAACATTTATGGTGCCAAGGTCTACAGGCGAAGCCTTCTGAAGCCTCCTAGCTGTTTTCCTTCTACACTTCCTATCAGGGCTAATGCCAGCTAACGGCTCTACTGGTCTCCAAGGATCTCTGGCTTCAGACCACCATGGGCAAGGTTTCAAACCGCCCAACTCTTCTCTGCTTACTTTGGCTTAAAAATATCAGTGAGGGCAAACCATTATAGCTTGGAAGTCACACGTAGTACCACTACCACAATTAACAGTAGCCCCTGTGACAGCAGAGGCAGTGTGAGAGTAGTAGCAGTAATTAAATCAGTTGCAGTACTGGTACTAATGGTGACAGTGATGGAAGCTTTAGTAATAGTGCTGACAGCTGCTGTAGCAGCAATATTGTTAAGTAGTTATTGTTAATTCTCATAACTGACTAATCTATAACTACTAATTATTCAACTAATTGTGTCAGGACTACAGAAGACACCAAACCAGCAAACAAGCTGCAAACAGAGTGATGTGAAGTCCATTTGTCCAGAGCAGGATTCTTAAGACAGTGATGGATATACTGCACACACAGAATCTCTGAGTGCTCACTTATAGCACAGTCATTTTAGCCTCTTTTATCCATTCACCCACACTTTTCCACTTTATAGCTACAAACAGAAATGTTTACCTGCAGGGGCAAGTGGACACTGCAAGTGAGGTGGGACAAGACAGAGATGGCGGGGAGGGAGACTAACACAGCCCCAATCATGTGACGGGGGACCCATCCAGAGACCACCAGGAGCAGGGAGCGAGTACAGTTCATCACCTCTTCCAGATAGAAGGCCATACTGCAGGAGAGGAGAGGAGAGAAAAGGGGAGGAGAGGGGAGGACAGGAGACAACAGAGGATGAGTTTCCAGCAGCACAGCTCCAAAGAAGTAACAGTTCATTCTTAAATTTTTCTGAATGAGACCAAATTCAGAATCAGCAAAAAAACATGTAATGCGATAACTGAATGAAATACAAATCACACAGAATAGGGATAAAAAAATATATATATATATTATTCCCCACTCCACTCCCACTCCTCTTCCTGCTCAATCAGGGAAAACTGCAGCAGACTCTAATCAATCCTTAATGAAGACACATTATTAAAACACAACTATGCTGTCCAAGTCCCAGCTGGAAGATGAAGATTTATTGCCCATTTCTGCACGACAATGAGTGAAAATTAACTCAATTTTCAAATACTCTCCACTGAGATGCATGCACTCCCATAAACACACACCACACAATAAACAAGAAACATCTTCAGCACTTCAAAAACTCGAAACTCCAAGCAGAAATGGGATATTTTTGGTACCAGGACATCATTTTGCCAACTTCTGAGCCAATACTGGTCTTTCACAAAAAATTAGCCATGAGCCAGTTTTAGCTGACCAAGGAGGTTAATCCATTGTGGTGTGGGAGCCAACCACCACATAAAATAATTTGTTTTGGTTTCAGCGGAGAGTTGTAGTGCTACGTGATGATCTTTCAGTGGTTTTCCATCCTGTGCCATTGAGGCCCAAGAGATACAGACCAACCAAACACTACAGCAGTCAATTTGGAAACACTGGAAACACTTACATATTCCTGGGCCCTGATGGCACAGCACTGACAACAACAGCCTAAATGACATTTCAGAAGCTTTTCCATCCTGCCAGGAAAGAATAAAATCTAGGGGAAAATGGAGTTCTTGTCATTTTGTTTCACTAAACTAGTCAAAATATTCGATACAATAAATCTTGGTCTTGGTATCTTATTGGTCGAACTCTGTTTGATACAAAACATGTGTGCGCACTCCATCTGTATGTCATCTGCCTAAGCCTCCTCACCGTATGGACAGCACCAGGGAGGCCAGCTCCAGCAGACCGGCCAGGGGAGCCACAGCCAGAGCAGCGGGAGCTGGAGGGCCCACGGTAGCCGGGCTCACCAGAGGTGGAAGGAAGCAGGCCAGTGTCAGGGCTAGGAAGACAAAACAGCTGAGGAGAACATCCAGGAAGGAGCTGAAGGTGGAGCTCGCAAATGTCTGCACCTGAACCTGGTTCTTCACCTGGAGGGGACGAGAAAAGGTTAACTTGAGGAGAGGCGGTGGCTCGATTTCCCTGCAAATCATGCCAGCAGCTTACACTGCACATACATAGGTGTTGTACCATAATTTTTGTGTTTACTTAAAAGAGAACTGCTGGAAAAGCAGAAAAGGGCTGAATTAATTTATCACTATCCAATGCATACATCATAAGCCCCCAAAACACAATTCTGTTCAGCTTTTCTTTCTTGTGTTGTCTCCCAAACTAATTTTAAAAGAGTGAAAAACAAACAAACTAAACTAAATCTGAGTAGTTATGTGTAGTTGTGTTATGTGTAAACTTCCATGAAATGAACTCAGATGTTTAATGTTTCAGCATTTTTTAGCTCTGTAGTAACACTGGTGTAACAGCAGGGGGCTGCAAGGCTGAGGGGTCAATGCAGGCCAACTGGAACTGGTCCTGGGTGTGTGAGAGTATGTGTCGCACTAAAATAAAATTTGGGAAACAGGGAATACAAGGAAAACGTTGCAATAACCCCTGCCCTTTTCACTCACAAACACATGCACACACAGACACAAAGAGCACTATCCAGGACACCTAGATGTATTAGATGTATTAAGTGCTTGTCTAAGGTCCATGTGTCTCTCATCCCAGAGTATCATCTGATATGTGCTTGTGTTTTTTTTCCCATCCATGTACTAGGATAGGAAAATTAGGAAAAGACTCTAAAGTCACAGCATCTCACCTGTACACTCTTTCACCAGGAAATATTTTAAGGTTAGCGCAGAGTAAGGCAGTGATGAGGGTTATAATCACAGTGACAGGTAGGGTAATGAAAGTCAATACAAACTTATGATAATACAGAATTAGGAGTGTGTTTGTCTGTGTGTGTACCTCCTCCTTGTAGCTGCTGCGGTAGGCCTTTTCCAGAGGTCTCTCTAGGAAATTGAGGCTGATCTTGTTGATGGGTGGCTTGAAAAAGTAGTCCTTCATCAGACTATGAAGCACAGAGAAACAAATATGAGCAAATATATGATTTTTACTGAAATATGAAATATTATTGAAAAAATAAACCTTCACTGACAAAATTACAAAAAACATTGGAAATATATGTATTTTTGTACTCTTTAATGTACTTTTATACTCTTCTATCTACTCTATCCTGAGTAGATGTTAACAATTTGCAGACTGGATCCGCGTTTTCAACAATCTGACTGAATTGTCAGATTGATCTGAACACAGAAATCCGACTCGGGTGCAAAACCATTAAGAGGAAGTGGTCTCTATCCAGTTACAAACAAATTCTGGAGTGCGCTTTAAATTCTGGGTTGCAGATGAGCACAATCATCAGTTACTTGCAACTAGCCAGAGAATGAATCAGGGTACATTGCCTTCTTAATATTTGGGCAGATATGACCTTCTTCCTGTGGATTCTTTCTTGCTCCCGCCCTGGACACATATCACCAATGAGCAGAGTGAATTTTGTCATGTGGCTTTTAGTGATGCATTTTGGTTTGCTTGGATTTTCTTCTGTGTGAAAAGAAAACAAACCTAGGGGAAAACATTTACCAACTCATCCACATTCGAACAAGAGCAAAGGAATTATAGGTTTGAAAACACACTTAGATTTCTAAATTCTATGGCCTCTGCAAGTGGAGTTATGCTATTAAAATGTGTCCAATGTTTTGCATGAAAGAGCATCTTGAGGCCTTTCTGTGTGGCGTTTGTCACATTTGTCTGTTTTCATGTGTGTTTCCAGTTTATATTATTCATATAATTGATGCTTATTGATTTAGAAAGTTAAAAAACATGGGATCTTATTAATGATTATTCACTAAATGGATCCCTTCACCTCTATTTAATCTATCTCAAAAATCATACATAATCAGTCACTCTTGATTGGTACTGTAAATTCATAAATTCTACCTTTAACATCTTTGCTCACCTGTCCTCCCTGATAACATCCACAAAATGGCCATCACTCTTTTCTCTGAAGTTCTTGGCACGCAGTTGGATCAGGGCAGAGTGGTCCATTCCCGGGCCTGCTGCCCCTGTGCCAGCCATGCCTAGACTGGTGCCAGTGCCTGTGCTAGTGCTAGTCTTCTTTTCTTTCTCCTGGAGCATGTCGCACAGGGAGCTCTGGCTGGCTCGCACTGGGTCCTCTAGCGGGGGACTCAGGAGACCATTGGCTGCCCTGGGGCTGTGACCTGGGATAAACTGGATGGGGAGCAGAAAGTGAAAAAGACAACAAAGAAGAGAGGGACAAGATTAAGGAGATGCAGAAAATACAAAGGTCACAAATAATGTGGGACACAGGGCATGATTTTTGAGGAACTCAAGTGACAAATGCTTATAGGGGTGCTTGACAAAGCACTGGTGCAGCCACTGTTCATCCGTGTGTGTGTTGTACCTTGGCGCTGCTGGTCTTTTGCTCCTCCTGGCAGCCGTTCAGCACAGCCACATCATCACTCTGCTCGGCCCCCGAAGACAAGACCACACTACGGGACACATAGGGAGGCTAGAGAGAGAGAAAGGGCAGAAGGGCAAATTAAAACTTATCACACACAGCAGTTTAAGTTATATGGCTGTGTTTCACCAAGTCACACAATTTCTTTAGAAACTAGCACAAACTAGCAACAGCATCACAGAACGAAGAGCTGAGGTATCCATCTCTATATTCCACGCTCAATTTTTTGTTTCTTTGGAATTACCCCGATCCTGTCTGGTGGCTGGTGGGGAAGCAGGGGCTCAGCAGCCTGCGCTCCCCCGGGGATGAGGTCCGGTGTGCGGGGCTGAGGGCAGGAGGATAGGTTGACTCTGACAAAATCTCCGTCTGACAGTCCCACCTGAGAACAGCTACACTGCACATCATGCTCCACCTTCCTTCCTGAGATCAGGTAGGTTTTCAGTCCTGAGGTGAAGCAAAGACAGAAAATCCCTTCTGTTTAAAATCACAATTCATAATTTGCTTGTAGAAAGAATACAAATGCAGCACCACCAAAGAGATAAAAAGTGGCAACTAGTAATCAGATGTTCCTGAACAGCATTATTCTTGATGGTGACACTGAGAACACAATCCTTTCAATAACACACAAGATTGTATTTGTTTATGCCAAATATTCACTGGGCAACAAATCCTTTAATGTGAGGATGGCTGCATGTTTCATCTGCGTTCTCTAATCTAGTTTTGAAACAATCTAGTCAATCTGCAGAGCAATTAGTTATTATAATTCTGACAGCTGATCGTTTAGGTCAGTTATCAAATAAAAATACCAAATATTTGCTGGTTAAAGCTTGAAATGAGCATCGCTGTTTTATATCATTATGGAATAAATGTTGTTTCTGACTTGAAATCTCACAATGAAATGTTGGTATCTCATTACTTCTGAGTGACGGACATTCATTTTGTGAAAGAAAAGTTAACTTGTGAAAAAAGTGGCTAGTTGCAGACGTACCCATATCAGCCAATCATTAGCCACTCTTTGCTGGTGCGCACACACTGACAACAAGCATGTTGTAATGCAATACTGGGTGTTTCACCAACTATGTTTGCACATCAGCCCAGAGCTCCGGCCATGTTCACACGGTTCACCGCTATAATCCACTGTTTGTATATTTCCTTGTTGGCCCTACACCGGTAGGGCCAACAAGGAAATATACAAACAGTGGATTATAGTGGTGGCCCGTAGCCAGCCGCTATCAGCCTGTCCAAACACACAGTAACCTAGCTAGCTGGCCTCTTTGTTCAAACAGCTAAAAGCACTAACCTTTTTAGCAGAGTGAAGACATGAGGAGCAACTGTAGGCCACAATGGGGCCGTCAACGGACATTACATTGTTATGTGCACCATTTACACGTCGAAATGGGTTAAATCCTGCAACAGTGGACGTTTTTTTCTACATAGTGCAGCCAAACAGTAGGCTAAAAGAGACAATATAGATATCCACATGTAGCCTACTATTTTACTTTTACTAACTGTTAAGAGGTGAAGGATGCATCGTTTGTGTGTGTGAGAGACAGAAAAAGAGAGACAGACCTCCTGTGTTTAATGAAGCTGTGAAGCTGTGTTAGTAAAATAAATGTATTAAAGTTTTTCGACAGCCAATGGACTTTATCAGACCAAACCGTCTATTCAGGATTGGATCTGCATCTTTAACATTGGGTGGGCATTAAACTCAATGTACCCCTCCCCATAGATCATGATGAAAAGTATTGAATGTTCCCAAAATGAGAAAAGATCCATTCAGAGAACCATAAGTCAGGTTAACGGAAATGTAGATGTTTTTAATCAACAGAAAAAGGGAAAGATATGCGATGATGTGTCACCCTGGGTAAGTGTGACTGATGAGCATCCGACCCATATGTGAAAGCATGTGCGTCAGTCTGATGCTGAGTGGGTGTGTTCATAAGTTGGTTTGTGTACTACAGAATTTTTGCAACATTTTTAGTGGATCTAACAGCCAACACATCCCTCTGACTCCCCTTCATGCCTGCCTGTCTCTCTTCACATGTGTCTACAGTTTAAATATCTCTTCTTATCTTTCCTTTCCTTCTACTCTCGTCATTTTTCAGTGAGTCAGTATAATAGAAATCTAATGTAATAATGAGAAACTGATTCAGTAAAACAAAAAAATTAGACATTGTGTAGAGCAACATCGGTAGTGGTACTACTGCTACCACCACTTGGTTTCAATTTCAGTAAACACTGTAAAGCTTTTCCAACCTTCACCTCTGTATTCTTAGTCTGAGACGCCACCAGAGTAGCTTTGCATGATTCATTTTTCAAAAACATCCTAATTTATCTTAATCTTATAGTCATACAGCCCCTCAGTTTATCCTCTGTCTGAAACAAGCCATCTCCCTAAACCCCCCGACTCCCTGAAAGTTCACTTTGTTCTGATTGGCCAACTTTGCAGAAACATGCTGAGGAGCAGAATTCAGTGCTTGTCAGGAAACCGCTCTGTCCCTTTACTGATGTGCTCTCGGCAGCAAGGACAATTGCATTATGGGGCACAGAATCTGATGAATTTACTTTTTATCAAACCACAAATGAGACAACAATTAGGTTGAAAAGACGCCGCCAGAGCAGAGTGTCTCTGGGGGCCTGGCCTCACTGATTACTATACAAAGCTTTATTCACTGATTTGATGAAAATATATCGTTTCTCAATATTTTCTTCATTTTCTTATGGAAATTTAGCCACTAACTAGTTGGTGCTGCTAGCCTACAGCTAAATTAGGCGTACTGTTGGTGTTTAATGTTACATCTCTAGTAGAAGACCTTTCAATCGCCAGGAATGCCGGTCTCTCAGTCCATTAGCAGCAGTTCGCAGTTAGCTAACAGATACAAGTAAATGTCCATCAGTGAACTCCGTAAGTCCCTGAAAGTTTATATAGAAAAACTTTTCTGCGGTTCGCTGTGACTCCTGAGCAGAGGGGTCAGATAACTTAGACTGTTCTTAGACTGGAAATGTTCAGAGCAGTCTGAATTCTGAGCTTTTTGTTCACAGGGATTTGCCTCTTTGGCTTCGTTTAAAATCAACATCCGACACTTTAGCATATACATATACCACCGAAACTAAGGAAAATCATAATACCTACGCATTAATGAAGTGGAATAAGAATAAGAACAAACTGTTCACATTATTGGCATTGTGTCACATTTAGGAGGATCTATTAGCAGAAATGGAATATAATATTCATAACTATGTTTTCATTAGTGTATAATCAACTGAATATAGGTATGTTTTTGTTTTCCTAGAATTAGCCTTTTATGGGGGTGCCCTGATAGCTAGAGTTGACGGCCCATGGGTTCAACTCTGACCTGTGGCCCTTACATGTCATCCCCTCTCTCTCTCTCTCTCTCTCTCTCCCCCCCTTTCCTGTCACTCTACAGCCTTTACTATAGATTAAAGGCAACAAAAGCCCCAACATAGGTACATTTGCATTTTTTGCACGTTTTGTGGTCACCAGAGTTTCTCCTTTGCAACTTGGAAGGGGCGGGTGAGACAAGGGAGTTGCGATATGCAACGACAGCGCTAGATGCCACTAAATCCTACACACTGGACCTTTCAGTCAATTTATATGATTTGATTGTCTCCCTGATTTAATCTTCCCTAAGTCGCAAATCTTAAAAGATACACCAGAAGTTAAGTTGGCCACTGTGGAACCAATGGGCTTGACCACCACATCGTTTTGTCCTGTTTCGCTGTCTGCATAAATGAAATTAGTTATGAATGCATAACTAACAATGAACTTATCTTGGAAGTCTGGAAGCACAGTGTGTCTTGTTCCAGGCCCTGGGACAGTGTAGACTTGGCACATGTCCTCAGCCTTTAGGCCAACAACAGCCCAAACGTAGGGTTGGAGTGCTTTGCCAAACAGGCGACAAAGGCCATTTATGAGAACTCAACACACATACACACACACACACACATACACTGTCACACAAAGGTTCACGGCTGTTCTCAGCCATCCATTAGCAATGGGGTTCTGTACTCAATCAGATCAGGGGCCTTCTGTACAACAACTGGTGAAGCATATAGTTGTAAATTGCATAAAAATTCCTTGTGTTCCTCTTTCTATTATGCTCTTGATCTCACTGTGACTGGTCACATGCTGTTACACACATACACACACAAATCAGGTAACTGTCAGAGACCGAAAGTTGATTCTCTGTGAGAAACAGCTTGAGCAAGTGACTGTGGGGTCTTGTAATAGTTATACAGAGAAAGAAATTGCTCTTTTATATTGCCATCATTTCTTTTAACCTGCAGTGGACTGAATTTGTGTTCTGTGAATTGTCTGAAAGATGTAGAAAGACAATAAGACTCACATAAAAAATAACCATAGGATAATAATAGTGTAATTTGTTTCACCATCTTATCATCCTGGGTTCACAGTTTTGTATCAGCCAACATGTATCAGAAATTTCAAATTGAAAACCACCCAAATTCTTGGAATGTAACTGCTAATTGTTTTTACAAAGAATCTCTGAACCAGATGTGTTGTGATTATTTACAGATAGCTGACAAATTGCAGACAAAACCTGAATAAATTAGTCGAAAAACCTTAAGGAATGCAAGGCACGAGGGGTCATAGTGTTTTTTTGAGTGGGAAAATTATGCCAATTAAATGCTATGCCTTTCGCATGTTATACAGCACTGCTCACAACCATCAGCAAAACACCTAATGAGGAACTATCTTGTTTTCATTTCTCCAGTAGAATTTTGGACACTATGCCAAGATTTGTATTATTGTCTATAATTCTGATTTGAATGTCTGAAATTATATTTGCTGATTTGTATGTAAATAGTGTATCTAGCTCCAGGACATGGCTGAGCAGCTCTTGCTGTCTCATGTAGCTTCCCTTCCCAAGTTAAAAATGACTATAAAAGTCAAAACAAAAATGTGGCCAGGTTATCATCTGGTAAAGCGAAGTCCCACTGAAGCAGCCCCCATCACACCTGAACACTGGCACAGCCATCACCTCTGTTAAAGGTGTTTGTAAATACATATAATACATACTTCCAGTTTGCAGTTGGCTGAGATTGTCAGGAAATGCTTGATAACAGACACTTATCTTGTGATCTTCCTTCTTACTCTAGAATGCGTCCCGCATAAGAAGAAAAATGCTGACAAGTTAGAGACACAAACACAGAGGATATAGCGAAAGCAGAGTGGCAAACAGCGAAGAGATGGCAAGGGGGAGGAAGAGGCCTAAAGTACTTTGAAGGTCACTGAGTTTAGCATGCCTCACATAACCCACATTCCTTGTCTACTTCCATTTCAGCTTTCTAACTTTATCAACGGCCGGCTCTAAACTCTAAAACAGGCCTTGAATTGTGAGCGTTTTTAAAGGTTTGACATAACAGACACTGAAAAACTGCAGTTTTCCGACCATCAAGTGCACAGTAGGTTAATGTGTGTGTGCTTCAGTGCAAGTGTCAACTACTTTCTACATATACTGTATGTTATGTGTGTTTATCCAAGCTCTAAGGCATAACAAAGGTAATCCTTTACTACTGAGTTTGTGCAGCCAAAGTCGTTGAAACACACTGTAGAGCTTTTTATGTGTGTGTGTATTTGTGTGTATATCTGCACGTGTGTGCATTTGTGTGTGGGTGTCTGTTTATCGATCTTCTCCAAGCTCTGTAAATGCAGCACTCTGGGAAAGAAACTGACACTAGCACTCTAAAGTCTCAATGCAGCTCAATGGTTTTTATTGATTGATTCAGACCAGCTGGCTGAAGCAGAGAGGGTTCAGCTGAGGACAGCTACTATCACTACAATACACACAGGCAAACTCACACACCAAGACAAAGAAATGCCCAGTTCTTCTGGCAAAAGCTGCACCGAAGCACCAAACACTGGAGAAAGAAACTTCCCCAAGACAGTGACAAGACCAAAAAGATTACAGAGGGTTTATATTCTAAAACATTTTAAAAAAGGAAGCGCTTCAATGCAGGTGTTTCTTTCCTTAATGTATTGCAGAGCTATTCAATTGTCAAGCATTGGATTTTTTTTTATGTATTTGATGTGTGCACGGTGCAAATGCATTATCTAGGAAGAACAACTATCAGATCGGGACTTGGTATTGGCAGATACTCAATACTAAAGGACTCAGATCGGGGCCAGAGGCAAAAAAACGTGATCGGGACATCCCCAATAAATTCATTTAATAGATAGGATAAGGTGTTGACAGATGCTAGCACTCTATGCAGTATCAAATCATATTGTAATTGTACTGTTTTTTGCAGTGCTATTGGAGTTGGCTTTCTAATCTCATCGTACATGTATACAGTGACAATAAAGGTATTCTATTCTTCTTCTATTCTATATTGGAAGCAACACAGTGAGCTGAGTTATTTATTCTGAGGTTGGATCCATTCAAGTATTAACTTCTTTAGGGTCTGTTGGTATTCAGCGCCAGTTGTTTTTTGGGTCAGATACAAATTCTCTTCTGCACATTTATTTAAACTCAAAGAGAAACAATACACATAGAAACACCTGTAGGTGCACACACACACACACACACACACACACACACACACACAGGTGCTATATCCCCCTCTCACACTTTGTCTTAGACTAGTTACTAATAAAGCCTGCTCAAAACCCAGCCCTGTCATAACTTGTGTTCAGCCGAGGTTAGCCTTCGCTCTAATGATGACTCAGCATCAAGCGTACACTCATTTGGGCACACTTGTGAGAGTGACTGATTCATAACTAACAACGGATTCTAAAGTGCCAGCTCTGACCCCCTACATCAGGGACAGCCAATTAAAACAGACAGGTTGTCCCGTCACTCCGTCACTCTTCTTCTCTAATTTACTGTGTGCCAATCAGTAAAACGAGCTCTAACAAATCAGCCCAAAATCTCCTCATGTTTAATTGGGATGATATTCATCAATATATATTCTATGTCTTAGCAAAAACACATAATTTTCATACTCAGGCAATTCAGTGAGCCCTATGTTAAAGGGTCTGCATTTTTTATATTTCACCACTCATTTATTAGGTTTTTCTTTTAATTGTTCCCTCTTTGCAAGTGCATTGGGCAACTGCTACACTAATATGCAGTAGAATAAATAGTGTTTCCACTCTTATTGTCTCTTTATTTGAAAAGTTGCGTATACACTTCCAAATGTGCAAAATAATATGAAAATAAAACATCTGTACTATGTTTTGCACTGAAAAATTCTGCAATAAACACTACCTAAATGTTGATATTTGTTGAGACTAATTTGGTTGTTCATGTGTGTACTATGTAGAGTGATCACATAAACCAAACCCCACAAGAGGGCATAGCCCTTTACACACAGGACACCCTTTCCAGGAAATATGCAGCATCTGCCTGTCTGAGACATATTGGATGGATGATATATCCGAACAAACAAACACACACACACACACACTCATCTAAGGTAGTGCACTGCAGTGAGATTGTCTTTGCCTCTCATATCCTTGTTTATTAGCAAACACCCCCAACAAGCAAATATATATACACACACAACATGCAGTCCCTTTCACAAGACCAAATGTAAAGGGTGTATCCACATGAATGAATAAATCAATGAATGAATGAACAGAAGGATGAATGGAGAGGAAGCGTAGCTGAGTCGTCACATTCCACATGTACACCCGAAGGCCATCACACCATAGACACACACACACATCAGAAAAAGACTCTTCTACAAATACACTCCTAACTAACTAATGCCTCATGCTTACTGATAAAAACACATTGCACTAGTGCTGAAACAACTGGTAAATGAATCAATCAATCAGTCATTTTCCACATATGATTTCAATTATATTAAACATTTCAGTAATTTCAAAAAGTGGACATATTATGCTAATCTCCATCTATCTTCTTCTTTACTCCACTAGAGTAGCTTTGCATGATTCACTCTTTAAAAACATTTATCTTCTACTGTGTCTTCATGCAGACCCTCAATTCACCCTCTGTCTCAAGCAAACCTCTCTAAGCCCCTCCTCCTCCCTTAAAGCCAACTTTCTTCTGATTGGCCAGCATTGTGGAAGCCTGCTGAGGAGCTGTACCGAGTGCTTATCAAGAAACTGCTCTGTCCTTTCACCGGTGTGCTTTCGACACAGCATGATGGACTCAGTAACTTAGCTTGGACAATAGCGATACAAGGCACTGAATTTAATGAATTTAAATTAGCAACTCCGCCAGATCTGAGTGTTTCTGGGGATCGGGCCTCACTGAACTATAAAAACACAATAACCTTATTCGCTGTCAGCTTCTCCAGTGCAATCCAATGTTGCTTTTGTCTATACCATATCATTGTAAAATGAATATTTTAGGTTTTTGGCCTGTTTGTCAAAGAAAACAATCAGTCTAAAGCTCTGGAAAATTGTGATGAGTCTTTTTCACCATTTGCTGACATCATACTGAATGAACAATGAATCAAAATTAATCGGAAAAAAAACAAACCAATTCCTTGCACACTTTACAAACATAGTTGCTCACTCACACACAGATTCAGGTAAATGACTGCACAGCTTTGCATGCCTAGACACACACATGCTCACACTCTAACCACACTGCATGTACACACACACACTGACTCCTGGCAGACAATTCCTTGTGTGGCTTGTGTAAACACTCACACGAGTTAACACACAAACCCACTCAAAAATGTTGAAAGCATGCGCGCACACACACACACACACACACACACACACACACACACACACACACACACACACACACACACACACACACAGGTCCGGCTCAGCAGTCCTCTTGGGTGTCTGAGTGAGCCTTTTGGACTAAAACTGACATTTCAGACAATCCCCAGAGGACCGTCCCAATCCGGACTTTGCACTTCCTGACAAAGGACCTTTAACCTTATGGCGGCTTCCAACCACATGATCAAAACCATCCCCAGTGGCCCAAAGGTCGCCGGCTCCCCTCTGGTCCCACACACAGAAAAAGTGAACGTGTGTGTGAATATAAAAGACGGAGGGAGACAAGGAGAGACACACAACATTTACTCAGACCAATTAAGCATCAAAGCAACTTAAGTTGACCTCAGAACTGAAGCAGAAAAGGACAAATTAAGGCAGTCAGTGACTTAACTTCCCCTTCTCTCTTCAAGCTTCATCTAACCTTTTCTTTCATTCTTCACTTTCATCTTGCTGCTTGGAACAGTCAGAAAATAAACAACTCCAGCACTAAAAATAGACTTCAACTTGTTTTCCCTTTTCGCAGACTTGGCCTTCCAACTGTCCAACTTTCCAACTTCTACTCAACTATCGTCCTAACCTTCGCCTTCAACTCTTTCTCTTTTGTCTTGCCAAACCTTACATCTCCCGCCGCCTCTCACTACCTTTCTTTATATCTAGCTACTCTGCTCTGTCCTGTCTCATTCGCTAATCTTTCAGCCATCTTCCTTTCACTTAAACTTTCTCCCACCGGTCTTTCTTTTTTTCTAGCCCCCCTCCCTTCCCTACCCTCCAGTTTTCTCCCTGGTCAGTGGTGGGTCTTGAGAACAGGCCTCATGCAACAGCAGATGCCTCCATATTTGGACACGCTGATGGAACCGAGGGATGAGGCTCTCACACGATCCTCCTTCAAATACCCTCCCATTCCTCCCTCCCATCCATCCATCCCTCCTCCCTTCCCTCTTTTGTGCCATCATTTTAGTCCAGGGAGTTCCTCACTCGCTCTCTTTCCTTGCTTTATTTTTTCTCTCCACTATTTTATCTTCTTTTGAATTATACTCTAGGGATTTGATAAAGAATCTATGGGCAGCCTGGTGGATCATGTACTGCATGGCCATGACTTTTTAGATTTGGGTCAAACACGCGACCTTTGTCATATCTTCCCTAGGGTAGGGTAAGATATCGAGAAATTGTTCTAAGTGGAACCAGTTCCAATAGACTAGAGTCTGGAACATAATAAGAAACAAAACAGTTTACAGATTTATGGTGTTGTTGAGGTTTTTTTTTGCTTCATATTTATTTGCATTTTTGTTTGTGCTCAAATATAATGACAATAATTGGAACGAGGATTAAAAACAAATAGACTGATAAGAAGAATTGGAATCAGAAATGATCCAACCTAAATTATACCTAAACCTTAGTTGTCTCCCTCTCTCTTCCTGGTGTTTTACATCTGTCTAATCAAGGTAAAATGGTTCGAGTACATATATCCCATTTTCCTCACCATCTGTTTATCAATGGATCTTCCCCCCGAAGGTCCTACAAGTGTGTGTGTGTGTGTGTGTGTGTGTGTGTGTGTGTGTGTGTGTCATGTAGTGCAGTGGGTTGACAGGAACAGTGACGCACTCCCACTGTTTCTGCGTCACTCTGATAAACACACACACACACACACACACACACACACACACACACACACACACACAGCTGTTAAAAGACATTTTAGTGTCTCACTTCATAGAGGCTTTGAGTTTCTCTCAGGGAGGCTGTCGCTCAGCAGTGGAGTACAGTCCTTGAGAAAGAACCAACCTTGGTCCCGCTGCAAAGGGGAAACCAGTGACGACTGAAACGTCACTTTGTTTCATGCATGTGCACATACTTGTCCAAATATTAACTCGAAGTACGCAGGTAATCTGGCGGTGTATGGTATGACAGTGCAGCAGGGTGACGGTTAGGTTTATCATCCTTATAAGGCCTTCTCTTCATATTTTTAGTTGAATTGAATTGAATTGCATGGTCTCATTGGAGTCATATAGTCATTGCATGGGGTGATTCATTCTGCCGTATGCCATGGACTCACAATGTCCCTCGCAAAACACGCATACAAACACACGGACCTCCTCCACTGCCCTAAACTAGACTGTGGGAAATCCTTGGGAAAGGGTCATGGCCAGAAAATATGCTCCTACTTCTCTCTCTCCCTCTCTCTTCTGTTCTTCCCTCTAATGTTTCCACAGACCACCAGGGAACTGCTCTTTACATGCTGTTTATGGTAGGACTGATACAGGTTTCTGAAGGCTGGTACTCAGATATTTCTTCATCTGTATATATATATATATATATATATATATATATATATATATATGTGTGTGTGTGTGTGTAAGCATTGTCGTGGTAATATTACCATTTTGTTTTTAGTGTTTTTGTTTTTTCTTATAAATAATGTTCAAAAACACAAACGACAACACATTAAGAGTCTTGAAAAAAGGGCTCACTGCTTTGAATCAACATTCCACACTTACTCAAGGAGAAATCCATCAAAGTAGAGACAGAGATGCTGATTTATCATCTAAAAGTTGCCTCAATAGACCAGCATGCAATTAAATCACAAGATGTGTTATGAGGAGTAAAATGTAAGTTAGGTGTGCAATTCAGAATTCCGCTTAATTCGAGATACTGACTATCTCTACCTATTCCTCTGCAGTCATTCTCTATAGAGTATTCTCCATCGACATCGGGTGCTGATACTGACCTCATTCCACCCAGACACCGATCCAGATTCCTTATTCTCATAGCAAAAATGTAGCAAATAATAATTCATTCATTATTAACAATTCTACAAAGATATCCAGTAGTATAGCATATGTTTAGTTAGACACACAGGTGGAACTCGCACTGGACCATTAACCTGTCGTAATGTAACATGAGACAGTCTACAACTGAGTGTAACTAGTAACAGTTGGCTTAACTTAACATGTCCTTAGTTTGGAGATATTTTACCGCCATTTGTATGATGTATGAAATCCCAAATTCTACAGGTTGGAAATTGTGCTGCATCATACAACAATTCCAATTTAATTAAGCGGTACTATTGGTATCAGCAGATATCCAAATTCAGTTATCAGAACTGGCTCGAAACTGAAAAAAGTGGATTGATGCATTTCTAATTCTCCACACACAAATACTAAACAAAACTTCTTGTCACAGCTTTAAGACCAAAGGTCATGCTGGGAAACAGAAATTATTGACTAAAGAAGGCAGGTTAAAGGTATGTGGACACACCTTGCCTAACAGATAACTCCCGTCTAGACATTCAGTGCGACTCCAAGTGAAGTGGCACATACTTATGGGGGAAGGTGAAACTGGTACTTCCACCCTCTACCATAAGAAGCACTCAGCTATCACCAAACACATGGCGAACAGAGTATATGGTCCAAAATAGATGGTATATTAGATAATGGATATATGCTTACAAGACAGGTCTAATGAACAAAGCTGTGTTTTTTCTTCTTTACAAATTCATTACATATTATATGATTTTGTCTGTGATTCTGTGGAACACTTTAATAAGCATTTAATAGGAACAATGGATTCAGACACAATTGAATAATTATATCATATTGTTATATAATATATTGTGAAAAAATGTCTTTCAGATGCGGCGTTAAACAAGGACAATGAAGCACAATGAATTATACCTCTGACACCTTGTCCTGTAAAAGATTGGGACAAAGTAATTTGGATGAAAGTGTGTATGTATCACTGTCTTTGCTTAAGTCTTGATGTATCAGGTTTGTGATTGCCCAAATCTCATCCTTACTTTTCCCCACATAGGTTATAAACTCTCTTTCTCTCTCTTACGAGCACTTCAGCTATATAAACCACTGCAAAGGAAGCTCATGGATTTTTTAACAGGCTCGAGGCCTGTATTATTCAGAACAGCCGTTTAACACAGCACCACTCCAGAGTACTGAAGTTGGCACGCACGCACGCACACACACACACACACACACACGCACAAACACACACACACACACACACACACACAAACACAAACGCACAAGGCAGTAGAGACAACCAGCTGCTTTTGCCACACTGGCACATACAGCTGTCACAAAAGTGGAAATTTAAACCCATGTGATATTACACGCATACACACAAAAGACAGAATCACTAGCAGGTAAATGAGAGATATTAATGTGCAACAAAAGTATATGTGGCTCCGTGTGTGCAAACCCAAAATGAACTTTACAAAAGTCATGACCCAGCCTTGACACACACCTACACACACACATTTGATTCTTGACCTGTGCTATTCTGACACTCACACATTCTGTATGAGCTGGTCAATTAGTAACAGTCAGGCGTGTCAGACAGACCTTGGTCTAAAGGAAGTGAATTGTCAGGACTATCCAGCAGTTCATGACCACCAATGTGCATGATAAGGCAGAGTTCAACATCCCACACTGATAGAGTGTCAGATTTTTATTGTATTTTCACATGCCTTAAGTTTTAACCTGAACTAATGTTGCAGTATTGGCTCAGTATTTTAAGATACTAATTTCTCTGCCAGGGCATAAACTACTGCAGGGTGGCACTAGTAAAGAAAATGTAAGTCACCTAGTCTGTAATAAAACAGCAAATGAGACCAAGTAGTGAGTAAATTCACATTTAACAAGACACACTGCAGTAATTAATTATATTAATTACACTGCTTCATGTGCTTATGAGATAATACTTCAGTGTCTGTTAAATACAAGCAAACACACACACATGTGCAAAGACAATGTAATGTCTCCCAACCCAGATATTTAATCCACTGAATGACTGACAACTCATATACAAACATAAGCATGTGCAACCTCTGGTCTCTATCTCTCACACACACACACGCATGCTGGAAAGACTGGACAGACCTGTCAAGAAGATTAAATACAATACAAGCAGGTGACTCATCTGTTTGGGATTCATTTAATTATAGAAATTAACTCAGAGTTGTATCAAAAATAGAAAGGTGTATTACATGGACAGCAAACTGCCAGGAAAGACTATAGTCAAAGATAATGTGCGCGTATGTGTACACTGCACTGGCAATCAGGCTAGGACAGGGTTAGGCATGCTTATCAACACTGAACACACACACACACACACACACACACACACACACACACACACACACACAAACACACACACACAAACATCTGACTCAACACATTCTTGAGAAATAGGAATGACAAACCTCTAGTAAAATATGTGGGGTGGATGAATAAAAGAAAGTTCATTAGGCAACTGTGTGGGAGAGAGAATAAGTGAGTGACACCACAGAGCCATTAAAAGGGGAAGATGCAGTGGATGACAGAAAGGGTTATTAGAGGTCTATTAGGACACACAGTTAGAGATTAGAAGAGGGAGAAGAAAGAAGACTATCTGTAGTAACGTTCTGCTATCAGTGCTTCTGGCCTCTCCTTATACTCTGCTGGTTCATTAGCTACAAGCTGTCACTGTTAAATTATGATGTAGTGTCAGATCTACACCGTCTGTCCGGAACACACACACACACACACACACACACACACACACACACACACTGTATTACTGATAATGGAATAAGGATGTACCTAATATAATATTGTAGAAGTGCAGAATGTAAATAATTGTAGGTCCACTCCTGCACAGTGTTTGTGTGTGTGTGTGTGTGTGTGTGTGTGTGTGTGTGTGTGTGTGTGTGTGTGTGTGTGTGTGTGTGTGTGTGTGTGTTTGTGCAGCAAAAGGCAGCCAGCACTGATAATGCTTTTTCATTTAACTCTTTTTTCTCACCGAATGTCTTTAAACTTTGTTGAACTTCTATTTTCTGCCAGCTAAATTATGATTTTATTCAGAAATGATCTTTGTCTGTTTGTAATTGTGCACTGTCAAATGTAGAGGGAGCTAATTTACAAAACACTGTGACCTAAAAATACCCAGCCTGGCAAGTAAAATAATCTCTGCAGGCCAACACAGTGACAAAAATCAATGCTGTAATATGAATAATTATCTGAATGACTGTAGAATAAAATGTAGATTAAATCTGTATCCAGTCCATCATTTGTTTTGTTTTAATGGTTACTTTAACACCAGGCCATGGTTTAGGCAAACACGGGCACACATACTTTAACTATTTGTACAGAGTCCGTTTCCTGCTTTCACAGGAAAAAAGTTTTTTTTTGCCACAATAAGACATGTGTTTTTAAGATTTGTTTTAAAATAAAGCAAACAACTCTGTTGGTACTACAGGTAGCAACATGGCTGAACAAAGAAAAGAGCTCTCAATACAGAAAATCAACCTACACTGACTATAGTGTTTTCTATAGTCTTTCTGTGTTGAACTGCCAGATTTATCTCAGCCGCGACAGAATCAACACAACAAATTGAAGAATTAAATTAAATTGATTTATATCATTGAAAGAAGTGGCACACAATTTCCAAAAGACAGCTGCTGCTGCTTGGATAATAGTGACGAGGAATTTGACGAGCAAGACAAATGTCTTTTTACCAGTTACCACCATCAAGTCACATGAAGCCGAGTTTGGACAGGATTAATGAGTGATAAAACATGAACAGTAGTGCTCTTTCACTGCCTGCCACAGAGATGACACTCCTAGGGTAAAGACACAAATGTTAGCAAGTAGCTAAATAATCTGTAGCTGTAATAATCGCAATATATACTTCTACAATCAAAGGTCCACTTTTGGTTTTGGTTTCTATCTCCTTCACCAGTAAATTCCTGCCTGGTCTCAGTCTTTCCTCCGCTTTCAAGTTCATTTCTCCTGTTTCTAGACAGCATTTGTCTCTTCATTCTGTTATCATAAACAATGACAGTCAGACACAGACAGAGACACACAGACATGCTTGCAAGACCACCTAGTCAAGCGATTACAGTTGACCATTGAACTTGTGACAGCATTGCTGAAAACCAATGAGGTACAAGTAGGGGGCGAAACAACACCATGTTGGGTCACAGGCCTGAGGGCAACTGTCTCTTCTCAACTTTATACACAGCACTGCTCTCGCACAAACACACATATAACACAGGCCCAGAAGGAGGCGGAGAGATGTACTTCATGCATACAAAGAAATACTGAAGGTGGTGTGTGTGACAGCGCAGGAGGAGGGCATTGCAAAATCAGAGGAAGAAACACCCTCTGTTTTACCCTCTCCTCTCAGAGATAAATCTCTGAATACACATGTGTATCTAAGGCACAGAGACTTTGATCAGTCATTTTATTTTATGTCCTGGATGTCTTATCTTTATTACAAAACACACACACACACACACAACACACACACACACACACACACACACACACACACACACACACACACACACACACACACACACTTTGTTTAACTTGACAATGCAGGCTCTCATCTGAGGAGGAGAGAGAGCAAACTTACTGCTGTCTGCCCCTGCTGTAACTCTTTACTGCTCACTTTTTCTTATTCCCATGCTCTGTAATAAAATGTGAATCTACTGAAAACAGCTGAGAAACCTTGGCTGCAGAAAGTAAACATGAAATACTCCTCTCTTTCTCCTCCACTACAGTCAGGCGCTCTTGTTCGAGGGCCTGGTTTCAAACTGCAGCAAAGGAACAATACAGAGGTAAAGAGGAAGAATCAAAATATTTGATTAATTTTAATTTTAATTTAATTTATTTATCATTTATCATCTCTTAATTGGCTGATTATTTACAGTAAGAAAGTGGAACCAGCCAATGTCGAAAAATAATTGTGTAATTGATTTACACCTGTGCTTTTCCTGTTGTGATGTGCCAAAATTTCTCCTTTTTTATACTGCCTTGTGTTTGATGTATATCGTATCTTTAAATTGTACTTTGAATTGCTTTGTTGTTGAAAGGGTGGAACAAATACATTTTCCTTGCCTCGACTTGAAAAAGGCCTGCTACGAACAATATAAAGTGAGCCAGTGCTGGTGAAAAACAACCCAACACACCTTCCTTAGACAGCCTGAATACAAATTTTAAACACCACATGACATAAATGAGACAGGAAAACCTCACCATCAGAGAAGTTACTGTTTGTCTTCACCTGTTAGTTTGAAAGTCCCAGCCTGACCAGAATTTCACACAAACTCATGAATGTATTTCCATGAAATTTGGCACTTACATTGGCCTTGGGTCAATGAACTACTGATTGTACTGTATTATGGTGATGTGGAATTTCCATGACTCAACAGGAGAAAACAAGAGGAAAGAGGGGATTTTCACTAACCTCCATCTGCAGAGAAGGAATTTCTAATCAAGATAATTATTGACAAGTCCATGACCATGCATATGGTCACTTGTAATGGTAAGGAACACAGAACTATTCAACTAACTAACCTAAATGCCAATGGAGAAGTTACTGAAGTAGAATATTTCCCTATGAGGCAGTTAAAATGTTGCCTTTACCAGAAAACAGATGATAAAGCCAAACATAGAGTGTTTAATAACAAAGTCCATGACCAACTGGGATTGGCCTGGTAATGGTTAAGGATCTGCCATTAGCCGCTGTATATTTAGGTGACACGTTTGATTTACCACAGACTAATCAGCCTGAGGGCATGGACTTGTACTGGAAGGATGGGTTTGTTGATGTGCACAGACATACAACAAGAAAGACACATGCAAGCAAGCACCTATTTGCAAACACACAAATATGCACACACACAGACACTACCTCAAGACTCACACAAATTTAAACTGACAAGGTGCCAGTGCCACCCTATGATACCATTGGAACAGTTCAAGGTCCAAACCTTGAGTCTGCAGATATATAACATGCTGCTAAACAGCACTGGAAACACCCCAGTCTAACGCCCCCACCCCCCAAAACACATGCCTGAAAATCCACAACCTCATTTCCCCCAGCTATAACACTCAACAAGGGGAGAGTAAAAAAGACATTAAAACAGCAGATACAGGCAGGATATAAAGACCAGCTAAACAAAAACCCAGGGCAGAAAACTGCAGTCCTCACCACCTGCAGTGAAGTACTACTGTGTTCATGTGCTAGAAACAGAAAGAGACACGGCAGGACTGGATAGGAAAGTACAGAGGAGACTAGATCAGTTGAGCAAGGGGGACTTTGAGCAATCGCTGACTAGAGTGAGATTCAGGTACGAGGCAAAGCAGGAAATGGAGAGTATGAATATCATAGTGTCTCACTGGACATAAATGGGAGTAGTGTGTGGAAAAAAACACCATAAACGACAAAGTGACACCAAAGACTGTATAATTCAAAATGGACATAATCTTCATGATTTAACTCATAGGTTTCTGAAGAGACATTGTGACACCCAAATGTGGTTGGCTCTGGCCATCACCATCTTGGCGTCTGACTCCTCCTGTTCCCGGACAATTTTTTTTTATCATTCTACAACAAGGGGTTGTACAACAAAATGCAAGCTATAGTCACTTTACGTTACTAATATGTATGTTATAAATATTTATGGTGCAGCGCGGAGGAAGAATTGAGGAGTCTCACAGCCTGAGGAAAGAAGCTGCTCTGTAGTGATACAGCTGTGGATACTTCTGTATCGCTTGCCAGACGGCAGAAGACTGACAGAGTGAGTGGTTTAATGGAGTGAATGACAGACGGACATAAACTCTTGAAAAGCAAGTGCAACAATTTCAAAGCGACCCAGTCATCACCTAACTGACTGTGTATTCTGAGATTTCTAAGACCCTTGTAGTGACTAAACCAACTCAGATCTGTTAAATTAGCCACACATTCAGCCACGCTTAAAGAGGTAGCCGACTGCTACCTCCAGCATACAATGTGTGCAAACAGCATGATACACTTATTCTTGTCAGTGTATCTTCCTAGTTTTGTGTGTAGATAGGGATGCATCATATTAGAAAGGTTAACATAAACTGACATATTTAATACAATTTCCTGAATATGGCAAAATATGTAAATGCTGCTTTGAACTGTTGAAGTTGTGTGTCAATTTATAAGTGACTTTGGTTATCCTGAAAAGTCTGTAAAATGTCTGCCATGACTTCCCAGTAATGTCTGCCTAAAGTATATATTGCCTATACTGGCGACATGGCTATTAGTCATTGGATATGGATATACTACTACAGCATACTTTTCTCAAGTTCTCAGAGTTCAAACTTTAACTAGCCTAAACTTCTCATCTTCCTTTTGCAGTACTCTGGAGCATGAAAATATTGCTTATTTATTGCTAGTATTTAAATTCCTCGCTGCATACCTGCATTGTTAATGCAAGTATGAATCATCCCTGCATGTTTCATGAAATACACAAATCAAATGTGTGAGAACTGGCAGTTAAGTCTCAACAGTACTACATGTACCACACTGTGATGGGAGATTGTTTGCCGCTGCATCATCCCTCACAATCCATTACACAGATCACTTAAACGTACTGCATTTCTGATATAACTACTGACAAACTACAGTATCTTATAAACTGACTGCATTCATGGACAAACAAAGCTCGGTTTGCTTAGTTGCAGTTGGTAAAGGAGAGCGGGGTGAGAAACAGGAAGGGAACGGTTGAAAGCATGTTATCATTCGGCCTGCTGGGGGATCTATACCAAAGCCTTGACTAAAGACAGACAGACAGCACTAAGCAGTGTTACACAACACAACACATGTACTGGCCTGGGTGACAGGTGAGCGACTGAGGCAATGAATGTGATAACACAACGAGGATGAGGAAAAGCAGAGGGAGAGATGTGGAACATGAAAGGAAAGGAGACAGAAAAAGAGGGGGAAGCAAAGGACCGAAAGACAGAGAAGCTAACAAACAGAGAGATGGGGAATTAAAAAAATACACCAAATTATTCAGTTTATTTCTTGTTATAATACTTCAGCATTAAAAACGAGCAGATTCTGAAGGTGTCATACAAGGGAAAGAGAGGCCAGGACTAAATTTAGAAAATGTACTGGGGATTATTAACAACTGTATAACCTCTTTTCAAACCAAATGACTGACTAGGTATTAACTGTGAGTGCTGAATGGAATGGAAGAGAATGGAAGGCTATAGAGAAGAGGAACAGCTCAATTTGCATTTTAAAGTATAAAAGTCAATACTTATTCTGAAAAAAGAGGTAGGTTAGAAGTGACAGTGGGTCCATTGGTAAGGATGAGTGGAGCACCACACTATTAAATGAGAAAAATGTTGAACTGGTAACTAGATTATGTCTTCGGAGGGAAAGAGGTATTTTGCTGCTGCTGAAAACTGATTTATTCATTGATTTCAACCATTCTTCCTAACTGGCTTCCACAACACAGTAGTTACATCACACAGTATGTGATTCTAACTATTTATTTCTCTCAACTAGAGGTGGTATGTAGATGTTTCTCTCAAAATGTAACTATGTCAATTTCTGTGTAAAAACCCCACTGTGTTAGACCATCTTTCTCTTAAGAAGAGATTTGTTAAGGTCATCTCTGTCTCTGAGCAGGAAACTGTGGGTCTCTGCTTCAGCGGGAACTAGATGGCATTCTGCTCTTTTCTCTCCCTCAACAAAAGCTGCATGTCAACATCTCACTCTGTCGCTGTTTGCCAGTCTGGAAACAGAGAGTGATGGCACCATTTAGAGCCAAGTGTGAATACACTCTGACATAAGGCCTGACAATAGAACAGACAGTCTCTGTTTGCAAGAGACCTAAGATTAGACGGCCCAAGAGGAATTCCCTGCTGGAGAGATTAGTTCCATTGATGCTGCTTTCCACATAATATTGAGACAGACTGTGTGTGTGTGTGTGTGTGTGTGTGTGTGTGTGTGTGTGTGTGTGTGTGTGTGTGTGTGTGTGTGTGGACTCAATGTAAGCAGTGGATCTTGGACAAGTTGCCGACAGCCAAGTCAAATTTCTTTCCACATCTTTTACTCTCTGTGTGGTGTCTGTCTGGTCTCTGCACCTTCTCATCACGAGTCCCATCCTATAAGTGGTGGACACCATATGATGAACACCTGTTTAATCCAGTATCATACTTGCCTCAAAACAGTAAAGCCCTTCTCTTATTAACTGCAAACTCTAGCTCAAGCCTTCTGGCCACAACTAGATCACAACAACAAGCCATCAGATAACCTTGCACTGATTGCTAGCTCAAACAGAGGAAAAACAGACCATGGAGTTTTACACCTTGAACTGGACTAAACTGATTTTTGTATGGTTCAAAACTGTATTTAAATCTGAGAAAAAAATCTGTGTAGCACAACTGACCTTTGACTTTATCTAAATGATTAAATAGATTATCCTTTTGTGTGAGTCACATATCTAATGCTGTATATGCCAAAGGTATACTAGAATCCTGTCATCCTTTAAGTATCCATTAATAGTGTCACTACACCAGTGGTTTGTCTGTAGCAAGGATTTTAAATCCATTAGTTTTATTTGGAGATTAAATGTTCTAATCTTGATGACACAAGCCTCTGTCATTCAAATAGCTCCAATATAAATCTGTAGAGTGCTGATCGAAAATAACAATTTTGTAATTTATGCACATTTGTACAAAACCACTGACAGCATGAAGACATTAAGGTCATCATAGAACAAAATAGAATTAAATGCATGGACTGAGTGCTCTATATGACACAAATGTTTAATGATTTGGAGATTTCTGAAAACAATTCTACAGGTGGTGGCAGTGGCATTTGGTATCAATGAACAGTTACTGAATGTTGAATGATATCCAATTGACATAAACCAAAACATGTCTCTGTTCCTGGTGCTCTAATCTCTTAATCTTGTAGCCTGATCTCCTGCTTCTGTTGGTAGACTGTTTCAACCGGACTAACTGGTCAGATAACTTATTTTAGTGCTGTGTAGGCACGCAGTGACCCCACTCAACCCTGATGACCATGCACTAACACGCACATTTGGACAATGTAGGCTTTCAACCTTTATCCTCTACATGTATGACTTCATTCAAATGTAATGTCCCCCTCTTTATAGTATCATATATTTTCAGCCCTTGCTGCAATGTTCAGCTTTTTATCTCAAGTTCAATGTACTTTTAAGATAAACTCATGGGTATTATCTAAATTTAAAATGTACTTCAAATACTTCAAAGTAGTAATCATTCATCAGTAGAATCGGTGATGTCCTTGTGATTGTGTTGAATTTTATGACTATAATATTTAACTTCTGCTCATCGTCTTTTAGTTTATGCAGAGAACTCATGAGGAAGAGGTGAACAGCCACTTACCCTTCAGTTTCTCCACCACACTCTGCCCGGCTCTCTCTGCCACCCGCCCATCCTCCCTCTGGTAATGGTCATCCAGGAAACGGGCAGTAGCTTCTGACAGGTGGACCTTGCCCGCCACACCCAGCTGCTCCATTAGGTTTGCCAGATTCACATCATTTGACCATACATCAAACTTGAAGCGCTTCATTCCCAGGATCCCACACAGGACGGTGCCTGTATGGACACCAACACGCATGCTGACGGTCTCACATGTCTCCTGACAGAACTGCTCAATGGCCTGGATCATGCCCAAGCCCATCTCCACACAGCAATAGGCATGGTCTGGTCTAGGTTCAGGGCAGCCAGCTACACAGTAGTAGCAATCTCCCAGAGTGCTGATCTTCTCACAACAGGTTAGTTCACAGAGCCTGTCGAAACGTCCAAACAGATCATTGAGAAGGCCCACCAAGGCTGGTGCTGATTTATTGGCAGACATTTTAGTGAAACCCACTATGTCCGCAAAGAGGATGCTGACGGGCTCCATGCGTTTCATATTGAAAGGCCGGAAAATGATCTGTCCACGGGGGATGGAGGTTTTCTTGCGTTTGTGATTGTTGTGGGGGTGATTCTTGGGGTTTGTGGCACTTGTGGCTTGTGAAGCTCCACCGCTTCCTACACCACCCACTGAGACAGCTGAGGCAGAGCAGGCACCAGAGGAATAACGCTTACCAGAGTTCTCACCACCGCCCTCATCATCACCTTGCTTCATCAGTTCATCTGCAACTCGCCGCGGCATGACTGAGTGGATCATACGCTCCTTCAAGGCCTTCTCCACCTCTAAGTCTTTGCCATGCATGATCGCCTGTCCCACTTTGAGGAAGGTGCTGCGGGAACGCACCTCTGACATGATGAACAAGTGAATGCCAATGACGTGGGCACACAAATGGAGCAGAGCTTTAGCAGGGCCCAGCCAGCGGAGGGTATCTCCTTCCCAGTTAGAACCTGAACCCACTAATCCTGTCCCCCATTCAGTAGTGTCATAACTCCTTTGAAGCAATGGTAGCCATTCTAATGCCTCAAACAATATAGAATACAGGAGCCCCAGCAACACTGAGGCATACAGACGGACATGGAGGACACTGTATAATAACAACAGAACCTCCATGCACAGGGAAAAGGTGCCCACAGGGGAGATGCAAGGGGTTGGAGGTGGTGCTACTTTGTCTGGTGAGTGATATGAGGCATTCCCACCACCATCCGATTTGAACTCAGTGTAGCCGGCAGTCTGTATCTGTGGGGCTAAGGTGATGGCGAAGGTGACCGCGATCAGCAGCAAAGAGGTTTGGTTGTACAGCCATGTGTAGGGCTGGGTTAGGGTGAACAAAAAGAGTAGCACTAGGAGCACTAAAAAGCAGGCTGTGGGGGCTAGGAAGGTCATGGTGTTGCAGCGGTCACTATTGACCCCAAAGTACACCCCCCAGAGTACAGCTGCCACTGCCAGGTAGAAGAGAACATAACGGAAGCGGCGCTGTGTCTGAGGAAAGCACCTCTCTTGGCACGCCTCCTCCAGGATGGGGGAGTCAAACTTGGGGTCCCAGCACTGGGCAGCAGAGCGTTCAAACAGTGGTGGCGCCTTCCTTAGCACCCTGGAAGTGGTGGCCGCAGCTGGTCTGGAGTCTGCTGAGCTGCAGCTGGAGGAGATACTGTATTTGTGGAGGTTAGGGTTCATTTTACTCACAGCCCCATAGCCCCCAGCTCCTCCCGCTCCACTGCTGGCAGCCCTCAGTGGCTCATGTTGATGCACGTGTGGCGCGCTGTTGGTAATCCGCACGGTCACGGCGCCATCCCCGCTGGAGTCGCAGCTCACTTCCGTGCCATGCATGAGAAGCTGCCGGTGATGTTGCAGAGTGGCCATATTGACTGGTGTGACGAGGAAACGAGGGGGTGCAGAAGAGGTGTTAAATATTAATTATATCTTTTGATGGCGCTCAGGCAATTAGACGCGGTACGTGGGCGCCGTGTGTGCACATGTGGCACGGAGAAAGGGAGGAGGCGGCGGCGAGAGAGTGGCAGGCAGACAGACAGAGAGGGAGAGAGAGAGAGCAAAGGTGTTTGTTGGAATATTCACACTGCATGAATGGTGAGCACGGCACAGACGTCTTTGCTACGCACACAGCAGCCCGCACACTCACTCACACAAGACGCGCCGTTCCAGTTTCTTGAGCAGTTCATTATCCGACCCCGGGTTTGCGTCAGTACTCACATTACATGTATCCTTCTCCAAAGAGGCTCTGGGTTTGAGCCCGGCTTTCTCTCCAGCTGTGGTAGAAACACTGTCATCACTCTTTCTGCCTGCTGAATTGAACATCCTTCTCGGAAAGGACTGGTTAGTGATGCAACGGGGTTTTTTTTTTTTTTTTATGCCTTCATCAAGTCAGTCCTGACGTTACATGGCTGGAAATGATCTCCACTGGATTTGCGCAATATTTCGATACTGCTGACATTACAAAGTCAGATAGCGGCAGGAAAAATGCCCAGATTTTTTTTATTCCGAAATAACGTGATTTGCGTGGAAAAACTGCGTCCAGGTCCAGAGCTTCATTGTATGAGCAGATACAGATAGAGGCTGTCAACAGTTGGCGTTGTGCACAGCAAGTGGCCACAAAAGTTACCCTGTCCCTCTTATCTCCACAACATGCGCGACAAATGGCCCATTTACACTTCCTTTCCCCTCTTAAAAACACCTAACAAATCTTGCCGCTATGAACAGCTGGTAGTGCAAAAATAAAAATGTGTGAACATCATGAATTCTGTCATTATAAAGCATCAAACCTATTAAAAATATATTCAAAAAAGCAATAATTTATCAGCCCTCACTTAAAAGACCCTTTTTAGATAACGTAATTTACTTAATGTGCTTTAAATGTTTTACATAAAGATCCACTCCAATTTAAAATGCAAACTGTTCATTCCGTTAATTAAAAAAGTAGGTGATCTGTAATTAAGGCGGCTTTATCTTCCACTACATGCCCTCTCATGCATGGCTCAGTGTGCTATGGATTTGCATTTTCTATTCCCATACATTCACCTTCCATCTTTATTCTAGGAGACCCTTTAAAATATTCCAAACTGAGTTATTTTGGAGCCCTGTCCAGTCCAAGATCCAGATCATAAGAGGCCTGACAGGCAGGCCTATTCCCACGGATCCAGCCCCGTCCTTTCCTGAACTCCGTCTCCGGATCTTCACCGTTTATTCCCCCTCTGCCTTCCAAAGAGGGGGTCGGGGAGGGGTATGCGCTGTTCAAAGACGCGTAATCCGAAAAGAGAAGCGCAGAAAATACCATCCGCTGGCCCAAATTAGTGTAGGTTTGCCTCTGCTGGGAGTGTCTGCAACTTGTTGCGCGCAGTTGGCAAAATATACAGCTATGAGGAACAGCCTCGGTCGGAACAGGCTGGTCTATAAATAGTGATGATCAAAACTCTTGCAATAACAACACCAACAGCGTGTAACATTTGAAAGTGTTTCTTCAACTTATTCTGAGGAATAACAGGAGCGCTTAAAACAAAAAAACGTAGTACTTTAAAAAAAAAAAAAAAAATCACGTCGTAAAACGCGTGCAAAACGTCAGCGATAGGCCCCCTCTCGTTTTCCAAAAGCTCCCAAACTTTTTTTCCCAGGCCGTATTTCCTGCGTTTGGAGAGGAGACCCAGTTAGGAGTCTCTGGTTATTTGGAGCTGAGGCTGGATTTCCTTCCCTCGCATTCCCCCCTGAGCAAAGAAGCAGAATATCCCCCCAGAGCAATAAAGTAAAAGCCCTCGGATATCTCTTCGGTGGGATTAATCAAAAACCGCCCCACAAACAGCACTATCTCCTTATCTCAACCAATTCCTTAGGTCTGGATAGCACTAGTTTTCGCTGGCATGCATGTGTCCAACAAACACAACACTGTGCGCTCTGGCTGTGGTGCGTCCTCTTCCGTCCGCCGCTGGTTGCCTCCCTTTCTCTCCCCCCCCACATAGCTCTCTGCTGGAGTTGGGGGCTGAATAAAAACAGACCTGCAGCGGGAGCTTGCGGCTGGTTTTCCGTCTTATCCGGGCGAACGTAATACCTCCACTCCTGTAACTACCACCATCTTCGCTGAGACTGGGTCGGAAATCCTCCCCCAGCTGTTGTAGCGGTGCGGGTTGGTGGGACCAGCCTGTCAAGCAAACCACAGTTTCAAAAAACACGGTTTCCGGTCTTGCCTTTCATGAAGGCCAATAAGATTGTTAAATATTTCCACGTGTGATTAAAACAAATATCACTTTACATTGTCTGGTACATCGGCGGATACAGACAGGCCTACAGGGTAGCTCTGATAGATAAACTGTCCTTTGTTGGTTAAAGAAGAACTACTCAAAGACGATTCTGCCATTTAAACACCACAGTAAAAGCGAAATAGTAAAAGGTAATAAATGTACAAATAAATTAGAAATATTAAAATATATAAGTTACAACAACATCGATGACAACAACAAAAATAGCTCATGTTATTAACTGACCGTTAATATTCCAGCTTTAGCTTAAGGCTAGCTATATCTGTTTAAAAACAAGCTTATTTTAAAGTATTATTGGTTTAAGTTTCAGACACAATGGTCATTTATCAACAGAAAGATAAAAAGTAACGTTATGTGAGTCAGAATTAGCCCAGAAGAAGGCACAGTTTCCATTATGTAACGTTAACATATGCTAAACATTAAATAAAACACATTTTGTTCAATGACGCCATATGACTAACGTTATATAACGTTATAATCAGAAATATAGCTAACACAGTGTAGCTAAATAATAGATCTACTGATGCTCGCTGTATTTGGACATTATTGAATTTCATCAGAATGATTCATGCAGTTGATGACAGTTGATGACAGTTAATGACAGTTGATGACAGTTGATGACAGTTAATGACAGTTGATGACAGTTAATCTTAAACGGCTATTTCAATGCTAACTGTTAGTTAGTTAATTTCTAGCTCTGTAAGTTAACTAACGTTACATTAGTTAGCTAGCTGGTATGAATATCTCCATAAGAAGAAGGTATAACTTGCCCGCTGGCCGAATATGATAAATATGAGCCTAAAAGTGAACTAAATTAACATGACGTATTTAACAAACTAGTACCAAAGTAAAATACCAACAGTTTAGCGCCTTTAATTTGAAGGCAGACTCTGACCTCCGGTATCTCCCCGGTTGTCTCTGCCTAACTCGACAGTTGGTGCTGGGTGGGTGTCCGGAGTGGAGCTCGGCTGCGTTCAAGTCACATGAGAATAACCGCCATAACAGTGTCTGCTTTTAAAGCCGCCAACACTGAGGATTTCTGTCCGATTGTCGTTGCTACTGTTAATTATTATCACACCCTAAACACTCAACTAGCACTACTAAGTCAACCAATTGTCCTAAATAAATATTATTAATTACACTGCCAACCACAGGGTAGAAATAGAGGTGCCCTGCCACGACGGTTAAAGAGGTTCTTATATATATTTTTGTTTTGTTTACAATATAACTCCCCAGGACTTGTTTGTTACAGAGATCATATGTTTCCATTTAGCTTATTGCCTGAAACATGACATGGACGATATTATCAAGGTATTAACCTATCCCAGTTTTTCCTATTTAATGTAATGCAGCATAACAACACATTGGAAGGGGGTGCTAATCAGCAAAACTTTGGTGCATTAAATAACCTGCTCCAGACAGCAGTATGGACCAGTTAGTTTGGGCCTAAAGGCATTTGATATCACATTATAGTATTAATATGTAGCCTAATTGTAGAGAATTGTATGAAATTAGATAAACTTGACTCACTCAAAAAAGCTATTATTATTGTTTGCCATTTTCAAAATACCTGGGAGCAGTAGTCCATGACTGTTATTTCACTTTTCAGATTCAGACTGTTTTTAATGTTAGTTGCTGATAAAAGTGCTCTGATTGTATTTAAAGTGGGGGTGGTGGAAAATCGTTTGTACTTAATTATCTCACAATACAAGACAGATGGGAAAAAAACACTTTCAAACAGGGAACTTAATATCAAGCAACAATCGTGTTTTGTGCAAATCTGGAGTGACAGAAAAAGGTGCATTTTCTTGACCATTCTTTAAATTTTCCATTTATTATATTATTATTATTATTATTATTATTATATTATATTATATTATATTATTATTATTATTATATTATATAGTATTGGAATTCACTTGACAAAGACACATTTCAATTTGTAGCACCTTTATTTTTAATATCTGGGGGTGTTTGTTACTGTATCATGGGAATAGTTTTGGACATTTCAATAATGCAAATATAGAAAATAAGGAGGTATGAAAGGAACTAGTCAGTTTGGCAAAAGTTATATCTCCAAGGTCAAGTATATTGAAGAAGGAAATACTATGAGGAAGAAAGGAGGATGGTTTATTGTGCAGTGACCTATTACACAATAAAGGGCAAATTGTGTAGAGGAAAAACAAAAGTATCGTTAATTGTACTGGAGGCATGTTGGCTATCAAATACCCAAGGTGGTATGTGCTCCATTAGTTCCATTAACTGCTGAAGAGATTGAGACAAGGTAACAGGGTTATAGTGACGGATTCCGTGTGCGTGTGTATCTGTGTGTATGTGTGTGTCACCCTTTGAAGAAGCAATAATATTTAAACTTTGAAGCCAATAAAGCAAGTAAGCCTCTCGGCATCATTCAAAAGTGTGTGTGTGTGTGTGTGTGTGTGTGTGTGTGTGTGTGTGTGTGTGTGTGTGTGGGGTGGGTGGCGTGTGTGCATGCTTATGTTCTACAGCTTACACGTGAAGCTTGTTTGTCGAGTTGATAAAGCTGCACTGATAAGTCTGTGTTAACATTGTGCCTACAAACCTCTGCCTGTCAGCTCAGTAAACACTGATTATATACAGAATATGAGCTCAGACGCATATTTAAATGTCTCGCATTTATTACGTGTGCACAGGTGTGTTCATGGCTTGTGAGTGTTGGTGTCATACTGGTGTGGTTGATGTGAACTTCTTACCTTTGGGTCAGCTGCAGGACAACTGCAGATTTTCTTCAAAGTATTTAAGAGAAGAGAAGTGACAAATAGGCTTAAATCTACTCATTTGAAATGGAGAGGGCTTCTTCTTAAATATGTTCCACTTTTAAGAAGCCACGGTATTAGCAATATTAGCATTTTTTATTAGGTTTTTGCTATGCTTTCATCATGGCTTTAGGTACGGCAGTGTCGGTTGGTTTCTACTTCTTTGGTCCAACAGCATTTCCATAAAATCTAGTACAGACATTCATGGTGCCAAGAGGACGAATCTTAATTACTTTATTACTAGTGCCACCAGCAGGTAAAAGTTTTCACTTATCCTGTAAAATATCTCCTCTACTCAGTGAATTGGCACAACATTTGGGACACACATTCATGGTTCCCAGACTGACTGGTAAAGATCCTCTGTGAAACATTTGTCAGAATCTACTGACTAAAATGGAATATAATAGTATGTTTTCATTGTATCGCTGCATTTTTGTTATGTTATGTGTGCGTGTTGCACGTGTCATGGCCACCAAAGTTTCTTCCTTGCACTTGGAAAGGGAGGGTGAAGCGAGTGAATTGTAATCTGCAACACCTACACCTTTAAATTTCCAGTGTGTATAATTTAGGATCTATTGGCTGATTAATGTATAATCATCTGAATATGAGAATCATTTTGTTTTCGTTACGTTAGAGTTTCGTTACTTCCATGGAGATGACACTAAATTCTACACACTGACTCTGTTAGCACCACCATCAGTATTTGCCCAGTACTTTGTTTTATGTCCAGTTAACGTTCCCATCAGCCTCAGCTAAACTTTGGTTAAGTTCTAATTAGCAAATATTAGCTGAAACTAAAGTGCCTTCTTAATATCAGCATGTTGGCATCCTGAACTTAGCATTTAGCTCAAACCATTGCTGTAGACTCATCTTGTTGTGGTCCTTTTTTTCTGTTGTAGCTTCTGACTCAACTACAGGCTATACATTTGGATTCCATGAGACCTTTATATATTACTTTGATTGACTTTGGGTTTATTTTATTGTATTTTATTTTACTTCTTTAAACATTCAAATAAATCCGTCAATCCACTAGTTGAATCTAGTATCAGTAAAAATGACAGACCTATATACTATCAAATCCATAGACTATAGACAGTGCCTAAATGTCCCACTAAACTCTAAACTAAAAAAATAAAAAGGACAATGATCCATCCATCGTTTATCTAGATTATTATCTAGACCCACTGAGGGAAAATGAATGAATGGAAAGAGACTGAATGTAAATATTTATAGTACAGTATGCTCCAGAAGAGGTTGTCACACTGACAGAGAAAATGTTTTAGCAGAATTCCTTAAATGTTGCTCCCAGTATATATTCACAATGTTTTTTAAAGCAAAAATAGTTTGAATTACCTGAGAAAGCAGTGAGAGGTTTGACCATTAACATACCTATTTTATACAAACTTGACACCCAGACTGAATAAACATTTTGTTTCACTGTATTGATTCTGTTTGAACCCCCAAACAAATCTTAGACGTGGGCGGTAATTCAGAGGTCTGTATCCAAACTAACAGTGAACCTTCATTGAGCAAGGTTTTACATCAGCAGAAAAAAAAAAGCTGTTTTAACTGAGAATCTGAAGGCTAAAATGAACAGGGCGCTGGAAGAAATTGAGCATGGTTAAAGGAAATCAGAATCAGAATCAGAATCAGAATTTTTTCATTTTTTTGCCAAGTAGGTTTTTACGCCTACGAGGAATGTGACTTGGTGCAGTTGGTGCATAAAATATACACATATACAAATACAAATATACAAATATACAATTATTCAAATCACACAAAAATCACACAGAAAAATAAAGTACTTTCAAAAATAAATAGATAAAGATAAGAAGAGAAAGAGAAAGCTGTGCAGAAGAACGTGGGTGCATTAATGTAATGCATACTTTATATACAGGGTGGGTATAAGAGTCAATGACAGTGGGTAATCTGGGCCTTGTTAAGGAGGCCAGCTGCAGACTATCAGTCAAAGACACAAATGCTACAACATGCATACACAGATGTAAAAAAAAAAATGTATTAAAAAGAAGTCGACACTGAGAGTCAAAAATAGTAATCATTATCTGTCATGGTGATGTGTCACATTATGGTTATACTGTTGTGTTACAGTACATTTTTAAGTCATATTAAGTTGTATCATTCATTACAGACTGATGCATGTAAAAACAACTTTTAATGAATGACATTTAAATGTACATTCATAAAAGGGCTACTTTGTTAGTATATATTGTCATCATGTGTCCAAGACAAAATCCTGTACATGTTTCTTATCTGATACAGACCTGAGTGAGTCCTTGTCACAGTTGGGAGGGCTCTGCCATATTGCTGGGTATCTGACTGCTGTGGGAGTGTTTATGTTAGCAATATGAAACTAACTTCAGACAGACCACGGCTGTCAAAATACTCTTGGGTTTCACTCTGATACACACATACACTCTTCTTGCCAAACAGACAATACAATTTACTGCTTTGGATGAATTTAACTTAACAATACAGAGATTATAACAAGATTTAATCATGTCAGAGACTATAAACAGGGAGACGTTTGAGATGAATTGTATGCTATGTAACATGCTATGTAATATGCTATTTAAATGGGTTCTCACTGAATGGATTAAAGACAGATAGAACTCTTGGAGCAAAAGTGAGGTTTTCCTCATGTTTTTCTTTTTTTTCTGGCAGGGAATGTCCTTCTGTTTTCTGCTTTTCCCTGTAATAAAATTCAACTCTGGCAGTTGACATAAAGAAATAGTCTTTCTACCATAGACTCCGCTATCTTGTTAGTCTTATGAAGACATTGAATGGAGGCGCCTCCTGGTGGCTGTTTTCAGTCACTACAGGGGATAACCAACAGATATACCCCCCCCAATTATTATTTTATTGCTAATGGGTTTTTGTTGTTTTGTTTTTTTGTGCTCATCCAGCTGTTACACATTTAATCAAGTTTCTCATTCATACAATGCTGATCAAATGAGACTTTAATATTTAATTCTGAAGGTGGCAGTTTGTCCGAAGCAGAGCTGTGTGTGGTGGGGATGAGAGCTGGTGCTTTCTGCTTGTGTTTGGCCCATATTTTCCTGCATTTTGCTGCTAAACAACCAAATGATATGAATTATGTATTGTTTCGGTGGAAGATATTTCATCTGTGATGTATGCCTTTGTAGCCTCACAAAGGAAACCAGGCCTGCAGATTTTTTTTTGTTTGTTTACTCAAAAGAAATCACTCAAAAGAATGACAATTACAAACAGGCCTAAAAGAACAAGGAAAAGATTACACTTTTAAAGGAAATGCCCATGTGGTATGCAGCCGTGTTGAGGTAAAGCTGGTAAACAGTTCAGAGAGCTGAAAAGGCCACGGTGGCATTAAATACAAGCTTACATGAGAGAGTTTTGAGGAGATTGCATTCAATTCAGTCTCAGTGCAGTCTTGAGAAATGTTAAAATAAAACCTGTTTCTTTAATGAATGTAGTATAGTACAAGAAGAAAAATGACAGTACAGTATACAGTAGTGCATTACAGTACAGTGACTAAACATGGATGAATCACTGCTAAATAAAACACTGAGAGCACCCTTCTTTCTATTTTATTTTCGCACCACGGAAAAGATTCACCCCAACGTGATAACGACCTACATTGGCTTAACCGTAAAAACACAGCACAGCAGTTTGACTGAATCGTCAGACTTTGCAAACAACACAGAAGACAAAAGAGCGGCCACATTTACTGCCAGCATATTTCTCTGAAGAAAAATTAATGTAGAAACTTGAAAACAGTGAGAAACAAGAAAACAATCATTCTCAGATATCATTACCATGAAGGGTTATACAGGAAATAGACGTCTTTGATAATTTAGTGTCATCATGTTTTGGAAGTTTGTTTCCCCTGCACACATTCATCACACTTAGCAGACATCTT
This sequence comes from Dicentrarchus labrax, assembly GCF_905237075.1. Lineage (NCBI taxonomy): Eukaryota > Metazoa > Chordata > Actinopteri > Moronidae > Dicentrarchus > Dicentrarchus labrax. The sequence goes on along the minus strand of NW_026136721.1, from coordinate 15,956,810 downwards.
AATGGCTTCAGATGGAAAGTTGACAACAAGCCACTTTTTCTAAAAATGTTTCGAACAAACCACAGTCAAAACCTACCTAAATACCAGAAGGGTGTCATATAGGAGAATGTGTACCAGAGAGTTGTTATACAGTCATAGAAAAGGATATAATAATCAATTGGGCACACTTTTCATCTACAACTTATCTAAACTGTCCCATTATAGTAAAAGCCATCCATTCGGTACTCCATGCAGGTAAAAACAAGCACTAAGAAGTACCCTGACCCAGGTCTGCTTGGTACATCATTGCATGTTTTTGTACTCTCACACTCTCTCCCTGCTCGGTCTCCCCCAAAGCCAGTCCCGAAAATCACAGCAGTGGGGATTATTTAAGGAAACTGTCTGGCTGCCGCTGCTGCCATCTGCCTCCTCTGTCCCTCCTCCTGCACCCCTCTCCCCCATCTCACTGCCTTCTCCAGCGATTCTTTGGTTTCTCCTCACACTCAGGACCCTCACAGGTGCCAGGGAGAGGAGGCGGGGGTGTAGGTGCGGCCTTCGCTGGGGCAGGCGTGTCTGTGGCCTTGCTGACACTGCTGAGCAGAGCCGGGAGCTCGTGTGAGATGGCCCTCTCTATCTTCTCCAGCAGACAGCCACCGGTCCAGCTGCAGTGGGAGGAGAGCTGCTTGAAGCTGGAAACCGGGTTCACACCGAAAAAGTCCTGGTAGGCCTCCTTGTTGGGCAGGTCGAACTTGCTAACATTGGTTTTGGCTAGAATAGATTTGAAGATGTAGTACTTGTCCGGGTCGTTGACAATGTCTTGGAACACCTCGTAGGGGTCGCTGAACCAGCCCAGCTTGTCATAGTAGGTCTGTAGGTAACGGTCCACCAGCAGGGCGTGGATGCGCACACGGATGCCATGCTGGCGGATGAAAGCGATCTTGTTCTCCATCTGATTCTCAATCACCTGCAGGGGAGTATGAGAGGAGATGTAGGGAGACAGAAAGTATGAACAGACAGAAACTTTGAATTATTGTCAACATTATTGTGAATTTATCTCAGAGACCTCATGAGTGTACTGAACTCTGATGATGACGATGCAATTACCAAATCCATTTCTTGCTATCTTAGGTCAAGGAATCATATTGTCAACAAAACTGAGTCAAGAAGTCAGACCTGGTTGAGGTCCTCCAGCAGAGAGGTCTCCTCCTTCATGAAGAGCTCTCGGCTGGTGTCCTCAGCGTAGTCCTGTTGCCAGAAAGAGCTGACGTACACCCGAGGGGGCTCTGTGACGTTGATCAGGGGCGCCATGCTCCAGAACAGGGCTCCGTAGACCCTCATCAGGTCCTGGGTGGACAGACTGTCAGCCTTGTTGAGAATGAGACGAATCTGGGACTCGCGGCCCTTCATCTGCCTGAAGAGCATCTCCAGCTCCCCACCCACGTCCAGCTTGGTGGGGTCGAACACCAGGAAGATCAGATCCGCTCGATCGATGAACCACTGGCACACCTCACTGTAGGGGTAACCTGAGGGAGAGGAGGGTGGGCATACGATACATAGTAAGATAAATGTTTTAGTTATTTCAACATTTCAAATATGAAAAGCTTTCTTTGAGAGTATTTTTTATTAACACAAACAGGTCAGACTCATGTTGTCAATGGGATTAGCACATGTAGCACAGAAAAAAACAGACTTTTACATTATATGCATTTTAGCCCGGTAATCTACAAGGAAACCTTTGATTTGGCACAAATAGATGTGTTAAACAGGATTGATACACACACTTTTAATTAGTCTGTGTCCCTTTTGTTACAGACAGAGCTTAGTGGTAAACCTGTCTGTTAAAAATGCATCATAAACCACTGTACAACTTTAATAATTGATACATTACGTATTGTGGTTGTGGTGAGTGTGTGTGTGTGTGTGTGTGTGTGTGTGTGTGTGTGTGTGTGTGTGTGTGTGTGTGTGTGTGTGTGTGTTTACATTGATTGCAGGCTTATTAGACTGCCTGTCAGCCTACCTGCCTTTCTGTGTGTGTGTGTGTGTGTGTGTGTGTGTGTGTGTGTGTGTGTGTGTGTGTGTGTGTGTGATGTGTTGTATTGATCCTGAGTGTTGTGGTTATCACTGTCTAATGATACTGATGTCTGTTTGATGTTGCAGATACTGTTGTACCTACACTGAAAACACACTCTGCTGGATTCCCCTGACCACAGTTATTACAGTTTGATCTTATGGGTTTCAATGGAAAATCTGAGCTTCATAGATGTTTAATCAGAAGCTTGTTCGTTCTGATAGAGGACACTTTTTAGCATGACACAAACAAAAGACAGCTTTGATATGAAAATATTGCCATTAGTAACCTCTCTCCTGCTGCTTGCGGTTTTCAATAATGCCGGGTGTGTCGACGAAGGTAACTGTCTCCAGCAGCTTGTGGGGCATCTCGATGCCCACCAACCGCTCGAGGAAGCCTTGGCCGAACTTCTCCAGGGGGGAGAAGGACCGGGAGCTGTCTGCTGCCATTACGATGCCCTCTATGGTCCGAGTCTTCTCACCGTGCATTATGACCGTGTACTCTGAGGTGGTGGGCTCAGCACCTGATGGACAGATGAAGACAGAATGATTTAACCCTCCCACTGCCTTGGAGGCAGGCCAACTTCACCAGGCAATAGACCTTTTTGATAGCAGCCATTTTGACATGAAATAGTAGGGTAAACACAGGTGTGATTATTAACTATTAAAACACACAATATTATATTCCTGCCAATAGATCCTCCTACATGTTACACACTAGACCTTTGAATTTTTAGGTATTTATACTTTACTTGAGTTTTTCCATTTTATGCTACTTTATACTTCTACTCCAGTAGGCTACTACATTTCAGAGGGGAATATTGTACTTTTTGCTGCACTACATTTATATGACAGACATACTTACTTACTTCAGACATAGACTTACTTACAAGTTACTTTGCAGATTCATATTATTTACATAAAATATAATCAACCGATAAATCCTGCTGTAGTGGCATAGCTACCCAGCGGTATATAAACTAGTTAAAGTTGTCTCCACCTTTACCCACAACATTAATGTGACGCTTACATATTAATGCATCAATCAGATTATAACAGTACCTTTACTTTTGTTACTTTGGATAATACTTTTGAACTTTTACTCATGTGAAATTTGGAAGTCAGGACTTCTATTGGTACTAAGTAAAAGTTATAAATACTTCTTGCACCACAGATGAAAAGTAAAAGAGTGAGTAACTAACACAATGATATAATTATGAATCTTCATCACTACTCTGGTGATTTATACTTATTAAATCGGTTGATCGCTGTGCCTCTCTGTTGTGCTCTCACTGACGAGCTACGCCACAATCAATCAATCAGGTTTTATCAGTGCGAACCTGTGTAGAGTCCCTGTGAGGTGCCGTGGAGACCCAGCAGGTAGTTGATCATGGAGGACTTGCCAACGCTCCATGGCCCCAGGAATAAAACCATGGGCTTAGAGGTGATCTCGCCATCTACACGGTTGAAAGACAGACATAAGAGAAGGTTTGAGAAAGAACCAACATAGCAAAATTTGCTTTGGGAAAAAAGTTGTATCATAAAGCTTTTTTTCAGGTTGCCATGTTGACCTGCAATAATATCTTGTATCATATTGTTGAATACCAGGATACAAGGCTCCTAATTCATTATACTTGATATTTCAAACAGCTCACAAGTGCATTGTGTTCATAATCTTTTAACCAAAGCAGAGCTATGATTGCTGGCCTGTAAAGATATCCCTACATCTAGTTTTTGCCATACTGTTAAAGGACTGTGAAGCTTATGAGTCCGCCAATCTCCTGGTTCCTCAACTTCTCTCAGCAAGGACTGACCAAAACACTATACATTCTGCATGAATGTTCATGGTCCTCAGACACTACTACAAGTTTTTTTAGCAATACATTTTCCCTGACATTTAATCCATTCTGACATCCTGATTTTGTATATGTCTTTCCATTCTGCACCACAAGGGGTCCCAGAGTCACATGGTACAGTCTGAAATCTTAATATACTCCCTCCCCTCAAGCACGATGGAACAAAGTTGTAGGGAGTCTGGCCCACATAACATTCCCTTTAATTTTCAGCAGACAGACTCCTTATTGTGCCTCTCTGTGTGCCTGGTTTGAATAATGTCAGGTCCTGGCTCTATTTCTTCTAAATTATGACTTTGTTTGTACTTTGCTGTTTCTGTGCTGCTCCGGTTTATTTAACCATGTACTGTATGGTGTGGTTAACTGATTAAGGTGGTTGAGAGCTGTGAAGTGATGTGTTTTTGGTGGATAGTAATGTTGAATATATATATATATACACACATATATATTAACATGGAAATTCATTGTTGGAAAAAGAAAATGGTAAATCAATATCAGACGCCATGCAGAATGACAATATTTTCATATTTTACAGTGCTTGTTTTATTCAGCTTGGTGCCAGAGTCGTGGTGTCTGGCTGTCATTTACAACAAAATGTTACGGGGAAAGATTTGGAGTTACCACTCTGTTTTTTTTTTCATTTCCAGTTTTACATTACAGAATCTGATCTAAACCACAGTTAAAGCAGTGTTGCCTTCCAAGTGTGTAGGAGAAAAGGTGGCTGTGAAACTCTATCTAGAGCCAGTGTTTGGTTTGGTTCTGGGCTACTGTAGAAACATGGCTGTTCAATATGGTGGACAACAACTATTCCACTTGACCTTTAATGTCATAAATAGACATAAAACCGTTGCTGATATGGGCCTGCAAAGAGACTGCTGAATTAACTACTGTTAATGCTTCTGTGCATGCTGTTGTATCCAGGTGTAAGTCCCAACAGGAAGCTGATTTACCTGTGACTTCATGCTGCCTGAGCTCATTGTACTTGAAGGCTTGCTCCATTGGTTTGATGGCAGTGTGGTAGATGTTCAACAGCTTCTTCATAGCAGCTAGAGAGAGAGAGAGAGAGAGAGAGAGAGAGAGAGAGAGAGAGTAATAATTGGGATGTAATGGTGAGAAGACATTTTGGACAAGAGTATTATTAATGTTCTTGCTACCATTACTGATTACAACAATTTCTTTGGCAGTCCATGATGAATCGCCCGCATAAAGTTTATTGAATCGAGCTGAGGTGATTAAGAGACTGGCTCTGCTGCAGCACTTTGGCCTCTCTGAAATGAACCAATCTGGTTTAAGAGAACAGAGGGGCTTTCATGCCGAGGACAGAGTTACACTTTTGCACTGATTAATCACCTGCCTCTAGACATGTCTGCACTCTCACACAAGTACACAAACGGGTATATGCACGCATACAGTACACACACTCACGCCTAACAGCCCCAGGACCTAGACATCATGAAGCAATTTTCAGAATAGTTTCAGCAGAAAAGCCCCCCAAAAATTGTCTCAAACTTCCTTTCATTCACATGCAAACACATCTGTTTTTCTTTTCCATGAACAAAGTAGCTGTAAACATTATGCTGCATTTTCATTTCAATACAGAACTTCAGGCATTTCTGCAGCATACAGCTGAGAGACATTTGAAACTGTGGGCAGCAGGGAAATGCTTTATGTCCTTTCACTGCAATAAATCAGTAATTCTTTGAGACGTCTTGTTCCTCACCTGAGAACTCTGCTGAGGGTTCAGCAGTAGCCAATCGCAGCGTGTCCTCGATGTGGGAGCGGTCCCTCAGTGCCTGGCCTGTTGGCACCTCTTTCTTGTGTTCTACTTGAAGGATCAGACTGTCAGTCAGCTGTTAAGGTCAAACGCCCTGCTATGCATTTACTCATGACTGTAGGAAAGTAATAGTGGTGGAATGTAACTGTAAATTAGGTAGGTCTACTTCATATCTTTAAGAGATATGTGGTTCACATAGGACAGCAACACTACAAACATATGATAATCTTTTAGAATATGATGCACTGCTGTAAATTAAACCCAACAGTACATAAAGTAGTTCAAATATGCTCAACCATAAACAACTATGGCAGTAAAATGCAACATTCACATTAATGCAGCAGTAAAAACATCTTATATAATAACAGTAAAACATGATTTTTTTCCTGCAGAATAAGTGACTTTTGATGCGTTCAGTACATTTTGCTGATATATTTATATAGGCTACTTTTGATTAAAGCAGCAACTTTCATTTTTTGTTGATTGTGGCAGCACCTGTAATAAAAAGCTGTAGTGTTTCCACAGCTTTGTTTCATTGATTTCAAAGGGAATACAATAGGGAAAGATAGAAATATTTGCGCTGATCTGGTTTGTTTATGTAGATCATATAGAGACATCAATTATAAATTAGGACTGTTTCGTAACCAGTTAAAAACTCCTTGAAGTAGATCAAGTAAGGTTGCAGGAATACAGGAGTTTTACTTGTATTGAGTATTCAAACAGTGGTAGTATTAGTACTTTTACTTAAACTCCCCCTCCAATCAAAAATATGTTTTTCCTTTTGTTCCTACAGTTTGATGTTTGAACTTCACTGTGCAGAATGATGTCTCTGCAAAGATTGACGAAGGATGTTTTTAAATTCATCTGCTGATAGTGGAAAGTTTCTTTGTGTTCATTAGAAATCTGATTTTACAAGCCTGATTTGTGACATCACACACAGTATGGAGGTGAATCCTGGTCCAGTATGCAACTTATATAAGTATACATAAACTTATGAGTGTGATGAAACCTGAAGCCGCCAATGCACATACACTGAGAATGGACTTTACAGTGAAGTAGGAGACATGTTGTGTCCAGCAGCTAAACTTTACAAATGAACAACATTTGCATTTGCATTACTTTTTTAATGAGGTAGAAGGAGTTGATAATGTGGCAACTATACTTTGTTTTGCAGAAGAAACATTTCAGACACACATTATTGTTCCAAGCAGACTATTTGTATACATGTCTGCAATTAAGTAAAGGATCTGGATACTTCTTCTACCACTAGAAAGTAATGCTTAATTTGACACAGACGGCCAGAAAAACAATTTTATGACAAACACTGAAGATCAATGAGACTGAGACTGAATGTCATATCTGTGAAAATCCCCTAAAGAAAAGAAAATGAGTAAAAAGCTGATGTGGTTTCAAAATAAATGTCCTCCTACAGGTGAATGGTTTCCCAAGTTGTGATTGACCGAGCTATCTGAGTTTAGCACAGGCCCAACTGTTATATCATGCTGTTGTCCATCCATCTGTCTATTCCTTTCCTCTGCTATTTTGGTTTACTTATTTTTGTACCAGAGCTTGTTGCTAATTCCCCTTTAGCTACACACAGTGTCATATTCTGGAAGTTCGGCATGCCCGAGAGAGAAAGAGAAGAAGATAGAGACCTTTGCTGTCATTTTATGACCCATCAAAGCTGGATGCCCTGTGAAACCAGACTAATATTTCCAAAAAGAATCTTGGAGCCACTTTCTAATAAGGAATATGTTATGTCAAGCTTTAGACATGGTTAGTAAATGATGTATGAACTATTTATAAGGCAGTAATTAGCCAAGAAGAACAATTTGTGTTTTGACAGGTTGTGAAAAATCCCTTCTGGCTGGTGTCTATCCTCCTCTATAATGAGTTATTAATAAATACATTTTGGTTCAGATGCCGTGCAGCCCATTTGTGGTCAAATAGTTCATTAGAGGGGTCTTTAAGGTGAATTAAAGCGCTAGCTTCAAAGACAAAGCTAATTATACTAGATGAGGATAGACACCAGTTGCAGGGGGTTTGCACTATGGGGCAACCCAAAACCTGTCCTTATTAATGCTCTTTTAAAACTTGTATGAATGATTTATCAACCATTGATAAAGCCATTAATTACAACTTAGAAACAGCTAATAAAAGCTTATATACCCTATTAGAGAGCAGTTACAAATCCTTAAACAATCTTGATTTGAAGTTTCCAAAGATTGTTTTGTGCTCCGCCGTTTCTCTCCTTTGTGTAAGAGGTATTATCCTTGCTTTTGGAAAAACTGTGTTGTATTATCACTGTCGATAATGGAACAAAACCAAAAAATGTGACACTGCTCATGCTATAAATGAACAGCAGGCTTTTCCTGACTGCTGAAATCATTATTGTGGATATCCAAGGAATTTTCAACAACCCAAAAAAGAAACATAAAACAACCTCCACTGACGCACTAGTGTATTGACTGAAGTAATGCAGAGAAAGTGACGGGAAACTCTTTTAAGACTCCGCCATCATCCTTTATAGCAGGTGTCAACACCCAGACACCAGTTAATGGCCTGCTTCCTTAATTACAGAAGCACCAACTGGATGGGAACAGATTTACTGTAACAGGATCCCTCCTGCTCTACTTGTCGCTGCTTGGACTGTCTGACAGAACGAACGCAAGACATCGACCTCTGGTGTAAGTTACCTTCTGCTGCAGCTTCACTTTTGAGATGACAGGAGATTAACTTAAATGCTATGTAAAGTTAGACGTACTATAAACCAAGATGGTGTCATCTTTTTGTACCTTTGGTTTGAGGCTCCTCTGCAGTCACCTCCTCCACTGTTGCCTCCTCAATGACATCTACAGATGCCTCCTCCACAACAATCGCCTCTTCCACAGTGGTTTCCACTGATTCCTCTTCCACAGCTACATCCTCTATAGATTCTTGTGTGACCTCCTCCCCAACAGGCTCTGGATCCACTTCAGAGATGGCCTCTGGTTCCGGTTCAGGCTCTGGGAATCAGCTCAGGCTCTGCAACCACTTCAGTCTCCGGCTCTGCAACCACTTCAGTCTCTGGCTCTGCGGTCATCTCTGGTTCTGATTCAGGCTCTGGCGCTGCTGTCACGGTTTCAGTAGGTTCTTCCTCTTCTGGTTCTGATTCAGGCTCTGGCTGTGCAGTCACCTCTGGTTGTGAAATTACTTCAGGCTCTGGCTCTGCAACTACTTCGGCCTCTGGCTCTGCAGTCCCCTCTCGTTCTGATTCAGGCTCTGGTTCTGATTCAGGCTCTGGTTCTGATTCAGGCTCTGGCTCTTCAGTCTCCTCTGGTTCTGATTCGGGCTCTGGCTCTGCAGTCTCCTCTGGTTCTGATTCAGGCTCTGGTTCAGCCTCAGGTTCTGTTGTCACCTCTGGCTCTGTTTCCTCAGGTTCAGAGTCTATTTGAGGAAGCTCTACCGCTTCTTCTTCTGGTTGGGATTCAGCCACTGCAACCTCCTCCTCAGCAGCGGTAGCTTCCTCCTCTGCAGCCTCGTGTGTAGAGGTTTCCACACTTTCCTCCTCAGCAGCTGCCTCTACATCCTCCTGCGTGTCCTCACCTTCTGGTTCCTCGGCTGTTTCTTCAGCTTCAGCAGTGGGTTCGTCCTCTTCTGGAACTTCTTCCTGAGGTACAGTCCACTTCCTCTTCCTGATGGGATAACTCCTCCTCTGCTTCCTCCTCTCCTTCAACCTCAGCTACCTTCCTGTCGTCTTCAGATAATGCATCCTCATCTATCTCCTCCACACTGTGATCCTCCACTGACTCAGCCTCCTCCTCAGATGTCACCTCCTCTTCTTCTACCTCCTCCTGGGAAACTACCTCCTCCTGCGCTTCTTCTCCATCACTTGTTATCTCCTCAGAGGAAGTGTCCTCCTCCCCAGGAGCTGCTTCCTCCTCCTCCACCTCCTCATGCACGGAGGTGGAAGCTGGCTCTTCTTCAGTATCTGAGGCTGATGGCGGTTTGGTGCAGGGCTGGCACATGGCCCTCTCTGGGGCTGGAGTGTCATTGGAGGAGCTCTGGCTGGCGTGCTCTTCTGTTGTGTCACATCCACAGGAGAAGAGGTCTCCCTCTGGCTGCTGGAGCTGCAGATGCACCAGAGGCTCCTCATCGTGGATGGAGGAACCTGCAAGGAGGTCTAAGAGGAGAGGACAAATGATAAGACAAGATAACTATCTGTGTAAGTGTCTCTTTCCAAAACCATTTCAAACATTTGAATGTATGAAATTACAAATAAGATCTTGGAGCAAAAATGTAGAGTCCACCAAAAATTTTCAGAAATAAATTTAAATTCACTTATTTGTTTCTTGGCAAAACATGCACAGCAATAATATTACATAAAATGTATCTCCAGGGATCTTTTCTTTACTGTTGTCAGACACTTACACAGACAACAAAAGTAAAAAACAAGCACTTTTACTTAGATAGTGCATTTGTTTAATGTGAGATAATGTTGGGGCCACTGCAGGCCCTTTCACCAATATATTCTCCTCTAACTGAATTAAGGGTTTATTTTGACCAAAGCAGAGTTGGAACAGGAGAAAGACTAACAAAGAGTTCTATTTAATTTCTGTCCCATTGTTTTGGTCTGAGATCCAGTGGCAAATAAATTTCGTACATTTAAAACCTTTAATTAAAGAAGTCTAGGACAAAATTAAAAGTCAGGATGTTGGCGAAATGTTATATTCAAAATAATATGCATAAAGTAAACAAATATGAGACAAAAGAAATGCATTGCAATATATTTCTGGCCAATCAGACTGCATGGTGTCGTAGGACATCTCCAGTCTCCAGTCACCTTTGTTTGTTACATCAGTGCTTGACCAGTGCTCAGTCACTTTGCAAGAACACCACAGATCAGATGTTCAGCACCTTCCAGATATAAGACTCAGATTTCAGCTCCTTGAATGGTGACACTAAAGCATGGACTATTTGAGGCCAATGTGCAGTGGACAGTTCTGTAGAGAATTTAAAGGAAGACAGCTGAGTGCACAGGGTAGCTAAGAATAGAACAATGTATTTCATGGTATCAAGTTATTACTGTTATGTTTTAAACTAATTAATAGAAATGTCTATGATACAAATAATAAAAATATGATTGATGATAAATACTAAAATAATAATAATGTCTGCATTCTTATCACATAAACAGGTCACATTGCTGCTTTTTTTAGAGGCCAAAACATCCAAAAGGCAGGTGAATTAATGAATTTGTGCTTAATCCTTTCCCTTAGTCTCCTCTTTTTCCTCTATTTCAGTGTTTCAAAGCTGTACAGACACAATTAAACCCAAACTGAATGTAAATCTGTAAGCTCAACCGTGAAGGCAAATACAGTTATATTTTGCTTAAGCCTGACACAATTTATAACCTTAAATATAATTCTAAAAAACACACAGAAAATTATTATATTCATTGTTTCTCAAGACATTTTCTGGACAGAAAATACACAGAAACGACCTGTAAACCATTAAAAAAAATCAAATATAATATATATATATTATGTATACTACAATGCTACCAATAACTAACTAAACTAAACTAAATATACAACAAATGTATGTTATGTCATATATCTTTTTATATGTTACATTGCAGTAAAATCTGAATTTTGGACTTCCATTGAACTGATCGTGCATTTATACTTCAATGAGCTGGTGGACGGTGATTATATTTTGAGTTAGGTACCTAATACCTGTTCAAAGACATAAAGTTTTCTCAAAAGCAAAGCCAAAGATGGTTTTATTCTGTCTCTACAATGCTATCACATCCAGGTAAATGGGCATCGCCTTCCGCCAGCATCATAAAGTAGAATACAGTTACTATGGCTTCAAAACAATCACAGCTAAAACAGGGGACTCCCTCTCTATTACACCACATGCGTACATGTACATTAGATACTCTTCACAACCACAGCGTACAAAGAGCACAAGGCATGACCGCCATTTAATTACAACTGCCTGTGCGGTCCTAAGACTGAGGAATGCGTAGTGGTACACAGTATGACATGAAGCAGCTAAATGCATGTCTACTGTTCATGTTACAGGATGGGGGTCAGTGTGTAGGATGAAGACTAATAGCTGCAGGCAGTGGTCACAGGTTTTACACGTTCTTAACGCTTCTGGATCAATGTCTGTCATGAGCAAGCTAATGCTAAGGAAGAAGCTAACACGTGATGACAGGGTTGGATACTCTTACTGTGTTCAACCTGCAATGACCGCTTTTTGGCCTCTTGGAGGCAGCCAAGTGACCTTTTAAATGTCATCACGTTTTAAGTTGATATGAGGAGCTTTTTATTTACACATTCAGCAGTTATGGAGTGTTTCTTAAATCTAAGTCCAGTTTTAACTCTCTTTTAGCTCCTTTTTTGGTCTGGTCTGGTTTAGTTGCTAAATGCTCCATTGTGTTGACCAGCTAGTCACTAACGGTGCCTGCCGTTAGATGCTGAGCAGGCAGTGTACAGTGGGGTTTTTGGAGCTTTATTGCTGTGAGAATAAACCAACAGTAATGTTTGGGGCCATCCAGATAATCAATGGGATGAAACTCGCTATAAAGCTCCGTAAACCAAAGGAAGCTGCAGATTTGGATGAATATTATTTGCAGGTCATCACTATGACCCATTTCACACATTGTTTTATATTGTCATTTTATACATTGTCATTATAAATAATAGTAATTATAGAATTATAGGTGCTAACCCTGCTTTAGTTGGTTATTTCTTCTTTCCCAGAAAGATGTTTTACACCCCCAGAGTAAAGCTGGATAGCAAACACAATTTATTGATTTTCCAGCATGGCCAACTTAAATAACCTATATAGTTATAGTAACAACGAGTAATGACATCTAACTAGATGTCCAACCAACCAATAAGCCTGCAGACCTGAAACCCACACAGATTTTTTCCATTACTCAGACTAATTAAACCTCGTTGGGGCTAGGTGGTGTCACAAAACTAATAGGAGAATAAGGGAGAGGTCAAGTATCATAGTATTAATGTTATCCTTACATTTATGGTAATTTATGCAAATGAACCAATTTATAGATTTGAGGTCAGATCGTCCATCCTTATTTGTTATGTTCAGCTGTGGATTATTTGTAACTGGAATGGGCATTACCAACAGCAACAGACCTGTTTCATGGCAAAGAACAGCACTGGTAAAATTATTAAAATAAACAATGGCTCATTTCCATATGGCATAGTTTCAGTTCCAGGGTATTGTGCATGCTGCCTCACTGGCGCGGCATACGAGCCACATAAATGGAACAGAACCCTCATTAGTTACACCTGTGATTCTCCTGCTGTGACATTTCAAAAGGTCTGCTGTGAAAAAGTCTACAGCATTAGCATAAAAATCATGCCATTAGTGGAAAATGCAAAGCATCCTTTGTTTGCATTGGTGTCTTTTTCTCATCTATGATGGATTTCTGGTTCCTGTATCCTGGTTCCAGATCGCTGGATCATCTTCAATTAGTTCAGCAAGTAAAATCAAATGGTAATTCTGTCTAATTATCAGGTCAGTATCAATCAACATTTGATTTTAAATATAGCTAAAAAGAATACCTGTCAATAAACTCCTGTGTTTCTGCTCTGATAATATGTTTACACGAATCACCTAATGGGTTGTATGTGGAAGTCGCATAAACAGTAGTATGGCTATCAGCTGCTTTTGTTTTAAATGTGGAAGTGAAAATATAAGTGTAAAGCCTTGAAGCTGAGTCTACCAAACCAAGATCAGCTGCCTCTAAATCAAGATGCATTTATATTTTAGGATGGATTAATGCCTAATGCTGGTTTAGCTATCCTAAATGATGCTAGCAGGACTCCATGTTCTCTAATTTTCCTGCGCCATCCTCAATGACAGATTCTTTGCCCTATTTTAAGGCCCTGAGTCACACATGAAACCATGTCGTTCTTATGATGATGCTTGTCACCTCTCGTATTTTGAAGCTTTGTTAGCTTAGCACCCTCCTGAGGGGATTGTCAACGTAAGTGACCAGAGTACATCACATTTATATTCCCAAAGGATCCACACTATGTGCAGACTGTGGAGATGAAGAGGTTTATTCCACAATGTTTTCTGTGACAGTGATCATAGTTTTGCTCTTGACTTTTACCAAAAGTGACAGTTCTCTAGTCTTATTCCAAGTAAAAGCAAAGGCCAATTTAAGAATCTGGTCATGGCAGGTCACTGTTTTGTGCGAATGCTTGGCCAGACCAATGGTAATACATTCTAATTGGCTAAAGCAACTCTCCAGAAGTTTGGGGTGCAAAGGTCTTCTGGTCTTTATCAAGCCAGATTTGTTATGTAAGTTTTATTTTGACAACTTAAGGCAGATACGTGAGAATATTACTCTTATACTCCCTCGCTGTCGCTGGCAGAGGTCAAGGTATGAGCCTGTCCGGCCTTTTGAAATTCAGATTCAATACAGAGCTCGGTAATGCTGTTGTGATCGAGCCTTGAGGGAGGTTTGGACGTTGTCCAAAGACATAGTGCTACAGCATCGTCTGCGTTGTAACATGAACAGCAGCAGCAGCCAAAATCCTGAAGTGCGCTGGTGAAGATGGGTTGCCAAAGTTAAGTAGTACAACCTAACAAGGTCAGTCCTTAATGACCATTTACTGGTTTGTTTGTTATATTGACTAAAAGCAAATTGTTTTCTGACTTTGATCCATTGATTGCCTGGTTTACGTAGGGAGCTTAATGCTAGGTACATATATATCTACAGTAAGTGTTAAAATATGTTATGTATGACATTAATATGTACAACTGATTAAAAATAACATTACCACAAGGCCTCTGCATTCATACAAGTTGTTCTACAGGCTTTTTTCTACACTGCATGCCTCAAAATAGTTCTGACGATAAAGTGGAGAGATCATTTTCTGCTGTCTTAGTAGCCAGTGATGGCTAAATTAAATTAAAGTTAACACAGTTAGGAAGATGGGAAAGATGTGACCTTGGGAGAAGAAAATATGAGGAAAAGAATGGAAGTGAAAATGAAATTGTGAAATCTTTGAGACATTTTTTAGTTAAGATTAACATTTTAAAAAGGCAGACAAGTGCACAAAACAATACATTACTGAATTAGTTGGGAAAGCCAAAGAAGCAGTAGGTTTTCTGTTTTTAATCAGGATTGCAACGTGGCTTTAGGGATGGTATGTGGGTCTCTTGATTGGTTGGTCCACACTGAAATTCTCAACAACCACTGGATTGATTGCTATGACACTTTATACAGATGTTCAAAAGAGGATGAGGATGAATCCTGATAACTTTGACTTTTGACCACCTTGAGGTTAACATTTATGGTTTTTGAGTGAAATATCTCAAAATCCATTGGAATAATTGGCACAAAATTTGGTTCAGACATTCATGTTTCTGTCAGGGTGAACTGTAAAAACTTTGGTAATCTCTTAACTTTTCTAGTGCCATCATTGGATCATTACTTTTTGCAATGCTTTGGTTTATGATCCAATAGCTGCAAAATTAATTAATTAATTATCAGCCTCAAGCAGTTCTATTTGTGTCAGGTGCTAATCCAAGATGGTGAACTTGGTAAACATTAAATCTGCTAAACATCAGCATTTTAGCATTGTCACTGTTATCATATTAGCATGCTGACATTGCCATCACGGACCCACTAGTATGGCTGTAAATTGTGTCTTGTTAGTTTACATGTAAATATTCCCAGGGTCCTGCATACCAGTCAAACTGTGGTCCTGTCACACATGGACACCACATGGGATGGTTGCTATCTGTCTGGGTACTCTGATGGTACAGTTATATACATTCAGTGTAGCAAATAGGGATAGTTATTTATTTAGCATAATTTTAGAGATTTTTAAAGTTATTTTAAAGCAGAACTAATATTTATTAGGCCACTTGGGGTCAGAGAAACAAGCCGTAAACGTAACATTGACATATTATGACCTTATAAAGTTGATATGGTGAATGTTAGCAAACAGTTGCCTACTTATGCATCAAGCAGACATGATGCAACATTAGCATTCATTTTTTGTAGTTTTGATTCTTCCTACCTGTTGAATGTAATTATAACTGACTCCTCTAGTTGCTCTGCTTTGGTCTCCACCAACTGCTGAGAAAAGATAATTTAGCTCTTTAGCTGCTAAATCTTCCAGCAGATTCTTCAAATATGTCTGCCTGCAGTTTGGTGCTGGTCAGGTACAGTGTAGCCTACTGTTTTTTTTTTTTTTTTACTAAAATGTGCCTCCTGAGAGCAGAAACAAAGTTGATGAGAGCCATGAGAGTGAAACTATTAGTAAAGTTCCAGCCTGTAAAACCAATGAGCTAAAACACACTAAAGTGCATTGTAGAGCTGTGAGGAAACAGTTGGGTGATAATTCTCATTATTATTATTCTCATGCTCTTTCACATTATAATAATTTAACCTATTGTTAATAATAAAATACTGATTAGTGTAGCTCTAAAATGTGATTTTTGATAGTATTTTTATTTACATTCATTTGCAATGCCATTGTTATAACTGAAGTTGCCTCAAGCATACATATGGTGTGTAATTATTTATTGGTTCTGAACATTGAGGGAGCATCAAATTATTGTCAGTGTTACTGTGTATCAAGACTTATGAGTGTTGTGTGCAGATCTTTAGTCTTCTTCTACCACCATTAAAGTTTAGTGTAATGTGCCTCTCTGGTGGTTCCTGCTGTCGCTGCAGTGAAGCCTGGGCACAGCACAGTGTTTTGGGGATAGAGTGGGACAGGTGCCTGTGCTGGATGGTACATCTTTGAGACAGAAATAGTCCCACAATGAGTCAGAGGGTGAAAAGAAGGAGGAATAATTCCACTCCTATTTTCAGGAAGTGTAGCACTCTTGTCCTTGCTGTGATTGTCATGAGGCTGGTCTGCAACTCTGCCGCACTATTGCTCACATTCCCTGCAACAGTGTTGGGCTGTGTGTGACTCAGTATCTCTATAAAGACCAGGAACAATAAATGCGTCAGCACCCTGTACTGATGACATGCACCCTGCCTACCGTGTAATCCGAGCATAATAGGCTCAATGAATGATGGGTTATTCTTCTTTTTATGAATCAGTGCCCAAAACAAACGTGCACAGGAACACAAAAATGCAGCGAGGACTGATTTTGCATTTCTGGCTCATTAAAAAAATTGTAAGTGGTGTGCTTTCTAATTTCTTTAACTACACAACCTGTTTGAGCTCAGCTTATCACTGCCATACCTGCAACACCATTTTTTGCAGACACATAGGGCTGTGTATGAAATATGCATCATAACACAGGGGTTACAGTTCAATATCTTGTGACATATTGCAAATTTAAAATAAAATAATTTTAGGAAAACTAAACTACTTTTAGGAGTTTAAAAGGTTTACTTCTTATGCAACCAGAACAGAACAATATAATCTGCATTTGTATTTATCACAGTCCTTGTAACATCTGATATCATAGCCCTCAACACTGGTATCTAAAGGTTGAAGTACAAAAGTACAAAAATGTATTTGATTTGTTTCTTTTCCCTGAATCAATACAATATAATAAAACAAAACATTATGATACTCAAAGGTGATATTTTCTTATTCCCCTAATGCTCACAGACACTCTTTCTCTCTTGCTAATAAACTTGTAACACCTTTTTTTGTTATAATTGTGTATGCTATCTTTGTCAAATCTCAAACTTCCTGAGACACAATCACAGATCTAAATAGGATGTGTGGAGGGGGAATGTTGCCACTTGAGCTCCATCACTAATTCAGTTTTTTTTCCCATTTACCACAACTTGTAATAGCACTTGTTTATCTAGTTGACTAACAGTCCAACTCTTTGACTACTGAACTCTAGTCCTACATGCCCTCTGCTGTGCTCTATCATGCCTGTTTTAGCTGGGACATCCCCATGACATGGACCCTGCTGACTGAAATGACAGATTAGCAGCTCAGCAGACAGAGCGGAGTGGGAGTGATGAAGCTTTGCTGAGACATTTAATGCGGCACTGACTTTAGTCGTCAACATGGAGTGTATTTGTACTCGTGTATAACTTTATGATGATCTCGTTTCAGGTCATTTCAAGTCATTGTATGCGTACATGATGTAGATGTGTGTGCATTGCCGAGAGTCTTAAAGAGATGCGTATCACTGCGTGGCACTGGTGACCACAGTATCTGGTGACTTTGTCTGACTGACGCCTGACACCTGACTACGGCAATTTGCAGAGTCCAAAATGAACCAGTGCAAGGACAGACAAGGGTATTCTCTGCCTCAGCTTTTAACAAAGCATGAAGTCACCTGCAACAGTCTGTAAAACCTGTAAAAACAAGCAGAGCAACAACTAGGATGCATAAACCTCTATAGTTTAATTATGTATCACTAATGTCAAAGCTGTAATATCCGACATGCTCATTTGAAAACCTATTCATTAATTTGACGTGGTATTAAAAGTAAGCCTGTAAAACATCAAATGCAAAAACCCTAATTTGAGCACTGACTGTTAGAGTTACACACTGCGTGCAACTGCTGTGAAAAGAGATCCAGAGGGAAAACTTATAATTACAGCCAGCTTTTGCTTTGGCTTCAGCAGCGAGTGTGACTCTTTGTAGTGAGTCCAAGTCATTCTGTTAGTGTTGTCACTGTGTTTCTCTCCAGGACAGAGAGAGTAAGCAGCAGACAGGAAAGTTTCCAGCAGCTGGTGTCACACCTCAGACTTTTTCTGTTGTACAGCCACAAAGGCTCCACACTGCACCACGACAACATACGGCACAATTTTCCTGCCCAGTCAGCTGAGTTTAAGTATGCTGTTGAGTGTGTAGACGTGTGTCAAAACTTGGAACGTATTTCAACCCAGCTCTTGCTACGTTAGGCCATACAATACAGAAAAGAGGCAATGGATGCTCTGTGTAACACTGCACATTTGAAAGACAACCTCAAACTGGCAGAAAGCAAAATGATTAGTTCATTGGTAATAAATGCAACTCATTTAGTTGCATATTTATAGTCATTAAATCAAATAAATCATAAAGAGACTGATTTTTTAACCTTTCCTTCATTAATGACGTTGAAATCATCGTCCACAGTCAACTCTTAGCAAGACACACAAAGCTCTCACATGTTCAAAGACACAGACCAAATGCATAATGTAGCTTTCTGACAGCAGTGGATCAGCATTTTCATTTCACACAGCTCTCCTGCTTAAATAACTCAATCCAATAGCACTAAAACGGTTTCACCCAAATCCCATTGCCCTCCACCATACCTGCAGCAGACAGAGCCAGCAGAGACAGCAAGCAGCACACAGACAGCAGAGACTTCATTTTGGCTGCCAGGGGCCTTCCCCTCATTTCTCCCAGCTATATATACTGTTCTGGCTGAAGGTTAGAGGGCATGCCAGTGGAGGTGGTACCCAGCAACTGCAGCCATATCAGCCATTGTGTGTCAGAGCAGCTGCCTGTACCAATCAGGAATGTTGAGAGCAGAAAGAAGCAGTAAGAAACCATGACATAGTAGTCCTGTAAACTTGTCACTAATTTTGTAGATGATGTTGATATCAAGAGATTTAAATAATATTTTAATTATCAATACCATTCAGTAGTGCTAAGAAGATAAAGAGGTAATTCTTTCGTAAAACATGCACATTTCACACAACTGGAGATTTCTAGGAGCTGTTCCTACTTAAATGGGGATTCAAATGAAACCTGTGTGCCACCGGTTTTTATCTGAAATCTGAACAACGGGCTGCAAATCAACGTCCCCACACTGCAGCTGCTGCCAAATGAGGAGTCGCTCAATGTCACCATCTGGTGGACAAAAGGGTTTATATCATGCATCACTGAATTAAACTAGGAGGCAGAGGGAGTGTAATAAAAAAAGTACAAATTTTATTTTTTTTTCATCTTTACAAAGGCCTGTTTACCCAAGTTTTTATAAACAAAATATAACAGCTTCTCATCGACCTGGACTGATGGGAAAAAAAAACATCACAAAAATATAAAAAATGCGTGTCACCAAAAATGGAAAACAGGACAAGAAAGACAGATGAAAAGACAGAAGAGCAGAACATAACAAACTGCTGTTGTGTCACAGCAAAAGAGTTTACAAAAAAATAAATGGCTAAAAAAAAATATTTTCCTCATCATTGATTCAGGCAGTACAGAACAGCAAGTGCTTCATATCAAATATCTCAAATTCCACCAAAAAGACAGCAGTGCTGCAACACAATGTACAGAAACGTTTGGGGAAAAGTGTTTAGCTGACCAAAAACACACATTAGCCTAAATTCAATTCTTACCATTGGTCAGCAAAACACCATACCCTCAAAGTTTCACAAACAAAATGAGAATTTCCCCCCGTTTGGCATGAAAAATAATTGTCTAACCAGATACAAAATTGATGTCAGTGAGTGAATAGTGTCCACGCATCGCACACAAGACAGTTTCACACTGAACACATCCGTCGTGTGTTAATGAAAAAAAATGGGAAACCCGCAATAAAGGAAACAAAATGTCAAAACAAAAGCCCGCTTTAGAGAGAGAGAGAAAACAGCTATTAGTAACATGCATTCAATTGGCAACAGAACATATAAGAGATCAAAAGACAGATACAAATCCAAATAAAAAGGAATGTTTACAGCATCAAGTCAGCATATCAAATTGAGTATGACAGGAGGGAGGCTCGAAGCAGGGATTTCCAGTCAAATTCCCGAGAGAATATATAAGCAACAAAACATGAGGTGGACAGACTTCGTGCATTTTAGAGAGATGGAGATTTTGGGGAGAGATCTACAATTCAGTTCAGTGCTTTTCATTAGAGTTCTGGACTTTTTGTGGCATCTGATGCACCGAAAATGTACACCGATCTGCAAGTACGTGCTTAGTATCACAATAAAGCTGCTGTTTTCCAGCTAGAGCTTTTCTTTCCCCACACTTATGCTTTCTGTGTTGGAGTTCAGTAAGATGTGGCCTGCCTGTGTTTTATAGTTTTTTTTAATATATATATATAAAATATTATATATATAAAATATTATATATATATATATATATATATATATATATATATATATATATATATATATATATATATATATATATATATATATATGTATGTTGTCATTTGTAATCAGACACAACTCTTCCCTGTTCCTCTACTCTCAAAGCACTTCCAAGATGGGGAAATGACACATATCATTTTAGCAAAAATATTCAGACACGTGTAATAAACGTGATCGAGTGTGAAGTTACACAAAGGGTTTTGGGCCTGAGTGCACTGCTGGTCAGCAGAGCCCCAGTTTGACGAAGAGCACCTTACAAGTAGAGACTACATTCTTTGTTTCAAACATATACTGTAGGTGTAATGTACACACCTATCAACGGTGCATAGATAACTGCCCCTCATGTATAAATGATACCAACAAATGTACTGAAGATGGAATTGCATAAATACCAACTCTAGTGCATAGTCACTGAAATCAACAATCCAAGACCAGAAGATAGACTGGAAGTCTTTGAAGGAAAACCGGAAGCCTTCATGCACACGGAGCCTGTGAATCATGGAAATCTGTTTCAGATTTTCACATCAGCCAAAAAAAGGACTACATTTGATCCAGTCAAATTGTGTTAGACTGAAACTGAAAATTTGTGTTCCAGCAACCAGTCAACATGTGGTTTTATCTATTTTTAAAAACCTGTTTTTTTTAGGTTAACGGTGCAACAACCACTGCCACCAGTAGATATATGAAAGGGCCCAATTTAAACATTTTGTAAAATTCATCTCCAGGCCTCCGGTTCCCTGTTATAACCTGACAAACCCTCAATTTTAAGTTGTTAATCTCAATATAACAAAATCTTTTACCTTCAACATTCAGTAACCCTGACAGAAAAAAAAGTTAACAAAAACATGAAAAACATTAAAACCAAAAGACGATCAATGTAAATTGTTCAACAGCTTATTTTTAAGGGCTTATTTAGATATCAAAAACACAACCTTTTTTTCAAGTAAATCCGACATGATTTCATTCAACATCTATCCTCAAATTAGCTTTGCAATTAAGTTTAAATTTTTCCCAAACTTGTTAAATTTTAGAAATGCCTTCTGTTGTAGTTTAAGTTGGGTTTTGTGGCACTAGAATATCACCTGGCCAACCAGGAAACAAAAAGAAAAAAAAACAAATTAAGACAGGGGAAGAAATAACTGCAACTCCATCCTTCTTTTGAGAATCAGGAGCTGCTTGCTTATTGTGTTGTTACATTCAACTCTCCATTGTACTGACTCCATCAATTTGTAGCACAAATAATACTGTCAGCGTGCCAGAGACGATGGGTAATTGTGATACTGCGACTGTTACGTAGCACACATAAACACACATGAAGGACGGACTGATGCTGATAGCTTTTTACACGAGGAGGCCCTCAAGTTTTCAAGTAGCCACAGACCGGCTCTGACGTTGGGGGGGAGAAACAGCCTCTAGAAATCCCACAAGGCCTCCTCTGCACGCTGACCATCCTATGTTTTCAATCGTCAGAGATTTTACAGTACGAGACTGAGACAAAGCTTAACCACTGGATTTAAGAGTTTGGATAATGCCAAAGACAGATTTCTTTTTTCTTTTTCTTTTTTTAAAAAGTAGTCAAGCGCCTGGAGGGAATCTTACAGTGAGTAGGTATTTTAAGTGTTTGTGTGTTTTGTGTGTGAGTTCATGGGGTTGGATCAGTTC
This sequence comes from Dicentrarchus labrax, assembly GCF_905237075.1. Lineage (NCBI taxonomy): Eukaryota > Metazoa > Chordata > Actinopteri > Moronidae > Dicentrarchus > Dicentrarchus labrax. The sequence goes on along the minus strand of NW_026136721.1, from coordinate 15,934,417 downwards.
ATTGAGCAGTCCTCCCCCTCTGTGTCGGTGTCTGTGTCCGAGCAGGCGGTGTCCATGGCGACGTGGGCAGGACTCACGATGACCGCTCGCCTCTGCTCTTCTTCGGCGCTCGCTCTCCTCTCCTGAGTGCGTTCGATGTGTTGGATGGCCTGAAAGCAGAGGATGGAAAACACTGAAGGCTGCAGCAAATATTCAGTCCGCTCAGAGACAATTGTTTTCACTATCAAATGAGGACCAGTGCTCATTTTGGCGGCCATTTTAGTCGACGAAAAGTCGTTAAGTTTTAGTCAAAATGTTTTCTCTCTTTAAACTAATTCAATTTGGCTAATTTGGTATCGGAAATTGGAATAAAGATGACAGTAAAAAAGGATCTTCAGTACAAAGTAAAACTAACTCTTACCTGCACAATCGTGTCCAGGTTCTGTCTGGACGTGGACACAGTGCTGGTGTGGGCTGACGGGCTCATGGTCACCACGGTGACGTGATGATGGGGTTGCTGGGTTAGTGTTGGGGCTGGGACGATGACCGTGGGGTGGTGGGTAGGGGCTGGGGGAGTGGGAGGAGCCAGCACCTGCAGGACAGACAAGACATGAACAAAATGAAAATGTGTTTATTAAACCTGAGACTGTATGTGTTCACATAGAACTGTGATTTAAATACTGAGTAATGAGTAATAATGAGTACTTCAGATGCCATTTCAACACACTGCAGCGTCTTATGGTTTTGGAAATTACAACACAGGTGCCTACTACATTATCTGTGTGTGTGTGTGTGTGTGTGTGTGTGTGTGTGTGTGTGTGTGTGTGTGTGTGTATGTTTCTGACCTGTGGACTGTGTGTTTGCCTGTCAGCGGCTTGGATCTGCTGCAGCCGTAACAGCGTCTGGCTCTGGAGGATTGCCTGCTCCTCTTCCACCTGCTGAGTGATCACCTTGAGGCGCTCGGGGTGCAGCTGGGTGTCCAGAGATCGCACCTGCACACCGACACAGAGGACATGTGTAAGAGCAAAACATATCCAAGATAACCTAAATCACTGCGTTAATACACAATTATTACAAGAATAATTTCTAGAGAAATAATAACAAAAAGTATGACGTATTAAAACTCATGAAACCAAACTTTGGAAATAACTCCAAAAATTGCTGCAATTCCCCTTCTGTTTATGTTCCTCTTTCACTACCTGTTAAAGTTTCTGTTTGTCTTCGCTGACTGTTCAATCCCCTTTGTCTTAACCTGCTGTTCAGGCAGATCCAGGATGTGAGCTTATCAGCAACTGGCTTTTGTACTGGTAAATCTGTCAACACCACCAGCTGCCACCTTGTTAAGGTGACTGATAACTCTGTAGAAGTCCCATATAGTGATTAGAAGTACAAATTGTTGGTAAAAAATTAACAATTGTTCTGAGTATGTTTGTGATTCATGTCAACTGTGACCTCTAGACAAGACCCTTTCATAGCCTGAATATGTGGATAATTTATTTTATCTGCTGTCTCAAGCATCTAAAATCTACTCTGAGTACAGAACAGGGAAATGGACACGCGTCATGAAGACCCTCGGCTCCCCCTGTTGTCTCACCTGCTCCTCCATCTGCATACGAGCTGAGCGCTCCTTGTCCAGTTGCTGCCGCAGCTCTAACATTTCCCTCCTCAGCTCCTCCACCTTCTCCTCCTCCAGGGTGTCTGGAGACCCAATCCCTTCATCCTTCTCCTCAGCTCGCCTCCTCTTGGGTGATGAGCCGCTAAACTCCTGGAGTGACATGGAGACCATGAACGGTTAAACAAAACAGACAACATATATATTTACATATTCAAACTTTGTATGTGGGTGGGGGTGCTAGAAAACCCAACCAGTTGGTTTGCACACAACTGGAGGAGTTTCCACTCTGTTTAACAGCAGCACATTCTGCTTGTGCTGAGTCAAACAAATGGCTGGTGTGGCAAGAAAATAAAAAAACGACAGGTGAACCAACAGCATGGAAAACAAACGAGACCGGTAAACACACATTTTTCACATGGCTTGGAACGGCTGCATAGACTGAGAAAGTACTGTACAAGCTGTGCAAAGAGGAAATTAAAGTTTGGCTGTAATGATGCTTTCATAGGTTGTAATAATCCCTAAGATATTAGATAAACTGTCCTACTTGATATATGTGCTTCTGATAGACCTTAAGAACTCAACCAGCATCTAACAGACTCCCCTGGTTGATCACCAGCTGACAGAGATATAACATCACACCTTCCACAGGTACCATATTTAAACCTTACCCTACGTAACACGCCACACACCGGCATGACATAGTGAAGCACAACCTGTAGAAGAGCGACTTTTTGCCGAGCCCGCAGAGGCAAACTGCGAACAATACGTATTTCACTGTTGGACGGTAATCCATTTGAATGAATACATTTACCAGACAATTATGGTCCTAAAGGCAACATGAAGTTAAGTGTTATGAAGTTTCAAATCTCTACAGATCATTTTTATTTTACTCTACTTAAAGGAGGGAAACCCTATGGCGGCCTGATAGATACAACACCATACAGTTTGATATAGTGGACTTATATGGAGTAGTAAACAAGAGCTGTATTAAATGGGACACAATGATGGTGAAAAATGGCCCATGCTGTTACCTGGATGAAGCGTTTGAGCTGGTTGTTCTGTGCCAGGAGCTGTGTCTTTTCCTGCTCTAAGGCAAAGATGTAGTCCGCCGTCTGCTGCAAGATGGCCGCCTGGCAGGGACGAAGCAAAGCAGAGCATGAGACCAGTGCATCGACCAATAACATTACATTCTCCCAAAACTGTTGCAGTGGCAGCAAAGGAAACTCCAAATCAAGAACACGGTGTCAAACGTTTTTAGTTTTCTGCTGTACAATTCAACAGTTGAGCCAGATGATTTAAAGCTTTGCCATAATGTGTCGTGATCTACGCGCTGTTTCTGCACCTTGCTGAGTTTCTCTCCGTCTGTGTGGGGCAGGAGTGTTTTGAGGGACTGGAAGCCTGCGTTGATGCTCTGCATGCGCCGGCGTTCGTTGCTGTTGGCGATCTCACGGCGGATTCGTCTCTCCTGGTCCTGGGCCGTCTCCGGACTGAGGGGGATGTTGGCCAGGCTGAGGGAGAAAGATCAAAATGAGAGAAACTATTATTATTCTGTCCATGAAGACTCCAATGAGAAAGCAGAAGCTCCTCTCGGAAGCACATGTTGATCCGTTCTTTGTCAGGTTTTAGGTGAAAGGATGTAAGTTTCTTTTTACAAATTAAGCCGTTTACATCACAGGCAATGCAGATAAAATAAACTGTGACATAAGATTAAAATAGAAAGAATTTAAATTTGCACAATCCGCTAACAACAAGCACCTCTAAACCAACTGGGCTATTCTTGGCCACATAAATACACAAACAATCTCTTCTCTGACTGACTTGTTTAACCTTTAACCTGAAACTTTACTAGGCTGCAGTCCCGACCTTTCTACATTCCTCAGCCAAGCTGCACAGAGGCCTTTGAGTTTGGCTGAACTCAGTGCCCCCCCCCCCACCCACACACACCTCCACCCCACCAGGCTGGATGTCATGGTGGCAAAACCTCCTCCGTCAGATTTACTCAGTGGGAGAAATACGTGAACCATTAAGCCTGAAGATGACCACGGTGCCAAGAAGACAACAAACCCGAAGAACCAGATCTGGGATGTTTATGAAAATGAGGAGGGTCAGACAGAGGACACGGCTCACATGGCTCCAAAGTCCCCCCTTTTTTCCCCCCTCTCTTTCATTTTTACACAAATGAGTGTGTGGGTGTGCAGCCATACTTTAATGGATTTCAGTCTGTATGTTTAAGAGCCAGTGACGTCAGCTTAACTAAAGAGCTAAAACCATACCTCAGAAACACTTGCACACTCCCTATGGGTCCTTCAATTTAACGGTTTCATTTTGTGCCTCAGTTTTATCTTACTTTGAAAGCTTTGGGAGCAGCTCTCTCAAATATATCTCACCCTACTGGTTAAACCCCTTTTAATGGATGTACAGGCAGTCTGAGGAGCACACACAACATTTAGGGCTTAATTTGATCATTTCAATTCAACATAGTTGTTGTTAACATGCTCACTTAATGTGAGATGCTGTCTAACGTTCAACCCATGTGTGAAACAACCAACTACAAAATAAAAGATTAGTAAATAAATGTCAAAAGACTGACTTAAGTCCATCATCATCACCATCAAGCGAGAAAAACCTGTATGTATGAGCTCTGGTAATCAGACTACACGTTTCACTATGTACGTAAAGGATTAGTATGTACTGTTGACACAAATATATCCGGTACTCGACCAGAAACAGCACATCTATCCCACACAGGAGAAACGTGTCGAGGGTTTAAAGTTTAGACATGAAATCAGCTGTTGTCCGCTGTCGTTGCCAGGAGCTGCGGACCTCCAACATGGCCGCCGGAGGGCGCGTCGGGCCGTCTGGACGGTAGCAGCAGTGAAATGTGACTCCGCCAGCAGCAGCAACAGCGGACGAGGAGGAGGAGGAGGAGGAGGAGGAGGAGGCCCCCTGGCATCATGGAGAACAATGCTTTCTACCGTTAGCACCGAGCTAGCACCGTAGCTACTCGTTGATCTCCCACTAACGGAGGCAGATCTCTGCCCGACGTTACACTTGTGATCAGACGACATGTTTCAGTTCATCAAGCTGTTACACACGAGTAAAACAAGTCAACACACACACACACACACACACACACATACGGCCAGAGAGCGAGGGCGCTGTGATAGCTAGCTAGTTAGCCAAGCTAAGCTAATTTTAGCACACGACACAACCATGGCTGCTGCGCGGTTCATTATTTAACTACGTAGCAAAGCCGAAACCCCGTCCTAGCTCCAGCTGTGAGCACATACAGCTAAATGTGTGAGCACCGTGTGTGTTGAAGGGCAGTGAGTCGTTACACACAGATGATTTTGTGTACAGCAGCGAAGCGGCGGGGAGCACGTTAACTACCACGTGGTTGGTGTCCAACTGGACCAAATGTATCGATTTCATGTCGCTGATTTACATATTTCTGAGCTGAGCGGCTGCAAACCTGCGCTGCGGGTTATTACGTGCAACCCGATCAGCAAATGTAACACCACATATTGAACTATCGTCTCGTTTCCTCGTCGCCTACAGCAGCAGCTGGCCAGCGAGCTGCTAATTTCTACCAGCATGCTCCTGCTGCCAAGGCATCGCCGCGAAGCTAACAGCTAGCATGCTAACTGAAGTCAGACTGCATAACACACACATGCACACACCACAGCCACACGAGGGATGATTTTTGCGCGAGCAGTTTCGTATCAACAAAAGAAATAGCGAGCCACACACCTGCAGAGACCTCCAATAACATCCTTCTCCGTCTTCTTGAACTGCTGTAAGGACGGTATCTTCTCTGTCGGCATCATGAAATATTCCATGCTTTCAAAGCCACCTTCTGTAGTCCGTGTTTTCTGTCTGTTTTTTTTTTCTTTCTTCCTCCACTGCTGTCCTTGTTAAAAATACACGTTTCTAAGCACAGAGCTCTCGCTGTACACCTTAATGGCGCATATCTAAAATACCGCTTCAAAATCAGGTAATCGGAAGAATAGACTTAGAGAAATAAAAGTAAGTTCAGGCTGTGTTGCTTCCCACAGCTGATGGGGTTCCCTCCAATGTGTGTGTGTGTGGCTTCTTGCCTCCGCCTACTACGTGTCTGTGTGTGTGTGTGTGTCTGCTGCCTCCGCCTACTACGTGTGTGTGTGTGTGTGTGTGTGTGTGTGCGCAGCTGATCTGTGTGAGGCGGGAAACAGCTGGTTGGAATCAGAGCCCTTTTTCCGGAGAGCAGAACAAACAGACCTGCAGGAGAGTCAGTGTGTAACTGCAGTGCTGCAAATCAAGTCCTCAAGTGTAAGCAGCAGTCAACAGAAAGCCTGTGTATTAACCATCAGCGAGCAGAACAAACAGATGTGTTTGTTAATGCTGTACTGAAATTATAGTGGCCTAAAGGCAAAGCCTGCATTATTACCTAATCTTGACTTGAGGCCCCATCATTAGGGGCCTACAGCCAATGTTTGCCCCACCAGCCCCCAGCACATTCTGGTCATTATTTAACAGATTACCATTGGAAATGACCCCGTCTGTTAACCGTCTGACATTTTTCATTTTGAGTTCAAGTTTATTTCTCATTTCAACTGTAGGAAATATGATTAAAAAATAAAAATATATAATATAAAAGTGACAAAATGTCAGACAGAAGCATCAAGACAACCTTTTCTTTTGGATAATGTAATGTAATTTTATACTAGGCACCACCACTAGTTGAATTACTCACACAACTGTATCATACACAGCAGTGCTGTAATATTTTGTCAATTAATAATTTAAACTTAATTAATTGTTAAATAATTATCAATAAAATAATCCATTAAAAGTATTTACAATCCCAAACTATATCCACATGTATTCAATCTCTTTTAAATATCTGAGTGTTAGCGATATTAAAGGGCCAGTGTGTAGGATTTAGTGGCATCTAGAGGTGAAGTTGCAGATTGCAACTAACTGAACACTACTCGCGCCCGTATTAGAAGACCTGGGAATGAGAACATGATGGTTCAACATGGCGGACTCCGAGGAAGAGGACCTGCAGTATATACATCTAATTCTAAGGTCATTAAAAAAGCAACGATTCCTATATTCAGGTGATTATAAACTTATGAAAACATACCTATTTTCATATTACATATGAAAAATATAAAAACATATTATTTTCCATTTCTGCTAAAAGATCCTCCTGAATGTTAAACACGACCTTTTTTTAAAAAATTGATAATGAAAATTATAGTACAGTATTTTGTACAAATGATATTGATATTGCCCATTTGGCTCTTTTCATCACAAACGTTGAAAATTGAAAAATAAATAAGATACCATAAATATGAAGGATTTCAGACAGGTTGCACAACAGTTTACTAAGCAGGGAGAAATGATGTAATAGGCAATGTAAACATATTTCAAGTCAAAAATAGTACAGCAGATGGCAGTATAACGCACCATAGTGTTGGTTTTTCGACTACAGTTAAATAGAAAAGTGTGATGCTGCATTTACATTGAAAATATTAGTCAAAATAGTAAAGAACTGTAAACATACAGTAAAGAACTGTAGGAGTTCTCCATCATAACCAGAGGGAGGAATAAAATGGTACATGTAGGATATATGCTCAATCAAATTCATCTAAATAAATAGGTTAAGACATGTTTTTCTTTGTCCATATGATCTTTTATTTGAACTACTTAACTTAGGCCACTACTATTGAAATATCTCTAATTAATTTACATTCTCAAGCTGTATTTCAAAAGGATTTTTTTATTTCTCAAACTATAGCCTCAATCTACAGTATTTCTGTAAGTTTGCACTGTATGTAAAACCAACACACCTGAAGTAGTGCTTCTTATTTTTTTATTTTTTCCATGCAATTACAGTTTGATATACAGACCATAAAAACAACATAACTTTATATATTTTACAACAACAAAGATAAATATGCTTGGTCCTTTAAAAAAACAAACAGATTCTCTCCCCCTTTTTTTTTTTTTTTTTTTTTTTTTACCATATTATCTTATTTAAGTAACACACAGAGCAAAATATACAACCTTTCTCCATTCACCTTAAAATAGGATATAATATTACTTTTTGGAATATTACAAAACTGATAGTAGGCAACTCTTCATACAAGAAATACTCCATATCCCACATTTAGATCTGTTGAGTCTATCAAGGGACTTCAGTTCAACATCTGCGACAAAGTTCATCCATCAATATTACAGCTCTGCTTAGGAAAATCTTAATGATTTAAACAATTAAAGACATGTAACACTCGAGGATATCAGGTAATACACAACAAAGCAAGCAGCACAGGTCTTCAATGTCAGGTGCATTTTCATGATATAATAAAGCATTTTTCTGGCAGTAGACTTAATGCTAGAGATGAGTAGTAGATGCCCTACAGATTGGTAGTGTCATTATGCCTTTAACCCTTTAACACCTGACTAAGACTGTCGTCTTACAAAAGGTGAACAGTCTAAAGACATGTTAAGACAATATAATTACAAGTATCATTCAAACAGGCTTTTCCTTTGGCAAATAAAAACTTGGTAGTGGAGTACAGACAAATAAAAAGAAATAGAAGGGAAGCTTAGAAGTATGACCCGTCTCTTGTAGGAGGGCAGTCGCTCATAGATGACCTTTTAATTGACGCCGGTAAGATAAATCCATATAATTCCACTTGAAGCCTAATGTTGTACACCTTCATCTGTACCATGATGCGATATTGTTGTCAAAGTTCAAAGATCACTGAGCTGATGGAGTGCTTCCTGCCGACACTGATGGTCTGGTCCTCTTGGCAGCAGATTCCTCCACAACAAAAGTGTAGTTATACTAAAAAACCAAAAACCAAAAACAAAGTGAGTATATTCTTTGTTGGGAAAATGTTACATTCTTAATTTAAGAATCAAAAGGCTGAAACTAACAAATCAGATGTGACGCTACCTCATTTTCAATGTCTTGGAGAGACTTTATGCGAATGTTGTTTAACTGAGAGTTCAGCTGAAGAGTCTAAGGGAAAGATATGACAAAGAGAAAGAAATGTGACCAAACAGGAGATAAACTGAGGCAAAAAACAACAGCCGAAACCATCACTGAAGTATTGTTGAAAAGATCAAACGCACCGTGCCATTTGCCTGGATATCAAACTTTGGGTGAAGGCTGAAGGGAACTCCATCTAGAGCTGCAGAGAGGGAAGGTAAGTAATAGTTCCGGTTGGTTGTCTGCAGTGAGAAATAGTAACAAGTTTGAGGAAAGACTTGGAGTACCTGTGATTCCCTGGATACTGCCGTCAGCAGGTTTGTCCAAGTTGTCCTTGGTGTGGAGGTTGCAGCGTCTCTGACTCAGTTTATTATGGGGCAGTGCAGGAGGAGGGTTGCTGCACAGACGAACAGATTTTAACAACGAGTGAAACATTTGCAGGACACAGACTGTGCTATAGTCTAGTGTTATGAAACCGCATTCTCTCTTATTTTGACATATCTTCTATAAAGAGAAACTATGTGATTGCATTTTATTGTCATTTGAATTGGCTGTGTTTAAACACCGGTGCACCAGACATGTCACCCAATAAATAATTAAATTAAATCATCAAAAAGCACTGTAGGACTCTATTTTAGTATTGTACCTGGGTCTGAGCGGCAGAGGAGCAGACGGTTGCTCCAATGAGAGTCTGCGGAGGTCCAGGCTGACACTGCGGGGCTTGGCTTGGGGCATGGGGCTAGAAAAATAGCCCTTTCTGCACCATAACACATAGCCATGGATGTCTCTGTGGAAAGGGCACATTTAATGATACATTAAGAACTGAACAATTCATGTACTGAATGTACAGCCGAAAGCAAGTGGTCCTAAAATAACTCATTTCAGAATACAGACCGCTGTGTTTGGGTAACAGAATTCAAGAAATGCTTTGATAAAACAAGTCAAATGTTTGTATATGCAAATGTTACCAACCCAACATATGTGTGATGCTGCAGCATCATTTTGCTTTTGGCTGTCAGTTTAATATCCAACACAGCTGTGTCCACACTGCCCACTGGGACGATGCTCACACACACACGTTTCTTCTTCGAAACAGAGGTCTCTGGACACACACACACACACACACAAATACAGATAACATCCATCAGACTACAGATTAAATCAGCAATGAGTAAAAAAGACATCAAATATCAGGACTGTGTAAACACCCGTATGTGTGTGCGGGCTTGTACTGCTATCTTTGTGAGGACTGATTTTAACTTTTAATGATTGTAGCGAGGACATTTCTGCATTGTGAGAACATTTTGGCAGGTCCTCACTACTTCAAAGGACAGTCAGAAGGTTATGATTTAGTTTTAAGGTTTAAATTAAGTTTAGGATTAAGTTAGGGTAAGTGTTGGGATTAGGCATTTAGTTGTGATGGTTAAAGTTAGGGTTACTACTGAATGCATTATGTCAATGAAAGTCCTCACAAGTATAGAAAAACAAAAAGAGTGTGTGTGTATATGCACTCACTTGGTTCAAGGTGCTCTGCTATATAGCTAAAACCATGAGGAATAGAGTCCTTGTCTGAAATAAGTTGAATATCTGACACCACCATCCCACCTGCCAAGTCCTGTAGAGAGAGATACAGTCTGTTTATTGAAGACAGGAGGGCTGATGGGAAATATACATATCATGTATTGTCTGTGTGTGTCTGTGTATATTGTATCTCTGTCTGTTACCTTGCTGTAACAGAGGTAATATCCAGACTTCATCCCAAAGCTGCGTGTAAAGTTCGCAGCTGCTCCGTCTTCTGTGATGCTGATCTGCAGAAGGAAAGGGGTACAGTTAGATAAACCACATCTGATTTAAAGAGGCAGCAAAAGGGAATACCTCTTTTTATCTGTTTTCTCTGGTCATGTTACACTAATTTAAAAAAAACATCTGCATATTTTATTGCACAATTTTCTTGTTTCCCGCTGTAAAAAGGCCCATTAAGTGGGCGTAGTCAAATATTGACTTTAACTTCAGAACCAAAGGGTACAATTATGACTACAATTATTATTATTATTAAATAGCTAGTCACAATGCTGTTCATTATAGTGTTCAAGTCACACACATACAGTAAACTTTTACAAATTCATGGCTACACAACATCATGTTTTTGTCCGGAACCAGAAAAGGTAGTTTACAGTCAGCTGATGTCACTTTTAAACATCCACTCAGTTTCTAAAAGGTCAAGTTTCCAGCTCATCAAAACACAACTGTCCTACTTAACGTTTACAACAACATTTGACTGCCTACAAATACAGCTGCTCCTCTTTAAGCAAAGATTAGTTATGGAGTGAAACATGGAACAACCCGGTTCCTATATATTTGGTGGCTTTCTAAAGGGTTTAACATTGTTACTGTGGTGGCAACAATTAACTATTGTATGTGGACAATTGTATAAATCTTTGTTCCCTACCAGGCTGTAATCTTTGGGGCAGGTACTGGAGTTGGAGGTCCACGCCACTGCCGTAATTGGGCGAACCACCCCACGCTCCATCAAAGACATCTGAGCAAGAGAAAGAGAAAAAAGTACAAAAAAGTACGGTAAAGGGGCGGCTGTGGCTCAACAATATAAATGTGTGCATTTTAATGGTGGAAACAAACATAAATGATTCAAAAATATAACTAGTCAGTTCTCTCATCAGTTTATACAAATTACACTTGTGTTAGCAGAGATTCTCATTATCTGTCATTTCTTGTGTGTGTGTGTGTGTGTGTGTGTGTGTGAGAGAGAGAGAGAGAGAGAGAGAGAGAGAGAGAGAAATGGTGCTTTCCGACTTTTTGCCATTGTACTGCGTCCATGTGATAAAAAATGGGCACTCAGAAAGGTAAACAGGCTCCCATTCAGTCTAAGAATTCCTGATATCTCTAAGATACGTTGTCTAGGACAGAAAGATCCCATTCAGTCTAAATAGTCATGTTATCTGTTTATGTTCAAGAAAGAAACTATTCAGTGCAAGAATGTATCCTAACTACGGAAGTGATGTAGCAAGTCATCCTGTGAAGTTCTGCTTCTCCATTTTCATGAGATGTTTTTAAAAGGTCCAGTGTGAAGGATTTAGTGGCACCGAGCGATGTAGTCTCAGACCGCGACTCATTAATTTTACCCATAAACTCATTGAAACTACGATGGCTGTGAAACACGTGAAAAATGCAAACAGTCCCATCTAGAGCCAGTGTTTGGTTTGTCTGTTCTGGGCTACTGTAGAAATATGGTAGCTCAACATGGTGGCCATGGTGTCTCTATATATAAAAGCTCATTCTAAGGTAATGAAAACAATTCTTATTATCAGGTGATTCTACGCTAATGAAAACAAACGTATATAATATATATAGGCTATAATATTCTATTTCTGACAATAGATCCTCCTAAATGTTACACACTGGAATTTTTTTTGTTGGTAGAAATTAGAGGTGATTGATATTGATAAAATCCTCTATCAAGGTATATGTAATTTTCTATCACAATATCAATATATGATTATAAAATACATTCCTATGTTAAATTAATTTGAAATAAACCGACAAAAGTGTCTGATTTTGGCAAATCCAGCAAATTGCATACCTGACAAATCAAAGCACTAGCCTACATTAAATTAATATGAAAATCGAGTACAATTCTAACACATTTATTATTGATTTGTAACATTGCTCATGAAGGTCTAAAGGAAGAACTACCTACAGACAAATGTAGGTTGTCTCATGGTATGTTATCATATTGCATACCTCTAGTAAAACCTGTCGTTGTATCCTGAGGCTTTTTCTGTTTGTAACTTCAGTAAAAATAAAGAAGTAAGCTATCTACTCTTGACTCTTGACTTGATTATGGAATTCACACTGAACTGTTTTCACTGTAAAAGTCTAAATATAAATCAGTATAAAGCACAGATCAGTAAGTATGAGTGATGAATTTGAAAGGAACAACTTCAAATGACAGAAACTAATGGATTTAACCTATTGAGTGTACAAATGTGAAGTGACAGTGGATTTATTTATTACCTTACGTAATGTCTATTGTTATTGAGTGAACTCTATTTTGTTATGAGGGTGGGAACCCACCAGACAGATAGCCTACAGGTAGCTTAAATCAATACTGGCTGAGCTTTGACAGTCTTATTGCTTTACCGCCAGCTGCTTTTTACGTTACATTATCACACCTATATATTTCTAACAAATTCACGTGTATTGTAATATAGTTATTCATGAGAAAACCTGAGTAAATTAATAATAAAAACTGGTTTTGGGTTATTTTCCACGTACAGCCGAGCTTACCTTACAATAGTGGCGACTGCTCATTGACTAAAGTTCGCTGCTTCTTGTTCAGAATGTGTTTAAATCCTTTCATTTCACAAGTCGACTAATAAAACCATGAAAATACACACTTACTCTGCCTCTGGGCTCACTTCTTCGAGGAGAAAGAGTTTGGCAGGCGAACAACTTTCCAGTCAACAGCCGAAGTTTCTTGGTCTTCCTTGTCAAAGCAGGAAGTAGCCTACTGAATCCATTCTGACTCCAACTCCCATCAACCCACGGGGCAATGCGTCAGAATGAACGCCAACTGAAGCCTGGCCGCAAAATGTAAAACCTTTTGTGATTTTACTGTGGAAAATATTGATGCAGATTTCGTCTTGCTTTGGAAGAATGTATTGATTGGTCTCCTAGAAGATGGCGTACAGAGGAACATTTGTGTGTACATGATTAATCTTAATGATTTATCTTAATGATTCATCTTATTATTTTTACCTGCCAAATTCCATATTCATGAATGTAAATGTACTGGTAGGAGACCGAGCTTTGTTGCCTTCGTCAGGGAGTTCAAACAATACATTTATTCATAAAGAAAACTCCCCTTGCACTGCCAACAGCAGTCAGGTGCTGGCAGGTCGCAGGACCACGTAAAACATCTAAATAAACCACCACACTGTGATTTATTTAGGAGCCAACAACGCGCTGCAAATACAGATGTTTTAAAATACATTTACTAAATGTGACACTCCTTAAAACGAAAAATCTATTAAAACTATAGCAACCTGTATTATATATTAGATATTTATTATATATAGACCCCCCCCAGCAACATTTGTCTTTGTCTTTTTTTTTTGTTTCTTATTATATATTCATGTATTCCTCTTTTATTTTATATATTTTGTTTTTTTCCACATGTTCTCAGTTTTTATACATGTAAACTCTTTATGAGAAATAAAGAGGGGGGAAAAAAGGTCTGAACACAAGATGGCGGCATTACGACAATCAGAGATAAACAGTCTGTTTTGTTGTCCAATTTCAGAGCTCCCTTTTAAAATGCCTCGTCGTCAATAACTGTGTACACGAACAGTTATTTGATATTCTGTGTTTTTACTGGGTGTGTGTAGATAAGGCACTCAAACAACAAAGGAAGAAATAAAGCTCTTTCAGGTCGTTCACAAACATAGGCCACTGCATTTGGTGTGGACAGAAGGGTGCTGAGAGAAGAATCGATTCTAATTTACATGAAAATGAGGGTGAGCAGGGCGGGCTGAGGTGGAGGGAAAGAGAGAGTGACAGGAGGATAATGAAAAAGGGTAAGATGGGGAGAAGAAGGGGAGGAAATGGAGAGAACCAGGAATGAGGGATAAAGAAAAGGTAAATTGTAGGGAACAGTGGGGTTTTAAAAGGACAAGAAAAAGATGTGAGGCAAGACAATGAACACTACACACACACACACACACACACACAGACACAGAGTGCCACAGGGAGGGAAGGTTAGACTGAAAGCATGAGGACTAACACATCGTTTGTTTTTGTCTTTTCATGGTTGAAAACAAGAAAAATATAGAATGTCAAAAGCAGCAGTGGGGTCAAATCCAGAGTCCTGAATCCAGTTTATTGTGGCCTCGGGTCTTCTTACTCCTCCCATGGTGAATGTTTGGCTTTTTGATTTTGTGTTTTTCCTACCACGGCTAAGCAGATGACTTTCCCCCTGTCTGAAACCCAGGTGGCTGCACGTGCTCTCTCTCTCTCTCTCTCTCTGTGGATGTATGCTCTCCTCCTTCAGCTCAATCTCAACAAGAATGAGCTGCACTTCCTTCCAGGGAAGTCATCTCCCTTCTATGACCTCTCCATTAACATTGAGAACTCTGTGCTCTCTGCAGCTCTGACTGCAATAAACCTCAGTGTGACACTGATTGACCAGGTACCCTTTGCTGCTCACATCGCTGCAACATCACAATGCTGTAGATTCATGCTCCACAACATCAGGAGGATACGTCTCACCCCTCACCCATGCTTTTGTCATCTTGTGTCTAGACTCTAGACTACTGCAACTCTCTCCTGGCTGGTCTGCCTGCATACATTTGCCAGTTTACTTCTGCAGCTCATCCAGGATGCAGCAGCCGAGCTGGCATTAAACCAGTGGCTGCTCAAATCAGATTCAAGACAGAAGTTCCGTGCTGCAGATGGTTCAGGTCTGTCCTACATCCAGGACATGGTCAAACCATAAACTCCAGCCCCTCCACTGTGCTCCTCTACTGCCAACAGACTTACTACTCCCTCTGCTCAACAAAATTATGACTGTTTAATGGTGGAACAAGCTCCTTATTGACAGTGGAAACTCACATCTTCTGTCGCAGACTGAAAACCCATCTGTTCAAACTGCTCGGCCCATTAAAAGAAAGAAAAAAAACAAAACAAAAAGCTTCTCTTTCTCTATCTCTCATTGCTTCTAAATGCAGCTCTTGCAGCAGTTAGATTATTATGAAGTACCAGCATGATTCTTGCAATGTTTTGGTTGTATCCACATGGCTGAATTCACTTATTGTAAGCAGCTTTGGGTGGAAGTGTCAGCTAAATAAATGTGTAAACATAATGGACAGGTGCATCTGTTTTTAGTAGTCAATGAACACACAGAATGGGAAGAACCCAGTGAAAGATACCCAAACACCTAGAAAAGGAAGTCAATCTCTGTTTATAATTTTCCACACAGAACATGGAGGCAGCTGCACACAGAGGCTCGCTCCATCTAAAGACTTCAGCTCAATATGTCATTAGGAATAAGGCCCTTTGTTAGCTACAGACAATACACTCATAACACACACAGACACCCTTCTTAATTCACTGTAATGTTGTGTGTACATGTGTGAAATTGAGAAAAAGACACTTGATTGGAGCATCCAGAGGTGCCCAGGTCCCTGTTGGCATGGCAACATGCAGAGCAGACCACAGGGGGTGGTTGTAGGGGGAGGGGGACTGGAGCGGGTGGACTGTTCCATCTCAGTGAAAATGGACAACGGTATTTATTCAAAGCATTTATCTTTATTGGATGATTGGCCAATTAATGAGAATGAGCCAGCTGTAATCTTCTGAGAATAAAGCAAAAGGGAGAAGAGGCAAATTGCCAGCGAGTGCTTCTGTGTGTCTGAATGCCTGCACATCTGCGTCTGCTTGTTGGGGGAGCATGCAGCTGCCTGTGTGTTAGTGGTAGTAAATATGAGAGTGAGAGAGCAGGATCAGACGCTCTAGTACTTCCTACTGTGCAGGGGGATTCATTCATCTTTTCCATTAAGTGAGCCTCATAGAACGACAGCAGCAGACACTCACGTGCAAACAGACACACTTCTCAACATCATGAAGTCTCAGTCACACTGAATTGAGTCCTCTGCACCACCACACACACACACGGGCTTCCCCACAACGGGTGTATTGAGGCAGCTGAGGAGGAGGTGGTATGTTTACCACTAGGGCCAGTCATCCCACAAGGATGCTGCACTAATGTTTTACCCAACCAATGAAGTGAACACATTTAAATATATATGTGTGTGTATATATATATATACATATATAACTAGCAATGTCTGCTGGAGTTAACAGAGGACAGTGACAATCTTTTGACCTCAGAAATAAAAAAAACAATAATTTGGTGTTAAATATTTTGCCATAGTAGCAGTATTATCACCAGAAGCCACAAACAAATGAATCATTGTGATGAAGTTAATTGTTATTTGAGTAGCCCTCCAAAAGATCCTTTTTTTAATCTCAATAAATCAAAAATGTATCTGCATTATAATTAGGAACAACCCAGTTTGGGCATTCATTTTATAAACAATATTTTTAAACGGATTATCTTATAGCAAAGTATTTTAAAACAAAAGTTGACATATCAGTAGTACCACCTGTATTAAAAACAGAGACAGTTCGTATGATGACCCGCTGATTGGCAGATAAAACTGAAACAGATCAAACATAACTTCTTGTAGAAACTGTCTGTAAAGCTGTCTGCAAATATGAGACTCAGATTTAGTATATATACTCCACATATGTAACACACACACACACACACACACACACACACACACACACACACACAGTATTAACACAATATATTAATTGGTAGATCCATTAACAACAACATTGTTTCCACGGTGAAATGATGGCCTCTTCGCGGTATCAAATCAAACTGCAGCATTCCCCGGAGCCCGCCGATATACTGATGGAGAGCTGCGTCAAAGTATCCAGAACAAAACCGGAATTATATCAATGTTACTTTCAACATAAAAGTATCACAACTCCTAAATCTTTTTATTACAGCAATTCTTAAACAACTGTTTAATTTATGTGCAGGTTAACTGTTTTATAAGGTAGTAAACATCCTTCTAAATATTTAATATGTTTTTATTAATGTTCTGTAGCTCTTTTGAACATCTTATTCTGTTTTGTTTGGCACTCGGTATTCAAATTATTTTGCTGTTCACTTCCAGGACAACCCTTTCATAATATAATATTTTCACAATAAAGATAAGAAGGCTAGTGAATTAAATATGCAATAGAAACTGTCCAAGGTGTGTATGTGTACTGGGATGTCCACAGTTGGGCCACTCTGGACAAGAAAAGCAGTCTAAATGGGTCAATGGATGTTATAATGCTAATGTAAAAAATTCTGCCATTGTCAGGTGCTGACAAGTTGAAAAGAAGGAAAGAAAAATTTAATGGAAAAAATGTTCATACATAACATTGCTATCATCCCCTTCAGAAGGAGTAACTGTGCTATGAGAAACATTGTTCACCTCTGTATCTTCACAATATATTGTTAATATTGTTTATATATTGTCTTCTGACTGTGTTCAAAACAGCGGTGGAAGAAGAATTCAAATAATTTACCACATTGAAAATAAAAATAAAGATCTTGCATTCAAAACCTTACTTAAGTAAAAGTATTAAAACTACTCATTATGCAGTGAAATGGTCCCTGTCAGTGTTTTACTATTGCATCTGATGTTTCTGGATTCATATTACTGCTGCATTAATGTGTATGTTGCATCATTTGAACTACTTTGTACACTGTTGGGTAGTTTAATCTACAGTGATGCATCATATTCAAAATCACCATATGTTTGAGGCATCACTGTTCTGTGAGAACAGCGTATCCATAAAAAGTTGATTTTTCATGGACTCAGAAATTTCAATGTACTTTCCAACTAATAAAGAGGGTGTTTTAAACAATTTATATAGTTTAAGAAATATGAGCATTTCCATAAAGGAAAACATAATCCTTTACTTTATCATAACATTTACAAACATTATAAAATAAACATTTAGAAATCACAACATCTGGAAATACACTGGACAAGAAGGGTGTGAAAATTTGTTTTATCTGAAAAGTAACTAGGAACTAAATGTGTCAGACAAATACAGTGGAGTAAAAAAAACAAACAAATACAATAATAGCCTCTAGAGATGGAGTGGAGTAAAACATGCGCCTTGAACCCGGTTGTCTGCGTTAAGGTGTATTAGTCTGAAAAGCCAGAGCGGAAGTGGTGCTCTCTCACCCTGTGTAACTTCACATGGACGGCATTGCTCCGTGGTGGGTTTTTTTCTGGGAGGAGTGGGGCAGCAGGCGCAGAGCCGAGCAGGGAAAGAAAACAGCAACAACTAATGGTACAAACCTGGCAGAGTGAGCCTCGGACGGAACCACGCTGACGAAGTTCCTCGGGAAAACCTTTCCTACACCGTATTTTAGGTGACCCCGTCGGTTCACACTTTTAATGACCGAATGAGTGGCGAATAAAGACGGAGGCGGCGACATCAAAGGGACTCCCGGGTCATTAGATATAGCTGTAGCACCGCGCAGACCATTATTTTACACCGTGGCTCGTCTGCGCGGCTCTCTTTATTAGTCCTCCTTTGGCATTTGCTGAGACTGCGCTTTGGAAAAAGGGCCGAACAACCTCTCAAAGCAGGAGTGAGTTAGCTTTGTTACGAGCCAGCTTTGGTAATTGTTGGCGTTTTTGTTGCTTATATTTGACCCACTCTCCATCCCCGCTGTTTGCACGTATGACCGCTCAGATACAAACAAATACCTTTCGTTTTCTTTTGAGGCTTTTCTCCCCCTCGGAGCCTCCTGGTTTTGTCTTTTCAGGGGAAGAAAAGATGTGCGCACGCGCGTCAGGCTACTCTAAAAAACAACAGTATCTTACTATAGGCTAATATTTTGTGAACCGTGTCCTCCCATGCCAAAGAACAACCCCGGTTTAGAGCATTGGTAACCTGAGCTGCGTTTTCTCGTTTTCCTCAGATGAACACATAGTAAAGCTGCTGCACTTCTGTCTCTCTTCCTTTGTTATTCAGACCAAGACAAGCAGCTGAGACAACGCTGCTCTCAGCTTTGAGACCTGAATGGTTTTTTTTTTTGGAAAACTTTTCAGCCTCTCGGTATTTTAAGTGCTGAAAGTTGGAAAAGAAGCCCCATTTTGTAGTCCTCCTCCTCCTCCTCCTCCTTCCTTCCTCCCTCCATAATAAGTGGCACGTTGGGTTTATGGAGGACCAGGCCCGCATGATGTTGGGTCACATTGGACTAACTGGACTGTCTCAGGAGGATGTGGGTGATCCCGACAACATCAGGAAACATCACAACCTCGGTCAGCCGCAGCAGGACATTGGTGACATCCTCCAGCAGATCATGACCATCACAGATGAGAGTCTGGATGAGGCCCAGGCCAGGTAATAATCACAGAGGCACACGACCAGATAAGGCCTGATAGGAGACATGATGTTTAAGAGTTGGATTTTTTGGGGTCTGCATGGTTTAACACACGTTTGACACACTGTAATACACTGTAATAACACCCCCTCATCCCCAATACTGCTGGAACTGTTGTCCCCTTCTCCAGCTGTGCACCTTCACCCCCACAGGCCTGAACACAAAGCTGAGCCAGCACAGACAGTAGGTGATCTTCATGAGCATTTAACAGCCATTTGGGAGTTTAACCTAGGGTTTTCACTCCATTTGACCCCTGCTGTAACTAGCTCCTATGACCCGGACCCCCATCACCCTCGCTTCAACACACAAACAATAGGATTGTTCACAGATCTTAATTGTTTTTTGATGGTGTGGGGTTTATCAACCCCTGAACATTACAGTAAAGTCTTGTAATCTTTGCGACACTGTGTCCCGGACAGACATGTAGGTCAGTTCTCTGTAGTGTTGCTTGAAGTCACATGGTAAGTCACAGAGCTGCATGATGGTTAAATATTTATTTACTATCTTACGTTATCTTACCACAGATTTGAAATACATATTGTACATATGAAGGCTTTGGATTCAAGTAAAGTTAAACAGTCGAATGTAGTTCACTGGTTTGAACATCAGTTTAATTGTTGTGATATTGTGTGATTTTGCACACATTTACAATATTGTGAGACACATTGATGAGGAGTCTCGCAGCTCAATCACTATACAATCACAACAATTTGCTCGAAATAGTATCCCAACAGGCAATACTACGATCTTTAAAACCACACACGATACATCACAGTATCTGTGTAACTACAAATGAAAGTAGAGACAGATGAGCTTAGTTTATATTATTCCAGCTATTTGTGGCTTTAATTAATCTTAATTAATCCAACATGACTTATTATTGCTGTAATACGTTGTCTGTTGTCCTCTCTTGCTCTTAATGCTTCACACAATTTTTCAACAAACAAAACTTACCTGTCTTGGGGATTTCAGTGACTTTCAGTTTTAAAAGAGGAATCAAATTGGTTCAGTATTTATATAGAGCCATGAATAATTGTAGTATTAGTGTATTATAGCAAGTTGAGATAAAACATAATGTACCAAGTTGCACAGAGTGTGAGCTTTTTTTTCAGAAGCTACATGAGTGTGTGACAGTATCTGCAAAATCAAACAGCCATCAATTGGCAAGAAGTTAAACTGCCAGAAAACATCAAATTCAGTCATGTAACAGAAAGCGGACAATACTGAATTGGTGCCGGAGTGTCAGTACTGTGTCATAGAAAACAGTATATTATGTTACAACATTGTTTTCAAAGTGTTTCTGTGTGGTTCAGTCTCTTCTCTTTCCTCGCTGAGGTGAGTAAGTTCAGGTGAATTAGACAACTATGTGTTCAGGCCTGTTTTCAGACAGTCACTCATCTGAACTCAGTCTGTCCAGCACTGACTTGCTATGTGTCTACATGATCTATTTCTGATGGATGTCAGTGCCCGTAACCAATATCATATATAAAGTCTACCGAAGCATAGTGTGTAATTCACAGTCTGTCTCTCTCTTTTATTTCCCATAAAAGGAAACATGCTTTAAACTGCCACAGAATGAAGCCCGCCCTCTTCAGTGTCCTGTGTGAGATCAAAGAAAGGACAGGTAAGAGGTCCATTTGTTTCACATATGCTGATAAGGAAAAGTATTTTTCCTCTTTTAGTGCATCTATGGTTACAGTTGAGGTTAACCCCACAGATTATTTTGAACTCACCGTTTCAGGCTCATAGTATTAAGGATAGAATATAAGGATAAGGGTTTTAAGGGGAAAACAGTGTATATTTATTTCTAAAAGAAAGCCTTATGATCACGTCTGTGAGACTGTCTTTCTCCCTCTCTTGCTGTCGTGCTCTCTTACTCGTGCTTTAAGTGTGTGATGGCATTTTTCTAAAACTTAACCTCTGCTTGATGATTTTTGGTGATGCTCTCCTCCAAACGCACTGCTGTAGGAGGAGCGTCATAACATCAGAGCAACAGAATTGTCTAATCTGGGTGACATCAGGAATGTGTGGCAGCAGTCAGGATGATGTAATGCTGAGATAGCTCCTGTGAATTACAGGAGGAAACTTAACAGTAACAGGATGGTAGTTACAAGGATTTTACACATACAATCTTAACCTAGGTTTCTTTATTCAATCCCACCCAAATGGAAGGAAATCATCTTTATTAATGTTTTTGAGTGGAGCACTACAGCCTGAAGAATCAGTGGCAAAGAGAGGGAAGGTGTAAAATGCATTCAGTAGAAAACAGGAGAGAGTTAAAATTAATAAAAATACATAATACAGACAGATAATTGTATTAAAAATATCAGGAAAACACATCTCTGATCAATATTCACAAGAAATAATCTGCTCAAAGTTTGTCAAAATCTCTGGTTTTACACAAACTTCCTGCAGTTATTGTGTCATCTATAAAATATGTCACATACTCAGTCATAGAAAAGGGGTCCCTTAAGGAAAAAGGTTGGGAACCACTCTTTTATATCTTTTTATTGTCAATAAATCTCACAAAACGGTTTGTTCTTCTCTCAGTACTTTCTGATTCCCCTACCCTGTCTGCGGCATTCAAGTTCATTTGTTGCTACTGAAGATGTGAATCTTTAAAAAAGGGCTCACAAAAGTATAGTTTCATTTTTATTTTTGGGCTCAGTAATTTCCTAAAACAGCTGGACGCTGCAGGCTTTGCAGTAAATGTTTTTAAGTAATAAGTTACTGAAATAGAAATAAATATTGCATTTGCTGTTTTCAGAGGTGGATTAATACACATTAGGTGCTCTAGTAAGTGGTGTTACAGAAGCATGTGGGATTAATTGAATGAAGGAAAACATCATTACAACACTGTGGCCCACTGATGAGTTTTTAATGGTTTTGGACAACAATGGTACAGGAAGAATAAACTATAGCAGGCTTTGGCTTCACATATACTATACAAGTTGTTAGATTGATTCATCGTTAGTTTTGGTCTTTGTTGACACAAAGAAACAAACACACTCACTTCTAATAAGGTGAGCAAGTAAATAAAGGAAATTCTATAAAGTCAATGACTGCATGGTGCACATTATTATCTTCCATACTAGAGCTGCAGGGTGAAAATGAATGTCTAGGGACCACCTTTATAGATAGAAAAATTTCAAAACTACATCGACACATGAACATTAGTTATGTGTGTGTGTGTGCATATTTTTTGAATGTGAATAAGGCAATTGTTGTTTAACTTCTGCTTTTAGTGTGTTATGGCTCCTTCACACTGATCTGACCAATCCACGGTTCAATTCCTGATGGAAATTCGTATTGCTCTGAAACACGTTTATTTTTATGGGGTTTTATGGGCTTTCATGCAGTCTCTATATGTAGACTAATGTGGAATTTTAGAACATATATCACATTTCTATCGCATATAATATTTCTCCCTCGCCCGAGCTTGTGCTGCCTCCCATTTTCTACTGTCATTCCCTTCTTCTCCGTCCCAAGTTAAAACTATTAAAAATAACTCCTCACTTGACAGCGACAGTCCAAAACACTTCGGTTTTCTGAGGAATATGTCTCCTCTGGATATATCAGCCCACTTCCTTGTCATCCTATCTCTACCTCTCTTTTCCCTCCTTCCCTAATCCCAATACAACTCTCTATTTTTACCATCCCAATTTTCTGTGAGTTTTCACAGTGTAACAGCGCACAAAATAGGACAGGGCCAAAGTGAGAAAACAGAACAAATGAAAAGAGAGGCATAGGGACACATAGCTGCAAACATGGGAGGTGCAGACAGAAAAAAAGAAAATAGAAAGAAAAGAGAGATAGAGGGAGTAAAAGATAGCAAGGGAGGGACAGATTGATGGATGAGTTGGAGGCAGAGGCAGTAATGGTTGTGTTTCATGGATTGGCAGGCAGTTGATAATCTCCAGACCCCTGAGTCCTGTCAGCCTTCACTACAATCAGATTCTCAGTGGGGGACAGTTTGCCACCCATGGCCTCACAAAGCTGGATTGACTCTGTCAGAGCGCTCTGTTCTACGAGGCGTCATAGACTACAGCTCATTTATCTTGTGCACTTGTGTGTGAGCGTGTGTTAGTGTTTTTACACTCTACAGAGTCACTGGGCAATCTGGAAGGCTGGCCCAAACTCTTGACTAATTATGAAGTAATTAACAGTGATAGGACCTGCCCCCCCTTCAAATATAGCTGTCTTCCCTATTCTCTCATCCGCTCTGCTGCTGTCTTCTCTTTCCTGCTTTTACTCTTTTCTTATACTCTCTGTTGCTACTTTATGAGGTACACCTAGCTGAGACTAATGTAGTCTCCTGCAACAAATCCCACCTTCTTGAAGGTTATAATGTTATAAACCATGTTAGAGAGGGGTTGATTCAACTAAATCATTTTGTTGGCTGGAATATGGTGCTGTTGAATTTTACTGCACTATAGTAAGCCCTGTTTATGATATTTACTGTGCCCTCTACCCTGATATAAATGGGGTGGACAAAAGAAACCTCTTTTAGAAACACCTCCCGGTATAACACAATATGAATGCAAGTATAACTAATAAACTGAATGTATATTTTACTGTTACAGTAGAAGAATTTCCCCTTTTGACCTTGTTGTTGCTCACATATATCAAGCAGTTTCTTTCAACCTCCTTTTTTAATCTTCCTTCACTCAGAGGTTCCATTTAACACAAATAGTTAAATAAGAAATATTGTTAGGTTGAAGCAAGAATGGATAGATGGACTGCATTTATAAAGGACCTTTCTAGTATTCCAACCACTCGAAGCACTTCACACACTGATGGCAGAGGCAACCATGCATGGTGTCAACTGCTCATCAGAAAGAGAAACTACTGCTCATTCGTACCAGACACCACACTCACACACCAATAACACAGCCTGCAGAAGCAATTTAGGTATCTTGTCGAAGTGTCCTAGACATGCGGACTGGAGGGAGCCAAGGATCAAAGCAGTGATCTTGCGATTAATGGACGACCCGCTCTATCTAAGCTGGCCCTTATCAGAGAAGTGGTGGCAAGGAGACAAATTGGTATTAAGGAAAATTGCCTGGCATCACTAGGCTAATTCACAAATGCAAATGACACACCATGAGCTCGGCAGACACTTCTGGCTACGCTGCACTATCTGAATTAAAATTTAATTTACCGTAGCTATTTGGCCACAATCATTTTTTTATTATTTCATTCATTATTTAGTCATTGGTTGAGTTATTGTTTATTTCTAAGTGTTTGATCAATAAATGCATCACTGCAAATCGCAGTGCAAATGAAAACCTGTTTCTGATTGGTACACGGCGATGGAAATTTACATACACAGACATTAACATTAATATTATTAAAGCCAAATAATCACAAACTCACTACAGGGACATTGTATATTTGAAGTAAAAAAAAAGGTACAAAAAAATTACAATGGGAGGGAGAAGATCAAACAAACTATTTAAATATTTACACATTCAGACTAACTATTTACATATAAGATAAAGGAACACCCTAATCCAGAGATCCGGAGATAAGTAGAGAGAAGCTCAAATGTGCTCCATATGCCACCACACCTACTGACTGCCTGCACACGGCACAAGAGGAGAGGGAGAGATGAGAGGGAGAGGCCTCAGCGTTGTTGGCACAAGAGCTGTGGACTGCCATTACTCTGAGCAGCATGCATGGGGATGAATTACAATATTGCGTCCTATCCTGATAGTCTGAATAATTCACCCAATTTGCTGAAATCATTTTAAAAGTCTAGTAAGAAAGTAGCCATGTTGTCAAACCTGGTTCTATGATTTATTTTGTGTATAACCACACGTTGCGTATAAAACTCGTGTTGGTCCCACCTCACATTTTTAAAATTGTATTTATTTAAATTAATTAATTTAATTTAAATTTTAAACACGTTCAAATATATATATATTCCATGAGGCATAAATGTAATAATTTCATTTGTAATAATACATTTCTCTACTGTCCCAGAATCGACTCTGTATCTTTGTGTCTCAGGTGCTATTTTTATTGTGAACAGGACACACTTTAGAGTTCTGAAAGTATGAAGGAAGAAGGGAAAAGGGGCTGTGGATATGGAGAAGTGCTTCTCGGTAAACTGTAATCATGTATTTACCCTCATTGGCCATACATCTGAGTAACAGGATCTTCTTCACGTTCTGATCTGTAGCCAAGGAAGACACTCACGTCGGTGAACCTGCCATACTCACTTTGCTTTGATTGTATGTGGCGTGTATGTGTGTGTGTGTGTGTGTGTGTGTGTGTGTGTGAGAGAGGCTTTGTGAGTTGTTAGATTATATTGTAATATGGTTAATCTGGCACATTAGGGAGTTAAATGCAGTGAACTCGTACTCATGTAGTATTACATCCATATTACACATATTAACCATATTACAGCAAGTGCACTGCATCGAATAACAGCAGTGCACTTGCTGTAATATGGTTTGGGAAATCGCCATAATGTCTGGTAGATTTCCAAAATTAAAGGCGATCACGTTAATGTTTGTAAGTGTGTGCGTGTGCGTGTGTGTGTCTATCTGAATGCTGTCAGCCAGATGCGGAGGCTGTCATTGCCCTCGTTGCGGGATTATGAATGTGAGACGATCTCTGGAACTACCTTGTAATTGCCAACTAATTTGCATAACTGTGCAAATTAACGACCTCCCAAATGAGCTTTCATTTTTCACTGGGTCTTTAGTCGCTCCTTAAGAGCTGGCGTTAATTAACAGCTGTGTGTGTGTGTGCAAGGATGCTTGTGTATGTGTGTCTGTATTTCTTTGGGCTTAGAGATGCCAAGGAAACTTGGCATCAGGACCATCGCAACATGTTTTGCTGTCTCTGTGTCTCTCTCTGCCTCTTCTTTTTCTGTCTCTCCCAGTCCTGTTGCCCCAGCGTACAGACACCACTTAAGACTTGATCTCCTCACTGCCTCCAACGAACAGAGCTGTAGCTGAGGTTTCTCATGTCACCCAGTATTTATAGTCTGAAATTCAGCTGTGCTGTCTGTAGGGACTGTATATTTAATGTGATGTAGAGTTGCTCTAATAGTATTGCTGAGGTGTGTGGGGGAAAATGTAATTCCTTTGTTGCTTATTCTAGTGTTTCACTATCATTACTGCCTTATGGTCATTAGCTGGCTGTTGCTACATGTTGTCTAGAAAGAGATTGGACCAAGCAAAGTGTGTAGGACATGAGATGAGATTAAAAACTGGGGCTTGTCTCTCGACTGCCTAGTAGATAATAATTGATGATTTTTAATTGAGTTTTCTACCTTGTGTTTGACATTTAGAAACAAATAGGTATAAGGAATACAATTAAATAATTTGAATATAGTATGTATGTTGTGGTTCTTTTACTGTAAGATAGTGCTCTCTGCTGGCTGTGAAGATAACCCTACTTGTTCTCAAAAACACTCCCTCAAATCTCCCAGTTTGTACACAACTGGTGTTGGAACAATAACTACATTTGTTACAAATTGTATGAGATTTAACACAATATTTAAAGCACACCAAACTAAAAATCAAACCTCATGTTTGTCTAGCGACACCTTTCTGTGATTCATTCATTTAAAGATGCTAAAATATCTGATATATATATCTATATAAATTGAAACTTGACATACTGAAACAGGTTTGGAAACAGATTAAAAGTTTGACTGAATGCCTGCAGGTTGTGGCCTAATAGCTGCTTATGTTATGTAGTCTTTCTAAGTTATGCGTGTGCAATGTGCTTCCTGTTTTTCTAGTTCTGCATGGCTGAGCCAGAAATTTTCAATGAACATTGCAGCAGGATACACAAAGTTATTATTCTGCTTCCTGTGAATACCCAGGGTACAGCAGTAGGTCAGTAAGTCAGGAGGTTGTCACAGTAAAAAGTCTATTTTAACTGGAAGATCTGGCTTTAAACAGCCTTGTTTTCTGTTAACACGTCCATAACTTGAGCGTCTGTGACTGCTCTTGTCCATCTCCACAGCTCTGAGTATCCGAGGCATCCAAGAGGAGGACAGTCCAGACCCTCAGATCATGCGACTGGACAACATGCTTTTAGCGGAGGGAGTTGCGGGTCCAGAGAGGGGCGGGGCCTCTGCAGCGGCAGCAGCGGTTGCCGTGGCAGCCGGAGGATCGCCCAATGAAGGCGGCCTACAACACACCGAATACAGAGAGAAGCTTGCTCAAATACGACAGATGTACCACACTGAGCTGGAGAAATACGAACAGGTGTGATTATCTTACCTTATGAGTATCAGAAATTAGTTTTTTATTTTGGGATGCCAGAGAAGCAAAGTTATGTGGGTTTTAGGCAGAAGTGGAGTGAGTGGCTCTGAAGACCGGACGGTTGGCTCAGGCTGAAGTGAAGAAGAAAAAATATTTGTTCAAATTCTTCATAACTGACCTGCTCACTACTCCTCCCATACAGGCATGCAATGAATTCACTGACCATGTGATGAACCTGCTGAGGGAACAGTCCCGTACGCGGCCAGTCTCACCCAAAGAGATTGAGCGAAAGGTGGGAATCATCCACCGCAAGTTCAGCACTATCCAGATGCAGCTAAAGCAGAGCACATGTGAAGCTGTCATGATCCTACGCTCCAGGTTCCTGGATGCCAGGTGGGTTTAGTTTCCTGCCTCCTCTTCACTTTATTCTTCCAGCGTGTAACAGTGTACTTACAACACTGTTTGTTTTCTCACGGTTAATTGTTGCAATCGCCCTTTTCTCTCAGGAGGAAACGAAGAAACTTCAGCAAGCAAGCGGCAGAGATTTTGAATGAATATTTTTACTCCCATCTGGCAAACCCGTACCCCAGCGAGGAAGCCAAGGAGGAGCTGGCCAAGAAGTGTTCCATCACTGTTTCTCAGGTTAGGATATTAAAGGCTACGTTCACACTGTGTGACCCAAATTAGATTTTTTCATTTTCATTTTTTTTTATCATATGTGTGAACATCACAAATCACATGGAAACTAAACTTTTCAATCCTGGCCACTTTCTTATGTGGTCCAAATCAGATACAGGTCTGATATTTTGCAGTGTGACCTGATTCCTATCAGAATTCATATGACTCTAGATCTACGTTGGTCATGTGGGTCAGTTCAGGACCATGACCTGTTCACACTAGAGTGGGGGGGGGTTTTTTTTTTTTTTTATTTTTTTTTTTTTTTTTTTTTGGGGTGGGGAAAATTTCCATTATCGAGTATTTAAATTACTCGACAAAATGAACCGGAAACCTCTTCTTTCCTTTTTTTTTTTATTTTTTTTTATTTTTTTTCTTCTTACTTCTTTTCTTTTTTTTTTTACTTTTCTTTTTTTTTTTTTTTTCCCTTTTTTTATTTTTTTTTTTTTTTGTTTTTATTTTTTAAAAATAAAAAAATCTTAACCCTTTTCTTTTTTTTTATTTTTTTTTTGTTTTTTTTTTTTTTGGGGGGGTGGTTTTTTTTTTTTTTTTTTTTTTGTTGGGCAATTTTTTAGTGAAGGGGTTTTTTTTTTTTTTTTTTTTTTTTTTTGTTAAATTTGGTTTTTTTTTTTTTTTTTTTTTTTTTTTTTTGGGGGGGGGTGGGTTTTTTTTTTTTTTTTTTTTTTTCGGTTTTTTTTTGTTTTGTTAAAAAAATCTAACTCTAAAATTTTTTTTTTTTTTTTAATTTTTTTTTTTTTTTTTTTTTTATTCCAAAAACCCAAAAAAATTTAAATTTTTTTTTTCCCCTCCCCCCCCCCCTAACTAGAGTCTGACATGGGCCACATTTAACAGATAAAAATAAAGCACACATATACTTGGAGGTGGTTAAGTGTAATGAAGCCAGCTGGTTTCCTGAGTTGTCTTTTGACTTTGTGTTTACCTCTCTAACTCTCTCAGGTGGCCAACTGGTTTGGAAACAAGAGGATTCGGTATAAAAAGAATGTTGCAAAGCTCCAGGACGAAGCTAACCTGTATACCAGGAAGAGCGCTGCCAGTGTGTCTTCACAGGCAAGCCAAGCCAACTCTCCAGCCACACCAAACTCAGGTACATACTTACACATACACGTGAATGAAACCTAAGGTATTGTTATCTCCTCTGTCAATGTAAAAAACCAAAGGTGTTTTCTGGTATAGAGAGTCCATAAATCACTTGCTCCGTAATTCAGCATCCTGATTGGCTGAATATCACACTCAAGGCTCATCAGACTCCCCCAAGGTCCTCCTTCCTCCAGTTTGGTCAATGCTGACTTCGTTTGACCTGATGAGCCAAAGCTAAATGCTCCCCGAGGAAAGGCCGACATGATTTAGAAGCCCGTAAGATGTCCTCACAGATTGAACAAAGCAGGAACAAGATGGGGATTGCTGCATTTCTGTTGTTTGGATGGCACACCAGTGTTGAGATAAAGCCTGCAGTAGAGTCAGCGGATTCCTTGTTCCCTGTTTTTTTTAGCCTTTCGAAAACCCGCAGCCTTCAAAAGAACACAAATCATTTTGATTTGTTTCAGGTATTGTAGTTATCTTTGCTGTCTTGTACAGCGACCTGTTTGACAGGGAAAAAAAGGGTTTAACAAGAAGACAAATTGTCTGTAATTCTGCTCTAACGGGTTGGTTCACCTTTGCTACACAGTGAAGAAGATCTGCCCATAGTTTTGTGTGGCAAAGAATTGCTCTTGATTAACCGTGAGTGGTTTGGATTCTGCAGCAAGCCTTCTTTGCTTAGTTAGTTACTTGGTTTCCAATTCTCTATTAATTAGAACTGATAATATACCCAGAAAAAATACTTACATAAAAAAAGTAGAAATTTAAGTTGGCTGATTAGAACCCACTTACATTTTAAAAAAAATAATTTATTATTATTATTATGTGGGAATTATAATAATTTTGTGATATTTTATTTAAATATTTATTTTATTTAATGTAGTTTTTTCAACTGCAATTGACGACTGGTCTGACTCACGTGATCAACAGCATATTTTTTATACCCGATACCTAGACTGAATTAACCAGAAATACCGGGACTGACTCCATATCTGGAGCCCCAAGATCATCTCAGGAAATTCTTAATTTCACTCTAATTTTAGGGTATAGATCTTTTATCATTATTTTGAAGGTCCAGTGTGTAACACTTGGGAAGATCTAAACCTAAAAAAAAAAGAATTGTCATCTTTTTGTTACCTAAGAATGAGCCGTTTTCTTCTTCCACAGAGGCCACCATGTTGTTCAAAAACCACCCTGTTTTTACATTAGCCCAGAACATCACAGTTTCAAGGCCACTGTAGTTTCTGTAGTGTGGAAGGCTGAGCTGTCTGTAGTTGGCTTCAATCTGCAGCTTCACCACCAGATGCCACTAAATCTTACACACCGGTCCTTTAATGACTTGAGTTGTGGGTGAACTTGTGCACACACATGCACAGTGTCCCAGTTATGAGTTTAACCCAGTTTTGATTATATGTGGGATATGATGCAACATAAGTACCCTATCTGGTTATAAATAAACAAACTGTGTGGGTCAAAAAGTAAGTGACTCTCAGTAAACAGTCTGCAGACTACTCTCAGAATCTTGTGTGTGTGTGTGTGTGTGTGTGTGTGTGTGTGTGTGTGTGTGTGTGTGTGTGTGTGTGTGTGTGTGTGAAAATCCTTGATGTGTTCCCTGTATGCCAACAGGAGGATACCCAGCCTCGTGTTACACTCCTGATGGGAGGTAATGAGGACCTGCCTGAGGATTCTCTTACCTCGTCATGGTCTCCATGTGAGTAGCTATGGTTACACACTGTTGCTATAGTTACACACTCTGCAACTGAGTAGTCATGGTGACAGCCATTCCCTGTGTTAGCATGTGGTATGGTGCAACAAGGTGATGTAGTGCCTTTACATACACTGCTCGACATCTGACCCTGAACATTAGGCTGTTGTTGAGCCTTAAAGGAAACGTTCACAGACTGTGCACCGTCCCTTTTAGTTGTTGGTTGGTGGATCTTTAGTTATTGAGGTGGTGACATCTTTTTTAAGTTATTCTCAAACTTTTTAAACATATTTCAAGAGCACCTACTTAGGAGTTTAACAGCATAATGTGTCAATGTAACGAGAGCTGTAGCACTAAAGACGGGCTCAGGAACCAAAGTATATATATACAAAGACACAACATTCACCAGTCAGGTAAAATATTCCAACGGGATGGGGTTTTTTTTGTTTTAGGACAGATGAACAATTTCTCTAGTTTATACGACAATTCAGAAATAAGGATTGTGTAGAATTCTGCAAATAACAATAAGTTCATGAATAATTTAGATTATCCAAACAAACATAAATGCAGTGAAACTTCCAATGCGCTGAACTTAAAAAAACTGATGTATTAACATGGTCAGTGAACCTGATTCTTAACATCCTGTCCCCCTGTCCTATCTGTTTCTGTAGGTTGATGCTGGCTGGCAGGACAGATCCCTCCTCCTATGTACCCCACCCAGAGGACCGGGCAGCAAGCACTACCACTGATTCTCCACCTTCCCTCCCCGCCCCCCACCCTGCTCCTCAGACTAATACATCCCAGACTGTAGGCTGACCTCCAGCCGAACCACAAACACACTCACACTCACACACACACACACACTCACTCTCACTCACACTCACACACACACACACACACACACACACACACACACACACACAAAACACACATTTCTGAAACTCTGCAACCTTTTGTTTTGCTTTGTGAAGCTGATCCTTTTCCCACGTCTCTCCCACAAGTTTTTATTAACTCCACTACTTAACGAATGTGTTGACACCTCTGTTTTTTTTTTCTTTTTACAATTACGCATGAATTTTTCTATTTTTTTGAAAGATAAATAATTGATGAAAAGAACCTTTTTAATGTGCTACCGGAGTGTACTCCAGTAGGAGTAGGAAGGTTTAGGGCCCGTGTGTGTGGCCTTAAACCAGATGTTTATTCATCATTTTATTTTAAAGTAATAATTAAACAAAAAAAAAAAGCATGTAGATTTTATTATTTCTTTTAAGTTTCTTAAGAAAAAGGTCAGTGAGAAAATGCTTTGAAAGAGTACAACAAATGAGAAATGGCAGAAATGACCAAAAATGAATAAACACATTGTCACTTATTACGTTTTGTATCCTGTGGTGTTGCTTCTGACAACAGCTGGGTTTGAGTTTGTTTCTATGTAAATGATTGTAAAAACAACATTGCTTTAACAGGTAATTATGTTTCTTAAATGCTTTTGAAGCAACCAAACCAAAGAGGCGTTAACCCAGGAGATCAGGTTCTGTCTGTTGAACTATGTAATCAGTTCTGATAGTTGGGTTCAGTTTCAGATCATACAGTATTGGATCGTACCATGTGTGTTATTATTCATCTGTGCCCTCTAGTGTTGAGCAGTGCCGCTGCATCTAATTGGCTTCTGGATATGGTGTGTATTTCCTGCCAAACCAGGCTTTCAGAGGGTTTTTTTTCTCTTTAAACTCTTGTTTTTCCTGCCTTTCTTTGTTTTCACTCCTTTCTTTTTTCTAGTTAATCTTCAATAGTGAATGTCAACAAATCCTGAGACCTGATAAACAGAGTACAGACTCTATTAGTCAGTAATCTGCTGGAAGGGGCTGCTGAGGTGGACAGTGGACAAGGAGTCTGACTAATCTGATAATGTAGTGAGTGCCGTACAATGTAATAGCTTGTTAGTATGATAAAAAGCCCCTGAATTGGTCAAAAATGTTGAAGAAAAAAAAAAACATAACAAATGTAATTATTACAATAAATTGTAATTATGACTCGACAGGATTCAATGTACATGATGATGATGTAGTAATAATTACATAATGTCCTGAATCTTAGAAAGCTATGATTGAATTAGGTAAGTTACACTACACTCTTTAAAAAGTCATAATAACTGCTCTGTGTAAACTTGTAATGTTACATTATCCAGACATGTGTTGTATTAACAGATTTCATTACTTGTGCAACCCGTTAAGATGGAATTTTTATTGCATTTTGTTATTCTGCAAACATTAAAGTCAATTGCTACGTATCCTTTTAAATGTCCTTTTCCTTCCCTGCAATGACAATAATTATAATTCTGTGATGACTGATGATTATTTCATAGTTCATAAGTCTTATAGCCAGTGTTTGTATGATCCAAACTAATCTATGATGAGAAATTACACAATCATGCTGTCTTCAGTGATTTTGGTTGTTTTATTGGAGTTCTCCACATATTTGTTTTATGTTTTAAAGCATTATTTCTGAATATTCTCCAGCTTAACTTTAGGTGACTCAATAATCTTGAAAAAAAAAAAACAGGACAGAAACAAGGACAACTGTACTTTGAGACAACTCTTCTTTCAGCCATAGTTCGCTGGTCAATACAACACAGTCTCATGTATATCTTATATGTATATGTTAGCATTTACTCAGCTAACAGCATCTGCCAGTTGATTCGATTATTAGCAAAATAATGAGCCGAATACGTGACTAGCAGTTGTGGACAATGTTTGAGTAGGGGAAGGGGTAAATGGTAAGTTAGGGGTTAAAGGTCGAAAGTGATTGTATGAAAAAGAGAGACGGACACAGAGAAGCAGAGATTGTACACAGAGGAGAAAGGGGGACTGTTCTCTGCTCATCATGGATTTCTCACCTGGAGTTCTGATCCTGTGTTCTCTGTTATGTTCAGGTAATGAATCTGATTTACTTTGAACAGAGTAACATCTGATTTAACAGATGTTTCTGCCTTTGTGACAGCTTTTCTGTTCACCTGCCTGACGTTTCTAGAGATGTATATATTATTTTTGTATGTATAATTTTTTCATGCCGTGAGTGCCACAAGCAGAAATCTATAAATCTGCGTAAATCAACCCAAAATGCTCTACTATTATTTCCTAATTTGTAGTTTGGGTAAACAAATCGTTAATATATTCATATAAACGTTTTCGAGCAGAGTGAAATAATTTTAATATTCCTCACTGACGAAATGTGTTCATTTTTGTGCTTTTTGCTGTTTTGCTTTGTCATCAAAAGCACTTGATCACCTGTTCAATCTGTGTATTTGCTCAGGTTGTTTGCTTTGGGGTTGGTGTTCGTTTACACTGTATTTTACCCAGTCATGTCTAAAGGTTCACAGAGTTGCATTGGACGTGTGTGTGTGTGTGTGTGTGTGTGTGTGTGTGTGTGTGTGTGTGTGTGTGTGTCTCTTTCTGTGCAGTGGCTGGACAGGCTCCTGTCGTCTCAGTGGAGCCCCGGTCTGCTACTGTGCGCCAAGGGGAGTCTGTCAGCTTTAGGTGCCAAGTGGGCAGTGGTGCAACAGCCAGTTCCCTGGTGTGGAAAAGAGCCAATAACCAAGCATTACAAGGTCAGGAGTACTAACATGTAAGCATAAGAACTGTTCATACAATATCACTATCTGTACACTTCGAACTGAATTCTACTTTTTCCTTTTAGACAACATTAAGCTTGGTCCTGGTGGCTCTGTGCTGACAGTTGTTAACACCCGACCTGGAAACCAAGGCCAGTACCGCTGCACGGCATCCAACTCTGCAGGCCGCAGCACTGCCACAGCTGTGCTGAATGTCAAATGTGAGCTTGACTTCATAATTCAGTTAGAAACTGTCTGCCCCTGTGAAAGAATAGTTTATCTGGCCTCCCTTTTATTAAAAATAGAAGAGTCATACTTGACATTTCTGTGTTGGTCCTGTCGTGGCATGCAGTATTGCCAATTCCTGAATGCTCAGAGCATGGACACAAAAAGCATAGTTCTGAATGTATAGGTATTATTTTAGAGCAGTTTGTTTTAAGGCAAGGAAAGGCAAGGCTGTTTATTTGTAAAGCACGGTGTTAATCTAGGTGTTATACAGTACAGTTAAAAACAGCTCAAAGACAAAAGAACACAGTTTTAAGTTTGTCATTTTCACCTACACCATGTATCAGTGTGTGACTCACAATAAATATTTTTAGAATCAGTGTGACTGTGTGAGAGGCGGCAATTGCATTGATGAACCCACAGATAAATTATAACCTGAAAATGCACCTCATTGTTTTGCTGACCACCCCATAAATGTACTGTTTTGGATCACTCTCCTACCTTAGGTAGGTTAAGGAGAGTGAATATTGGACTTGCATTCAACAGGTTGCCAGAAACACGACTCCAAATGATACATTTTGCTCTGTAACTGCTGGATGTGTAAATAAGCAACTGTTTGCCAACAAGTTCACCATATAAACTTAAAAGGTGATGAAATGTCAGTGTTGTGACCACAACTTACAACTACTCATTGCACATCAGTCCCTGCAGGTTAAATGTGTCTGTCATTTCTGTGTGTCGTCTCTGTCAGTTGCTCCAAAAGTGCAGCTGACACCAGCAGGGCCCCTGCGGGTCAGGATGGGCGAACCTGTGTCAGTGGAGTGTCGTGCCACAGGCAGGCCACGGCCCAAGCTGACCTGGAAACGCCAAGGCTCCACCCTGCAGTTGGTTACCACGGAGACGAATGATGTCAACACCATACAGGTGAAATATGAGCACAGGTACTTTAATTTATATCTTCATTTTAAGATACCAAACCTAACAATTTCCATCTCTTCTCTCAGTGGCCTGCAGTGCATCCAGAGGACTCAGGAGTTTATATTTGTCAGGCTGTAAACAATGAAGGGGTGACAGAGGTCAAAGTTGAGGTCATTGTTGAGGGGGGGCCAGGAGCACCAGTGGCTTCAGTGAGCAATACAGAAATGACAGTGGTGGAGGGACACACAGTCACAATGGAGTGTCAGGCCACTGGTAAGGTGTTTGTGTGTGTGTGTGTGTGTGTGTGTGTGTGTGTGTGTGTGTGTGTGTGTGTGTGTGTAAATATCTCTCAGTTCTGCTCTTACTTCTCATTTTTCACTTGAACTTCTCTATCTTTTTCCTTCCAGGCTCCCCTCTTCCTGTCATCACCTGGTTCAAGCTACGAGCCCCATTGCCATGGAAACACACAGTGGCCGGTGGAGTTTTGACACTGACCAGCGTGGGGCGCCAAGATTCAGGACAATACATCTGTAATGCAACCAACGTACATGGCTACAGTGAGGCGTACACCCAGATGGAGGTGGAGAGTGAGTTAAGAGATAATAAACACAGATATTGTACATCCAAATTATTTCTCCCTGCTCATGATAAGAGTGATTGTCTTCTCCTTCATTCAGGTCCTCCATATGCCACCTGCCTGCCTGAGCAGGTGAGGCTCCAGCCTGGAGATGCCCTGCAAGTGCAGTGTCTTGCCCACGGCTCTCATCCCATTCGGTTTGAGTGGAGCCGGGTGGGCAGGGCGAGCCTGCCTGCAGGAGCAGAGACCACAAAGGATGGAAAGCTGCTCATAGCCCACGTTAAACTGAGTGACAGCGGAACGTACAAATGTGTGGCCACCAACCACATCGGATCCAGTGAGACACTGGCCAAAGTCATTGTAAAAGGTGTGCTGGTGTTTGGGCTCAGGCCATTCAAAGTCCAACAAAATAACTGATCTGACTTTCTCCCTTTTCTTTTACTATCTAATCTTGTTTCTTTGCTTATTTTTTACAGCTTAACCCATTGAGGTCACACTGTTTCTGATTGACAAACCATCTCTGCAGCGCTTACAACTTCCACAAGCCTGGATTGTAGCCATCAAGACTATCAAATGGTTAATACTGAGAAATCAGAGAAAATTATATTTAATAGATTTATATATTTTAAAGTGAATTTAAAATATATCAATGCTGGTTAAACTTTTGGTTTTATTGTGCATATGGGGTTAATTTTGTACTTTTATAGAAAACTAATACTGGTGCTATGGTTGCCCGTGTTTCATATCTGCTTTTGGAAAAGCTTTTCTCTGAAATGTGTGTGGACTGACATCCTACACTATGCGTGGGAGTTTCTGTTGCAGGAATGTCTCTGCATGCTGTCTGCCTCCCTTCATGTCAAGTCTACACTGTTACACTTCCAAAATAGAAAGGAAGGCACAAAACAAACAAGTAACGGATCCAATAGAAAAGCCTTTATTATGCCATTGAATATCAAAACAATAAAGACCAAATTAATAAAAAGTTTCATTAATTAAAATTAAAAATTCTGTTGTCATGAAAGTGTTTTACAAGAGGGTTGGTGAGGTGTATCCAAATTAGGGACTGTATGAAAATTATTAGGAGAGAAGTGGGGAAGAAGTTATCCCCACGACCTGTAAACAGACTTTGATGCAGAGTTTCCCTTAACTATTTGGGTACCAGACTGCTCCCTTATGTAAGTTCTAAGGAACACTAAAATACACTTGACTACACCCCTCGAATGGCCACTACAATCCTGCTACAGAAGTGAGTCAATGTCCGTAAGGCCAAATATTAAAATTTCAAACTTTACAACTAAATAAACATGTTTACTGCCTGGTACAAAAATTGGGTTTGGTCTCTATATCTAAATTCCCTGTTCATGACAACTGTACGGGGGTTGAATTTGTATATAATTCAACCGTTTCATTATTTCAAGGCTTGAAATTATGCATAATTAAGGGAGTGGCTGCTTTGAATGACAGGCGGCTGTTTTCAGTAACCATTCAACACTCCAAATATTTTTCGAGAGCCGGTGGAGATTGCTAAAACGGCGACGGCCAGATCTGACCACACTTTGAGCTTCACAGCGGCTCTTCAGAAACTTATGGGTGTAGTCATGTACACTATTGCTTTTGAATTATACAGTCTGGTTGTACCACTATAACACTGTTACATTATTTGAGACATTACAGAGGAGGCCTTAGCACTTTTTTCCAAAGTCCAGTAGAGGACAGCCTCCACACTAATAATTTTTATACAGTCCCTTAATGTTTAAAATTTGCTGTCATTTCTGAAAGATTATTATCTAAGCTTTGCTTCACACAGTAGTCTCTCTGACCACATGGTGGCAATATATAGCTTTAAGGCACACACACTTTGCTTTCAGTCCCAAGAAGAGCAATTTGAGCCCCCACACCCTTAACAACTGGTGGGACAGATGCAGCACACAGTCAACCTATTGTTTTCCCAATGATTACATGTCATCTCTAGGTTTAAAAAAAGCCCAAACTTTTGGCTGATCGTTGCAGCTCTCTGTGTAAATATGGACTGTAAACTCCTCTTCAACAGGCAAAGTTCAGTTTGAGCAGACAAATGTGTTGCAGAATGACGCACTGACGGTTGTGTTTTTAGAGAAAATTTAAAGCAGCTTTGACTAAATGAGGTGTTAGCTCGACATTTGGGGTTTGTGGCTGCAGCAGAAGGTTGACGAGCTACCATTTCCAAAGCTGCTGCCAGGACGGAGCCTGTATCTGCTGCTTGTGATTGTGGCCTCCCTCGTAAAAATGCCCAACCTCCACAGAGAAACATGCTTTACCCTTTCCACTATTCCCCCCTCCATCTTTACAATCATCTTCAAAGCTGGGGAGGAAACATCTGCCCTCTGTCACCTCACTCCACCCCCTCACTTCACAGACAGACTGAGGGAGGGGGGGAGACAAAGAAGACTAAATAAATACACTATAGAGGATATTAGAGGAGGGAAATAAACATATTTTTTATTTACAAAAATGAGCCACTGAGATGGAGCAGAAGGGAAAAAATGGAGAGAGAGGAAACTCTAATTCATTCAATCTGATCCCCCTCTCACTCTGTGTAAGCCTTTGTATACATATTAACTAGATGTGGACATATGGTCTCTAATGGAGTCTGATATAAACAGTGAGCTTCATAAGAGTCCAGATGACATCCCAGAAAAAGGATGTGCGCACACACTCTCCAAGATAGTTTGTCACAATTTCAGAGGCACTACATAAGTTTATATTACAGTAGGAGTACACAACAGCGTTGCATTTACTCTGGACCACACATTGCTTATGTTAGCCTGAAGAGGCGAGGAAAGAAAAACACAGACAGTCTCGTAGCTGCATCAGCACACAAGGAGAGTAAAATATTAATTTTATATATTCCACTAATAATTAAAAACTGTTTTCAGAGTATTTTTGATAAAGACAAGTGTGATGTCCTTGCAGTAATAATATGGGAAAACCAGATCATTCAGGAAGGAACCAATGAGGTGAGAGCTTCCCCAGGAAGTGATAGGTGGAAAGAGGGCGCCTGTCAGGTCTGTTGCTATGGTTTCCACCTGGTGAACTCGGATAAGCTGCGGCGGGGCAGTGGCCTGTAGAAACAACAGTTCCTTCAGACATAGGAAGGCAAGCTGATGGAAAGATAGGGAGTGGAGTTCCTGTATTGTGTTGATTGCAGAGCCAAGAGTACATAATATCACACACTTCTTCAAACGGATCTCAAACTGTGTCAAGTAAATGTTTCTGTTTCTAACTTGTGTAACAGGAAGCCACAAAAATTCCCCCCGGATATTGACCCTAAAAAAACGTTAAATAGAAATTAAATATTGTTATGCACACAAAGAGGAAGAGTCAGTAATCCGTCAGTTTAAGTGCTGTCAGGGAGGGATGTCTCCTGGGCTGAACGAGTCTCTGCCGGGGAAAATATAGTAGTCCATGACAACAATTACTTTTCTAGCCTTCTCTCTGATCTGAATAAATTATATATGAAGGTGCTTAAAAGCCCAGCCCAGACACATGACACAGAACTAAAGCAACCAGTGATGATGCTAATATTAGTGGCGCTCAACCTATGGGGAGGTCCCAAGATAAGTAAGAGGGGTCAGAACATCATTTAAGGGATAAGAAAGAAAAAAAAAATTCTGTTAAACAAAAGTATATTACAAAAACATATTTTCACCTCTTCATATCCCTAAAATTCCTTAGGAATATTTCATTAGTGTGTAATCACTTGAATATAGGAATTGTTGTTACCTTAGAATGAAACATTTTTATCTACAGACACTGCAGGTCCTTCATGAAGTCAGCCATGTTGAACTGTCATGTTTCTACAGTAACCCAGAAGGGATAAATCAAACACTGCAGAAAGGGCCTTTTGTGTTTTTTTGCAAGTTTCGTGGCCACAGTAGTTTCTCCTTCATTCCCAGGTCATCAAATAAAGATGGCAGTGGTGTTCAGTTCATTGTAGTCTGCAAGTTCACCACTAGATGTCACTAAATACTACACACTGGAAAATGACAATTTAAAGCTTTAATAAACAAACTGTACACTGCCTGCTCAGCACCAAGTAGCAGACAGTATTGGAGCATTTAGCAGCTAAAGAGCCAGATATTTCCCTCAGGAGTTTGTGGAGACTAAAAACAGAGCTAAAACGAGATGTAGTTTGAATCTACATGCATCTTATAGACTCAGAAACAGCAACAGCAACTTTATAAGGTGATGATGTCAATGTCAGTGTTGTGTTTATAGCTTGTTTTGCTGACCCCTAGTGGTAAAAAAAATTAATTAAATTAAATATTCTGACAAACTATACCTATATTTTAAGGGGTCACAAGTCAAAACGGTTGGGAACCACTGCCGTAAGAGACGTGAATGAAAAAACTGAGGAGACATTGTTATACCTTGAATTCTGTTTTTTTAGTTGTTTTATGAATCTAAATGTTGACAATGTAGACACCCTGCTGAAGGCTGATATAAGCAAGCATTGTAAAACCTTGGTTTGCTAGTTTGCATCAGAGATTGAGTGTACTATATCTACAATTTGCTACCTCAGCTGTTTCCATTCTTGGTTGCGTAAGTGTACATTTTCACACCACTGTCTTCACGCAGATTCAATCTGTCAAGAGCTCCTGGCCCCTGCCTGAGTCAAATAGTTTTAACAGTGAAGCAAATAGAAAAGAGGGCTGTTAAAACATTTAACAGGGGCCTGTGGAAGAAGAATAAAACAATTACTCTATAACTGAATCATTTACAGTCCTAGTTACACTAGACTGTATGGTTGTTTTAATCCTAAATTTCAATGTTCATCATCATTTCTTCACCTTCCTTATTATGAAATTAAATTCTCACTTGCACTATCCTGGTACAAATCTTTTTGCATAAACTATTGTACTGAGAGTAGAGTCAGTTCCTCTGCCACATTGGTTAGGGTTAGGGTGACACAATAACACAGAAAACACGTTTGTCTTAGTTTGATGTGTTTTGTATATTAATTTTGATTCTCCTAAAACCTTTTTCTGATTATATTTGTCCGAGAGATTTAATAGTAGGGCAGTCGTAGGTGGGGATAGCACATAATAACAGCCCAGCAGTGGTTGACATTAGAACACAGTCATCTCCATCTGGCAGCAAAGATGCTGCTGCTGCTTGTTGTTGTTGCTGCTTGTTGCTTGGCACCATGAATACAAACCACTGGCGTTACGTCCTGTGATCGTGGCCTTCCCCTCTTCACTTGACATTTTAACCACAAAATAGATTGTTTAAATCACACATAAGGTGCGTACGCTTTCACTAGCCCGCTCTTCTTCCTGTATTGTTACTGCTACTTCTTTTGAAGCAATGACAGATTCAAGAAACCTTTCAGATTCTCAGCAACAATGGTTTATACAGTGTGTGTGTGTGTGTGTGTGTGTGTGTGTGTGTGTGTATTTGAGTGTATGTGTGTGTGAGTGTACCTTGCCTCATGACTGCATAGCACTGGTGTATGTGGCGTCAGAAGGAAACCACTTGAGGTTTGCAAAAAGTTTGAGCAGCACATTTGGTTAAAAATATGAGGTATAAAAGCAGAACGAAGAGCGTGGTGCACAGACAGATCAAAAGCTAAAGACAGAGAGAGTTTGGTACAACATGTTCAGTACACCACACGTTTTACTACTGTTAAACCAAACAACATAGATTTTTGAAAGTTTAGACTGCAAACTGAAATTATCTTTTTTATTGTCAAGTACTTTACTAAACTGAGGGGGAGAGGAAAGAGTATGCGAGTGAAAGGGCAACAGACAGTTAATCTCTTTAGTTGTCAAGCTTTACTATGATTTCAACTGCTCATCTGCACTAGTGGAAACTAAAATAATCCCAGAGTTAGTGAAAAACCAGTGAAAAGCTCTTTTCCAAAGCTTGCCTTCATCTCTCTCTGCACCCGGCTGAGTCTCAGGATGTAAACAGCAACTGAAATTGTGTGATTATGATCCATTGACTCTGCTCTGTTTCCATATGGAAAGATCCTGTGTGTGAGTATGTGTGTGTGCCAGCGACTCTGGGCACAAACATTTAGTCATCTGTCAGTATTATAAAGTTTTATTCCACATTTATCCTGAAACCTTCCATCATACCATACATACAACCCGAATCTTACTTTAAATATGAGTGACTTTTGCTTTTATTGTAGGCCACAGCCTGAATACAAAATCTTTCTTTCAAAGTAAATTTGTGGGCAGCTGGGGTATTGCAAGAAATATATTTTACTAAGGGATTGTCTGCAGCTGACAACAGCTGATGAATATATTTCATTTATTGGCGACCCCTTGGGGATCCATTCAAACTCTCCCACGGCCCATGACTGAGTTGCGACCCTAACTTTGAAAAACAATGATTTAAAATACTTTTCTCTTTGATGGTAAAGCATGCACATTCATTCTAATCTGTCAGGCTTAGCTAAAGAAACAAAAACAGTTCTGTTACAGAGCACAGCCTCAACACTGAACTTAATCAGCAATTATGAATGAAATTATGAAATTAATTTCACTCAGGAATTTGCTTATGAGGTT
Organism: Dicentrarchus labrax; assembly: GCF_905237075.1. Lineage (NCBI taxonomy): Eukaryota > Metazoa > Chordata > Actinopteri > Moronidae > Dicentrarchus > Dicentrarchus labrax. The sequence goes on along the minus strand of NW_026136721.1, from coordinate 15,891,210 downwards.
TGTTTTTAATTAAATCCGGACTTCTCTGGTGCTGACTTTGTTTTACTCTTTTGAATTTGGTCCCAAAGCGAAACCACAAATGCTTTTGTGTGAAGAATAAACAAATAGTTATTAGTTTAGTATGGTTCCGTCAGGTTTGATTTGCGCTACATGGCTTTGCTCAAGTGATGGCCAACCAGATAAAACAAGGCTGCTTTACTTATCTAGAAATGTCCTGCTGTTAAATACAATCAGTGACTAAGAAGGAGAGTAAATACATAATAAATAAAAAAGAAAGGCCATGATGAAACTGTTTCACGGTGTTACCATTGCCTTCATATTCCCTGTTGTTGAAATTCTCAAAGTTTGAGCCACTGTGGGTAAAACATTACTCTTATCTTTATAAAAGCAATGTTTTTGTCAAAGTTCATTCCTGACTTTGGAAACAAAACAAGACAATCCAAACTCAAGGTCAGCTTGCATCAAGCTGTGTTCATCAGTGGATCTGCTGACATGTCGAGCGCAATAGTTGATATGATTTTATCCACAGCACGTTTAGGGCTGGTTAGATATATAAGAAATTATACAGTTTGTTTTCACACCCTGACTCCTTGGAGAATAACCTTAGGTGTAAAATTGGTGGAGTGACCCTTAAAAAGAAGTTCCTCTTTTACAGTTTTAGTGAGAAGTGGAGCCCAGTGAGTCAATCTGTTTCCACACCCAGAGCTGTTAGGTTGATGTGACCTCACACACATCTTGTGTTCTAACATGTGTAAGCATTACAGTGTAACATTGATCCTGACACGTGATCTTCTGACTGAGTGACAAAGACACACACCAAAACACACAAGGACAATTGTAATAATGGATCTTTATGTCGTTTGTGACTATGTAGCTCTTGAAGCTTAATCATAAACAAAAGCTTGAACATAAGGACTCTCGGACTCAAACACAACATGGACAGGTGTTTTTGAAGATTAGGTCAGGACACAAACTTTGTAGGAGGAAATGGGGAGAGAGCCTTCAGTTACGTCATGTTTCTCAAAAACAAATCTGCTCAACATGTATTACACTTCTGTGGTGCTGCAGCTTAGTAATATTTACAGAATGGATACATTTAAAGAGTGGCGTGCACAAACTTTTTGTTGGGCAGGGGCGGAAAGAAAAAAAAGGGCACATATAGCGCGTCCTCACCACTGTAGAGGGCACCTTAGACATGTTTTATATGTTATACAAATGGCACATTATATAGCCTTAAAACAGACTAACTAGACAAACTACTCAGGTTAGTTTGCTGTTAGGATCAGCATCCACGAGAACTGTGTGCATTTCAACGTTGGACCGTGAAGAACACACAGCGACATGGATGTATGAAGGAAATTAATCCCCAGGGGGTCTGGGGGTCTTCCCCCAGAACATTTTCAATTAAGTAGATGCCATTTCCTGTATTCTAGTGCATTTTAACACCATATTAGCACCAAATAATCCAAACTGGTTCTGTGAGATATAGTTCTGGCTTAATATAGATCAACAAAGGGCCCAACATTAAAGTCACTGCAACAGTAATGTGTTATAGAGAATCAGACAGTGTGCATTCCTGAATGCTGTGTTTTCAACAGCAACAAAAGAAACTGAATTAAAATAAAAGCTTAAGCCATAGCTGTTGAAAAGGTCTGAGACACATTTACTCATTCGTGTCTCTAAACTTAGCTAGCCTAAATGTATCTAGCCTTCACAAAATTCAGGAAATCTGCTTTGCATAGATGACTGCATTATCTATTTTTATTGCAAAGTGTATCATAGTAAACACTAAAGCTACATTCACAGTTTATAATGCTCACCCAGCTCTGTTCTACTTAGCTGATCATCACACTGGTCTCTAGCCACTAGTCTACTCAATAGCATAGCCTACTAACAAGACTTTCTGTCCTTAACTTGCAAGCTGAAGTTTAAAAGGCATTTTCAAGAAAGCATTTTTAAAAATTATCCCAGATGCTTAGCCCGGCGGGGCTTAAACCTGGCGGAAACCCTGATATGCAATGCTAACCCAACTTTTAACTTTACTGGCTAGCTTTGAAAAGCTATTCCCACAAGACGTAGTGAGGTAGCTCCTCCTTAAACATGCAATAGGCATCTACATAATAACTTAGAAGAGGGCAGTTGAGTGTTTTTTCCACCCAAGAGGGCAAAATTAGTGTATTTTGCCTCCCAATAGGACACTTCAGCGAGTTTTGGCTCCCAAGAGGGCACTTTAGCACGCGTTTTGGCTCCCAAGAGGGCACTTGAGGGCACTTTAGCACGCGTTTTGGCTCCCAAGAGGGCACTTGAGGGCACTTTAGCACGTGCTTTGGCTCCCAAGAGGGCACTTGAGGGCAGTTTAGCACACGTTTTGGCCCCCAAGAGGACACTTTAGCACACGTTTTGGCTCCCAAGAGGGCACTTGAGGGCAGTTTAGCACATGTTTTGGCTCCCAAGAGGGCAGTTTAGCACCGTTTTGGCTCCTAAGAAGGCACTTTAGCACACATTTTGGCTCCCGAGAGGTCACTTTAGCACGCGTTTTGGCTCCCGAGAGGGCACTTCGGCACACGTTTTTCAACAATTGGGCCACAAGGCCACCCTGCCCCCCCCTTGTGCACGCCACTGCATTTAAATGAGCACACTGACCAGCCATGTTGTGTACATGCATACAAACTATTCTCAGTTCAGCTATTTTAACCAAGGGAATCAGTCAAGTATGTCACACACACAGTTGGAGTACAAAGCAAACTGAGGCCTAACCACATGTTTAGTTGTCTACTGATCACTGCTACTTGTGTGTCTAAATAACATTCCCCCTCTGACAGATTAAATTTTTCCCATACAGTTTCTTCTTCTGGATGACTGATGGTCAGTTCTCTGGCTGCCAACACGAGCGCATACACATACTCACACACAAACACTGACTCGGTCTTTCTATATGGAAACACTAAAATGAATAATCGTACAGAGGTTGCAGTTGCTTTTTACAGCCCCCCACCCGCTGAGACACAGACATTAACAAACAAGAACAGATCGATATATACACCCATCCTACGTACATACGTGCACACAAACAGCACATGCACACACACTAATGTTCTGTTAGCAAGATGTGTCTGCTTTTATTTAGTCTTTTGTTCACTAGAGATGCTGAGGGGACATGAACTTGAATTCTCTCATCCTCTTCCTGCCTACATGTGTGGATAGTTTGTCTGTCTCCATGTGTCTGCTCATTTGTCTCCCTGTGTCTGGTCCTATATGCACAAATATGATGAATAAACGATGTCAGAAAGTCAAGATGATGCTTAAGAAAACCAAGACAGAGAGATGCATAAATGAGAGACTGAAGGAAGCAAAAGAGATCATATCAGCGTTTCTCACACTGTGAATAAGCTGAGAATATGTGGTTAGTTTTTTAAGCAAACTGTTGACACAAAGCTAGAGTGTGCCTTGCAAAAATTGTTGTTTGTTTTGCATGCCACTGTAGGAAAGGGACAGAGTGGTTGACCACTTGCTTCCTATCCACCAACGCCGCTTGCAACACTTACAGACCACTTCTAATTATCACTATATCATCAGTTGCACATGTTTGACATATCAGTATGAAGCAGAAGTAGTTTTTGTTGGTTTTGCTGCCTGCTAACTATGATAAAATCATAGACCAAAGTATAAATCTAAATCCACACTTCTGTTTTTATGTATACTTGTTATGTTCTCACTCACATGCTCAAATTTCATCTTTGTTTTTGTGCCTTCTTGCGTCAGAATTAGAGCAAAATTCATCTGACTGCTTGCTAAACCCCTCCGCCAAACAGCAATCGTTCAATCATAGCTTAGCAACTGTAACTATGAATGGCATAGAGGTGAAGCATAAAAATACACTGTGGCATATAGAGTGCGTAAAATGCGAGCTGTTACGCTGCCTTTGAAGACAGCTGGATTGATTAAGGTAGGAGCTTATCTGTTCTGTCAGAAGCACATGAGACGGACCACTGAAAAATGGGGCTGAAGTGTTAACATGCTGTTGTATTAGCATTATTTTAAAAGCTTTAATATGCAATGTAAAACTTAAAAATATACAGTTTGAATATAAGTGCAGTAAGCTAAACAGTGAATAAATAATGAATTCATTTTAAAACTAGGGGGGTTTAGTGGACAAAACATGATGAGATGCCGACATCAGCAGAGTGACATTCTGAGAAAGTATTAGCATGATGACCAAGTTAAGGCTCTGTTCCATTTAGTCTAGCAAACCTCTTTCTGATGTAGGGTTTTAATATATAGGAATGTGTGTGGATTGTTGTAGGTTTTTGTCCGTAGATGATAGAGTTAATGGAATCATGTTTCCACCTTGTTTTCTGTTAAGCACATCATTATGGTGTTGTAGAGGATTTCACTTAAATAGAGATAATCCTGCATCTGCCTCTAGACTGTTGCAACTGTCCGGGGGGTTGTAAAAACGCTGGTTTGTCACTGGAATTGGGTGAAGGGCTGAACACTTGGAGGAAGAGAGGAAAAAGTAGGAGGAGATGGAAAGTTGGGGAGAAAGAGTTGGGGAGAATGAGAACGGACATCAGATTACTTACTGGCAAAACTCAAGTACAGCAGCAGCTGTTTAGACTGAGTGTTAGTCATCGCCCTCTCCTTGGTCTCTGTCCCCCCCCCTCTCTCTTTTTCTGTCTCTCATGAGAGTGTTGTGAATAGCTCCTGAAATAGAGCCCTACTGGAGCGTAAAGGGAAATGTGAAAGGCAGCGTAGACAGAGGAGGGGTTTGTGTAAGCAATGTGATACGGTGCCTGTGTAAGAAATGTGTTCACATGGAAAGATATTGTGAAAGAAAAGAGCAAGAAAGCGTGAGAGAGACAACGCTACTCAGATAAGTGAAGGGGGGCAGAGAGAGAGCGAGAGAGAGAGAGAAAGAGGGAGTGGGGTGGGGGAGGAATCAAGGGAAGAGCAAGGCGTGCTGAGACTCTAAGTCTGAATCTGAAGAGGAAAGCCGGTGGAGGTTCACTGTTATTTCTCCTGCCACACACAGAATTCTCCTCTACGGAAAGGATTTATCTTTTTTTCACTCTCATACTTTGAGGATTTTATGGACCTTGGACTGCTGAGAAGTCTGATAAATTCTAAAATCTTCCTTAAACTTTGTGACAGGATCCATCATAGCCAGACATCAACCAGATTTACACACTGATTCATTGTTCTGATAAAGTCATCAGCTGTGTGAAAACATTTGGTTTCTCTTTGACATGGGGCCTGGGAAGGCGCTTCTTATTCTTGGTAAGTCTATCAATGAGAGAACAGTGTGTGTGTGTGTGTGTGTGTGTGTGTGTGTGTGTGTGTGTGTGTGTGGGTGGCTGGGTGGGTGTGTGAAGGTTGAGAAAAAAAGTAAAGAAGAAAAAAAAAGAACAGGGAAGTTTGGAAATGTTGTTGTACTTCTACTTTTGTTTCAGTGGCACAGAATTTTCTAACAATATGTGGCAGCTACAGAAAATATGTAAATGTAATTATTTTATTAGTATATTAGCCTTCTATTTCTGATTGTCTCACTTTTAAATAAGCCCAGAGACTAATGTGACAATTATGGTCACAACTTGTGAATTTCCTAGTAAAAAGGGTGACATTTTAGAAACCTTTAATTCTAGCTCACATGGGTCACATCAGGAATGTTAACCTCGTCAGACAGTGACCACTGTACAGCCCTCCAGCTGTGTTTGCTGCTGTGCTGTATGTACAGACGACAGTGTGGCTGCTGTGTAAGAACCACTGTCACTGGACTGATAATGCAGGACTAAGCAGAGCAGATAGAGCAAGCGCTCAGGCAGTCAGAGTAAAATAAACCCAGACCCGAGTCACCACAGGAAATATCTATAACCAACAACCTGGTGTGGTCTGTACGTCTATGTGAGGCCGATTCCAGAGACTCATCATAGTTAGGCACTGTGGTTGCCTAACCACCGCCAAAAGTAATGTCTCACTGATGGTTCACGTTTTGCAGCAGAAGCAGAATTTCTTAGTGTAACAACGCTAATTATTAAATTTGCTTTGGTCTATATTTTCATCTTAACAATGGATCAAAAGACTTTGTGTAATGAAACAGGTCACTTGTACTGACAAACCCATCAAGAATTAGCACCCAACAGTGCAGTTTTTCTATTTTATTTTTTGAGATCGATTTTGGCTTTCGGGCAACAATGCGGTTTTGGTTGTCACCACATCGAAGTTGTTTCTAGAAGCAGCAGGTTGTTGTTTTCAACAATCGTAACCTGATGAAACCACCCAATGCCTACTTAACACCACAAAGAGAAAATTAGTGACTTGTGTGTGAATGAAGTGGAACATGTACCAGCTAGAGAGACAAATAGTTTCTCAGAACCCAGACCAAAAACACAGATAAAAGCAGAGTGAATATTAGACTTGGACTCCAAATTAATTCTAGTGTTTAGAGCCTGAACAATATATTGATATTGGCCAGTCACAGACATATCTGTATCAAAGCGGTACTGGCATATATGTTATCTGATGAGAGCACATTTGAAAACATTTTTTTTCTGAGAGAAAAAGAGAAAATGCTTGTGGTAATTGGTATTGGTGTTCACCGTTGGGGTAGTTACTCAAAGAATTTAATTTATTACTCATTACTCTTTTCAAAAGTAATATTATAACTTTACTTATTACTTTCTACCAACACTACTTAGTTACACTACTAGTTATATTACTTTTTTAATATTCCAAAAACTTAAGACAAAATTTAGACACTAAATCCAGTTTTGAGAATATTTCCAGTGTTTCCATCTTCCAAACTAGTTTTCTCCATGATTACAAAAATGAATTCAAGGATGTGATCGGATTGTTGTATTTCTAATCAGTAGAGGTTGACAACAAAAGTGAGGTTGTAACAAATAATTTTTTGGGGCTTCTCAGTACCTTTGCAGAATAATATTGGTGCAATATCGGTACACAATCCACATAGGAGAGAGAAAAAAATCACTGTATAAACAACCATATAATAATGGGCAAAAAGTTCCCCTCTAAAAACTGTATAAGCAACGTGAACAACAACTTTATGGCTATCAACTATCAACTTCTGGCAATTTTCTCAGCAGCAGAAAAACATTCCCTTAATTAAGGCCTTTGGGTTATAAGAAATTGCAGTTCCTGGCATGCATGCTTTTACCTCACATATGACACAGAAACAGAGACAAACCCTGGTGTGCGCAAAGAAGGAAACAAGTCAGTGAGTGAGGACAAGGCTTTGGCTTTACATAGAACTTTCACTTTCCATCAGGCCTAAAGGTAATGCAACAGGATGAGAGACAGACAAAAAAAATGCAACACACAGTTTCTAAAGAAATCTGGTACAGAAGAGACATACAAACAAGACAGTTTATGTGACAGACACCTATTCTGTGCTTATTGGTGAATGAAAGTCAGCTGCAAGCTAAGCACAAAGTCTCTCTTTGTGTATTTTCAGTCTTAGTTTCTGTCCACAGTTATTTAGTCATAAAGTTAGACTCAGTCAGACTGTTTCACACACTCACTGTCACTGGCGAGCGGGTCTTCCTAAAGTGGTGTTACTGTGAGGCTCCAGCTTCATCAGAGAACAACAGAGGGCTCATTGTGATGGAGGGAGGGAACCACAGAGGGTAGGGGATATTTTTTCACTCACACCATGTGAAGGGGGCGCTGTTTTTCTGCCTTACCAGTAAATCAGGAGTCAAAAAAATGTGACTGACAAAAAAATGTCCTTGCTCTCTGAGGAACATGGGTAGTAAGTTGCAAGTGGTTACACAAGAGAGAGAGAGAGAGAGAGAGAGAGAGAGAGAGAGAGAGAGAGAGAGAAGAAAGTTACTGTGAGTCATGTATGCATGTTACCCAGAATGACACACCCCAAACATTAGCTCATCTGATCACAGTATCGTTAAACCCAACTAGTTGATGAAAATACTCTACTGAAGGATGGCACATGAAGTCAGCACACATGATTCCAAAGGTGACCCATTTATAAACACAACCAACAAGTCTACAGCCAGGGTGTATAAATGTAAGAAAAAAAATAGTTTTAGTTTTTTTATTGCAAAATTTAAGTTAAGGAATTACCAGAGTTATTACAATTCATCCTGAGGGGAACAAGAATGGTTGCCCCAAAATTCAAGGCAGTCCATTCATGAGTGTTGAGACATTTCAGTCAGAAAGTCAGGTGAACCTGGAAATATGTATCGAATGATGTGCCAATGCATGTATAGAGATATTTCACAGGATAAGTGAAAACTTTGACCTGTTGGTGGCGCTAGTTTTTTTTCATTATGCTCCAAATACTTGTTGCCTCCTCAATCAATCATTAAATATCCTACTCCCACAGATGTGTTTTGGAGTTATGAAGAGGCAATGCAACTCTGTAGTGGTGTACTTAGCTTGGGAAACTTTGAGGATGTGCAACATACTGAGCATAAGGAGCATTGATGGAGAAGTGGAATTTTGTCGTATGATTGGTTTGACAAGTTTCTGTTGATTCTGACTTTTATTTTGCCATGACTCTGGGTCACGATTGCTGTGAATCCAGGCAGACTGCAGCTGCTTCCTCTTTAGCGAGGGTTATTTATAAAAGAGGAACACTGGAGGTACTTTACTTCTGACATGTAAATTATAAGCATCTTTTAATGTAAATTATGTAATATCTCAGCAGCAGAACTGCTAATTCTCAACCTTTCTGTTTTGTTATATGTTGCAATCAGCAGCATGCCCTGCTCTAGGGCCTGACTCAATAAGGGCAAAATGCACAGGTGTTGTTGCTCTGCCTTATGGTCTTCTTTGTTATTGTAAGATTTTGAACTGTGAATTGAAACCAAGTGACCTCTCTCTTGCTCCCCACAGGCTTACTGTGTATGCTGGGAAAATGTGTCTCTGCCTGTGATTTAGGCTACACCTCAAAAGGCACAGGATGTGTTGGTAATTATCTGCCATGACCTTTAATTTTAACCCTGGCTCGCCACTGTGTTTCTTCTGTCCACCAAAACTATATTGAAGCTTCTACTTCAGACAAAAACTCTCAGGAAGAAGTGCTGCTCCCATTATGCAATACCTCTTACTGGAGTTGACCAGGAAAAGTACCCTTTTCTGATGACATTCCCCATCGTTTTTCCATTTTAGGCATTTAAGCACCACTCGTATCCAGAGTGAATTACAATGAAAACAACAGTAGAACGAGGTTTAAATTCTTACATCACTGCAATTTCAAGCAACCAAAAAGAAATACAAGTATCTTGACTGCAGTGCTGTAACCTTAGATTGGTGATCATGGTGGACAGAGGAGCTAGAAAAAAAAGAGCTAATAAGAAAGTTTGCTTAAATGACAAGTTTACTATTTACTGACAACATAGCAAGGCACTGTCACACTAAAAAACAGCAATGTAATTGTTTTCTCTTTGAATTATATATGTGTATCCACATTTACAGATAGTGACGAGTGTGAAGAATTACCAGAGCCATGTGGCAAAGACGCGAAGTGCATCAACACAAATGGCAGCTTCTACTGTAACTGTCTGCATGGGTACATAAACGTTAAAGGGTTGGTTGACTTCAAAATGACAGAAGGGCAGTGCCAAGGTGAGTGTGTTATTGTCAGTGTGTGTGACCAGTGTGTCTCTGTTGTCCAGCCAGTCTGACCCATCTTCACTTGTTCTTCTGTCAGATTATAATGAGTGCACCAATGAAGTCAGCATCTGCGGTCAGGGTGGTAACTGTTCTAACCAGATTGGGAGCTACAACTGCACCTGCCATTTTGGATACACCAAAAACCGTGATCAAGGACCGTGCATAGGTGAGTAGAGTCTACTTCTTTGTGCCCACACTAGTCATGTTGAAGTTAATGGTGGTGCTGTGCTGGGAGTTTGCTGAGATCAGCAAAACACTATGCTCAACAGAATCATAGAGGTGAAAGTTTACCCACCCTAACAGGTGCCAGTCAAGTCAAGTACATTGTCTCCACCAAACTGGGAATCGGTGGGGGTTGCTTCAAACAATTGCTGCAACCTTTTAAAACCGTATTTCTGTATTTAAACTTCCCTCTTAAGATCATGTTTCTCCTATTTTACACAACGGCTTTCTTCACGTTTTGTGCCAGTGTGGAAGCTGCTGTGTATTGGGGGCAGAAGCAAAACCTATTTTAGCCACCAAAAGATTTTTTCATTTCATTTTATTTCAGATTAAGTGTACACTTTATTTAGAATTTTATTGGCAACAATTTCTTGCAAGAGGAGGATATGGTGTTGTTTCTTTTTTCAAAAGTTACTTTAAACAGCCAAGAAACTGTAGTGACAATGTTGATTGTTGATCAACTACCTGTTGATCTCGAAAAGGTCATACATGCTTTTGTTTTATCATGATTCAACTATTGTAACTCCCTGCACTCTGACCTAAACTACAAAGTCATCTCCTGCCTTCCACTTTAAATTGCAGCTTTTAACTTTGGCAAGACAACAACTCATGACACTGGTTGCTGGGGAAGTTCAGAACTGTCTCTAAGATCCTTTTTCCAACAATGAAAGACCGTGCCCCTGGTTACATTGTTTGTTCATTTTGCAATACCTACTACATTTGTGCTAACATGCAGAATAGCAACACCTGGACTCTATTTAACCTGAATGGAACAGAACCTTAATTAGTATCATTGGTATTGCCTGTGTTTACTCTACTATTTCATGTAAAAATGTGAAAAAGGTTTATGATTACTAATGTCTCTGTTCCCCCTTCTTACACAGACATAAATGAGTGCACAGAAGCGGAAAATAAAAAAGAAAACCTCTGTGGAATAAAAGGGACTTGTAAAAATGTTAATGGGAGTTATTTGTGCAAGTGCCCAAAAGGATACACTAATTATGGCAATGAAAGGACCCCGTGCTCAAGTGAGTGTCTGCATACACGATTCCTTTTCATCACCTTTACTTAATTTATATTAAATATGAATTTAATGGCTTTCATTTCTTTATATAAAACCTCTTTTTTTATTCACATCCTTCTCAATTAAGCTTCCCGTCACAGATATCATTGTTCTAGTTGCTATTGGATATCCACACTCTCTCTCACACACACATTTTTGCTGTTGTATATCTATTGCCAAATCTTGTGCTTTGTGTTACAGCTTTCTGTATCTTTTGGGCCCCTGTTTCCTCTTTTCTGTGAACCTTGCCTTTACTTTCTGTGTTGACTGATTCCAGATTGTGTATGATGTAGTTCTCATAATGGGCAGCATCAAACTCAACTGACTGAAAATGAAAATCAAGATGATTGTCTGATGTTTCACTCCTTTCTATTTAGAGCTTGACTGTGACAATGCCAGCAGTGGGCCTGCACCGGTATGTTTACTGTAAAATACAATAAAGTATAAAATGATTAGTGTAATACTGCATACTCCAAGCATTAAAGTCTTATAGATGATTTATTTTGGCACTTGTCGCTGCCCTTTAGGCAGAGTGCAGGGTCAGTTACAGTATAATCCAGCACCGTGGGTCTTGCTAAAGAACAGAAACAGCCAATTTTCTATATTTTCTAAACCACCCTGTAGCCCTGTAGGGGTTAGTATACATGAACTTTAGTCTCATTATTCTGTCTCTCTTGCCGTCTCTGTCTCTCAGGCGCTTGGAGGCCTGGCAGACATTTTGTTCATGATGAGAAACAGCTGTTTGGCTCTGTCTGACCCAAGCGTTGCTGGTGAAGGGAAGGCTGCTGGAGAGGCGCTACTGGAGGTCAGAACAGCACATACGAAACACAAACACACACATTCTTACACATGCAAACACACACAGTATTCTCATTTCCCTCTCTTGTGTCCTGCAACATGGACAGAAACTATTTACAGCGACCGAGGCCATCCTGTCCCCTGGTCACCTGAACAGCAGTGACGATGTGAGCGGACTGCTCAGTACGGTGGAGAAGGCTATACAGCTCATTGGTCCACAGCTCAAGGACAGCCACACCAAGATAGAGACCACTGAGACAGGTAACAGTGTTCATAAGCTCAGCCATGATTTGTGTACTGTATTTGACAAATTATAAGCTTATTGTCATTTCCCATGGACTATGATGTATACAGGTTATATATAAAATAATAATAAATAAAATTGGGAAAGCTAATGTAAACTGTATCATCTATTCAAACAGACACAGAGATTACAGTACAGAGGGGAAAGACTCCACCCACTGGATCAATCCATCTGACCACTGAGAATGCTACACTCCATACTGACTGGACAACGGCGGCTGGGACAGGCTCATACCCTGGTAAACTTCTCTACTTGTGAAAAAGTCAAAATTTTCATGAATATCAAAGACTACCATATTACTCTTTGTCTTCCACAGGTTTTGCTATGGCTGCTTTGCTGAGCTACAAGAACCTTGAGACCTCTGTTAACCGCTCCTTTGAGGAGCTCACAGAATTTAAAAAAAATGGTGTGGATCCCTCCTTTAAGATCTCCTCTAAAGTTGTGTCTGTCGTGGTCTCCAACCCATCCACTGGGAACCTGAGCCACCCTGTCAAAATCACCCTCAGACATCTAGAGGTAGTCCAACTTGTTCCACAGTCTTTTCAGTGTGGTCCCACCTCTACAAGCTTCTTTTGTTCATTATAGTCAAAACAGGAGTACTGAAATATGAAGTCCTAAATGAAACACACAGCCTGATTCTGACCCAATGGTTTGGTTTTGTGCACAGGAAAGAGATAAGTCCCATGAGGTGAGCTACATCTGTGCGTACTGGACTGAGAGAGGGTCCTGGTCCACAGATGGTTGCGATCAACAGGACCTTAATGAAACACACACTGAATGTACATGTAATCACCTGAGCAGCTTCGCTGTGCTCATGGCACTCCACCCTATGGAGGTAAGAAGCAGACACACACACTATAAAAACCTAGATAAAATGTCTATCTTGCCATGGCATTTAGTGTTGGAATATTACTGGTAATCTACTTGTTCTTTAGAATGAGTGTAAGACCCCACTAAATAAGTAGATTTTTAGTCTTGCCATCGATAGAAATCAGCAACTCTGATGCTGCAGCATTACAGTCTTGCTGCGCTCATCAACCTGGCAGGCAGCTGTTTTAGCGAAGAAGCTCTGATATATGGTCTACCTGCTCAGCAGCAATAAAATTAGTAACTAGCTGGTGAACACAGTGGCACATCTAGCAGCTAAATAACCACATATTTCCCTCAGCAGTTGGTGTAGACCAAAGAGGACAGTAATCATTGGACTTTTTGTCGGGTGGCCGGAAACACAACTCCATATGAATGCTGATGTTTGTGCCGTATCTGCTTGAGGTGTAAATACTTATAACTCACTTATATACAGTAACATATCAATGCTGTGTTAACACCTTGTTTACACCGTCCCAAAGTGGCCAAAAGTGTAGTTGTTGTGTATGATGGACAATAAATGTGCTTCTCTCTTTCCCTCTCTTATTCACTCAACTGTATGCCAGTGTAAAGACACACACATTATGTTGTAAATGATGACCTTAGAACTACAACTAAACCCCTCCGCACTTGTATCCTCTATACTAGCACACCTTTGGGCTCCAGGTGGTGACCAAGGTAGGGCTGACCATCTCCCTGCTGTGTCTCATACTGTCCATCCTGACATTCAAGTTCTGCCGCTCCATACAAGGGACCCGCACCACCATCCACCTGCACCTCTGTATCTGCCTCTTCATGGCGGACCTCATCTTCCTGGCTGGCATTTCACAAACCAAACCTGTGGTATGTTTGTGCAAGCAATCAGTGACTTCCGTTACAGTGACTGCCATAATATGAGTATTGACCTTATCTTTAATAGGAAAGAAGTTTCATTTAAATGTTTACAATGGGTTGAACTATTCCACTCAGCTTGCCACAAAGTAGAGTTAAAAAGTTTAAAACATTTCTGTTATATTGAGCCCATCCAGGCACTTTCAGTGAAATACCCTTGTGGTTATCTTGGACCAAAAAAAAAAGGAACACTACAATTGAGAACCAAAATTGTAATGCCTGTGTCTTAATCTGTGGTGGAAAAGAATTGTATTTAGGTACAGTTTTGGGGAACTTGCTCTTCACTTAAGTATTTCTGTACTCCACATTATTTCATTTCCACATTATTATTTAATTATTTATTTATTCAACTATATTTCTTTGACAGCTTTAGTTAATATAGTAATTACTTTGCAGACACATACATAAGGTATCATTTTATGCTAAATTTTAATCGATTAAAACATCCAACAGCATGTGAAGTTATATTTAGCTCCACCTCAAGCTGCAGCGATTGTAGATAAAAACAGCATACAACAATAACATAACAATTCCTATCTTCAGGTGATTATACACTAATGAAAACATACCTATGAACAATATATCCCATTACTGCCAATAGAGCCTCCTAAATGTTACACACTCGTCCTTTAATTTTTATTTAAGGTCATGATCATCAAAAATTGCTCATTCAAAATATAATCTTGTTCAGATTACTGCAGTAAATGCAGTGACAAAGACATTTCATTCCTCTGCTCCTTCCTCTCTGATCTTCTCTTTATTCCTGTTCTCACATCACGAAACAGGGTGGCTGCAGGTTCGTGGCAGCGATGCTCCATTTCTTCTTCTTGGGAGTTTTTACTTGGATGCTGTTGGAAGGGGTGCAGCTGTACCGTATGGTGGTCCTGGTGTTCAATGCCACCATTCGGCCCCTCCATTTATACATCACTGGTTATGGGACGCCACTTGTTATTGTCATTATATCTGCCATCATTAGACCAAAGGGATATGGCACTGACCAGCAGTAAGTGTTACAGTTTGTACTTGTGTTTGCATACTTGTTGTGTGATATAAGTTCCATCAGTGGATGACGCTGACCGGATTTATCTTGGTGACGTGAGGAAAACCATGCATGTGTGTCCTTCTTCCTATCTAGCTGCTGGTTGTCCCTGGAAGACGGCCTCATCTGGAGTTTCTTTGGCCCTGTGTGCCTCGTCATCATCCTCAACGTCTTCTTTTTCATCGTCACCGTCTGGAAGCTTGCTCAGAAGTTCACCAGCCTCAACCCAGACCTCTCCAAACTGCACAAAATTAAGTCAGTCTGTGTGTTTGTTTGCTTGTTTCTTTCTTTTTGTGTGTCATGCTGTTGTAATGTGTGAAGTAATGTGACCCACACCTGTTCCATTGCACAAGCTCTGAGTTGATACGTATGTTGGTCAAATGGGGCAGCTCTGGGATCTGAAAAATGGTTGGAAAGAATGTAAGCGTTTTGTGAGGGAAAAATGTAGAGAATGTTTTCATAATACCGACTCAGCTCTCTAATGGGTTGCTACTGAGGGACTTTTTTCCCACAACTCCATCTATGCGTGCTCATTTTTTCTCTACACTCATTGCTTATGTAGACAACACTGTATAAACTTGCAGCTGCAAAACGCATCTCAGCAAAAAGAATCCATCCTTGGAGACGCTGGTTCATCAATCAGTGACGTTCAATTTAGTCCAGGCAATTGGGAAAGTGAATTTATTGCTCTAAAATTGGGGGAGCAATTTTTTCAGTTAAACTCAGAAAGCATTAGATTTTAATCCAAAAGGTTTTTGTCATTGGGAAACATTTTATCTCAACCAATTCTTGGTAACATCAGGGAGTCTTGAAAGAAATGCTCTCTCTTCTGACGGACTAAAATCCAGTCAAGTCTTATCTTGTGTTTTAGATAGTTTCACTTTAATGACTATATAATTCAAATGTGAATTATATAGTGAGTTATTCATGGGAATAAGAGGGATACATCTACAAATACTACTACAAAGGGCCCATGCACAGTACATTGCCAGAAACTGAAAAATAGTGTTTTTCTGTGCGGACTTTTTCATTTTATATTTATCAGTTGCCTTTGGCTCTTCTTCTTCCACTAGCTTTCAATAGACGGTAAAGTGAAACATGTCTCTGTTCTGTAGCTGCTCTGCTGAGACCCATCTCCTTTTTCTCTTCCTTTCTACTCTTGAGGGGGTTTCCAGATACTGCACTGGTAACTGAGTCATCCGTGTATTTGGGTTCATGTTAATCTTTCATTCTCTATCCCTTTCCCCCAACCCCCATCCTTTTTTTTTAATCTCCAGAGCTTTTACAGTGACGGCTATCGCCCAGATGTGCATTCTAGGTCTGATGTGGGTGTTTGGGTCCTTCATGTTTGGAGAGGGCACCATAGTGGTAGCATATATCTTCACTATCCTCAACAGCTTGCAGGGAGCGCTGGTGTTCATCATGCACTGCCTACTGTCTAAACAGGTAGGATACAGTATAGCTGTGTGTGTGTGTGTGTGTGTGTGTGTGTGTGTGTGTGTGTGTGTGTGTGTGTGTGTGTGTGTGTGTGTGTATGTAACTGGGTGAGTATGCATGAGGCTAAGAGATAAACACAAAATAAATAATTATAAAACTCCAACCACAAAGTGAAACGAGATTAGATTGCAATAAGTTGTTTTTCTTCTGATGTTCTGCTGCCCTCTGCAGGTGAGAGAGGAGTACACCCATTTCCTCTCCTGTATCTGCACACCACAAAAGAAGAGATACTCAGACTTCAGCAGTACCAACCCTTCCAGTAGTCAGACACAAGTAAGCAAGAAGTGGCCGCACTCACTATCACTCTCTCCAAGTCACAAACACATGTACTCAACTGCTGTACTCAAGTACAAGTACTTCAGTATTTCCCTTTTATATTAACCAATACTCCATGTTAATCATACTTCATATATATATGTATGTATGTATGTATGTATGTATGTATGTATA
The DNA here is from genome assembly GCF_905237075.1 of Dicentrarchus labrax. Classification (NCBI taxonomy): domain Eukaryota; kingdom Metazoa; phylum Chordata; class Actinopteri; family Moronidae; genus Dicentrarchus; species Dicentrarchus labrax. The sequence continues at coordinate 15,874,428 of NW_026136721.1, read as the reverse complement.
TATATATACATGCATATATATATATATATATATAAAGTTAAATTATGCATAATACATAATAATGCCAGACATGTACTTGTTATGGAGTATTTTTTTAATAAAATAAATAAAGTTATAATGTTTCCAACACTGCAAACACATTACATACAGTATGTTGTCTTACACTGTTTCTGAACTTGTGCTGTTTGTGTTCATTTAGGGTTCTCGGAGTGGGCAACACACCGGAGAATCCCAAATATGAAGCGCTCTATCTTTTATTCCACCCAAAAGACTATCACACCTTTAACCTGTCTGGGCTAAGTTAGTCCTCAAGGTTTGGATCACTTCAAATAAAAATTCAGTCATTATTTACTAACCTTGATGTCAACTCAATCTCTACTTTAGTTTTGTTGTACCATTACACCAGTTGTTCAATAGTATAACTACACCATCCCTTTTTCTAGGTTTTCACATTCTTTGGTTGAACTTCCCAGTAGACGTATACAACTTAAACCAGGGGTTGTCAATAGTTATTGCTTGGCCAGGAAGGGTCACATTCCAAACACACATCTAATTAGCCCCAGTAATTAAATATCAGGCTTTCAGATCCTAATGAAGTTAGTGGGACCATATTGTGAGTGGCACCATCTGCCAAATTGCTGTAAGACTGGACCTTTCAACTCAGTGCTCTAATAGTGGATCAAGTAGTATTGATAATGACTGAGTTTTTATTTAAGTTTGAAGTGATCCTATAAATGCGTCAGCAGGCAAGAAGTAACCAACTTCTAAAAGTGTTTATTCAGGAACTCTTTAAGTGAAAGTGAAGATATTTGAGTAGCTTATTGGTTCATCCATAACATATCACAATCATAATATAAGCTGTATTCCACTTGGAGTGATTAAAAGTAGTACAGTATATACTAATACAGACTATTTATTTTTACAATTGCAGACTAAAGTCTTCATTGTGTAGGCTACAAGAAAATATGAGTGATGCTCCCAATGTTTAAAGCATGAGCAAACAGTTTGCGCTGTAATTTTTTAATAATGTTTTATGTAAAAATAAGGGTGGACGTGCTGCTTTTTGTTTATGGGATCTTCACAGAAACTATTTGTTTCCAAGTTGTAATGGCAAAGAAGCAAATGAGCCATGAAGTGCCTCTGATGTTCATCTTCATGTTCCTGCAAATCCCATGTGGGTTCCTGCAAGCATTTTATGTTTGATGTTTCTTGATTTTAAACAAAATAGGAGATTTTTTTTTTAAATCCCTTGTGGCTATTTTTAAAGAATATTTTATTGGGTTACAATTGAGCTGAGCCTTTTGTCACTGGTGTATATTTCGTTTTTATTAACCAAGAAATCAAATCCAGACTAAAATGTTTGCTGGACCGCTCACAAAAACAACAGCAACCCACCCTTTTGATAAGCCTGCAGCTTCCTGCAATCAGCTGTGTTTATGGAATAAAATCCCCATTTTGTTTCCATGTTTTCTTATTATAGCTGTTAGCCTATGCCTCCACACATTGTAAGTGACTGTAAGGTATCACATCCCCGAAATAAGAACTTCAACCATTTTGGTGAGGGCTACTGGGAGCTGTACAGATTTAAGTTTGTTTATTTTATTGCACTTTTTCTTTTTATAAAAAAAAGACAATTGAGCACATCCTCACTCACATATTGCATGGGAGAATGTAAAAGACTTGAGAACCAGCCTCACGTACAGAACCTGAACAGTTTACCTGTTGTAATAAAGCTATTGATTATATATTTATATATTTTCTATTTAATAGAAATCATGTCACTGACATTGATCTTAAGAAAAAAAAAGAGACCTTTTGGATTTGTTTCTTTTTATATGATTGGTTTTGTCTTAGACTGTTTGTTGATATCTAAATTGCCTGATTAGGGGCATGTATGTGTTGGTTTTAAAACCTAAACTGTTCTTCGGTTCTTACGTGGGGCTGCACTTTTTTTGTGACCATTGATACTTTTTATTCATGCATTGCAAGATGTATTTTTATGTGAAAAAGCTATATACATTATGCAGCATTTTGTGAATGTAAGAATCTCATAGAATATACTATAGATGTTCTAGTTTGAAGGTATATAAACCTATTTTTCTACTTTGTTTTGTTATATGTTGTTCGGTACTGTTTATATGCAGCACAAAGTTTATTAAAGCTTCTGCTTCATCTGAAAAATCTGTAAACTGTGTGGTTTATTTGTCCCTTTGCAGATAGATAGATAGATAGATAGATTCAAGATCTAGTAGACAGATGCAAATAAGAAATGGGATTTTCAAAAACAAAAGCACAAAGTAAATCATTTTTTCTCTGTATAATGACAATATTGCATTTTTAACTGATACAGGATGTTGTCTGACAACAGCTCGAGTCACACTAAGTCTACCTTCTGAAGAAATGCCTACAATTTTCCAATAACTAAGTTGCAAGGACTCACCCACTTACTGTTACTGCGTCAAGGATATGTCAAGAAATGATGAATGAACTGCCATGAAGATTATGAAAATAGCAACAATTCCTTCATTATTCCTGAGGTGGAACGTTACGTGTAATTTACTTAGGTAAGTTATACTTCAAGAGACCATTCAGCCACAAGTCATAAAGTTAGCAACCGGACTCAGTGATGGCCTTAAAATCGTAGGCTAACATTAGCCAGCTAATGCTCATACAGACCGAGTATGTGGCGGCAAAACGAGTGTAGGCTACTCAACTGAGCTGTGTTATAATTTTTTGGTATTTAACTTTAATTTTTTTTTTTTTAAGAGAATTTATCTTTTTTCTTTCTTCATTCCGGGTGCCATAGGCTACTCCTGACATTTCGCACTATGTTAAATACACAGTTCAAGGGGAAATATTATTAACTTCTTCACTCCACAACATTATTTTTGCCCATAACACATCTTGTTTTGAATGCAGTTCTTTTACTTTGGTGATGAAATTTGTGTAACGAACTATTATCCCCCCCCCCCCCTCCAATATAAAATGTATAAATCAGATCTGACATGTCCTCGCGGGGGAATGAATCAGACAGGAGGAGCTCGTGACAGTGACGCAGTAGTTGATGCGTCGCAACCTGCTCTCAGCTGCAGTGCTGCTGCTCGCCACGTACTTTACCTCCGACAGCTGTGCTAGGCTGCTGCTCACACTGCGCCTGCACTCAAAACTTCACTGTGGACCTAACTCCTCTCTTTACTTCTTGGTGGAGCAGAGTTCAAATTCCTGGACAGGTAAGCTTTCTCTCACCAAACCGTAGTTCTAGCCCTGTTTTTTAATTTAATGAATGCTTTATTGGCATTAAAACACATATTAACAGTTATAAAAAGCAATGGCCGTAGATAGTTATAACTAATTAACAACGGCTACAGTTGCAACTATAATTGTACCAATAAATGTATAAATGTGTTACATATTTGTGCAATGGCAAACCCTAGTATATAGGGCATTGGAGCACAAATATGTAACACAAACAACAACAATTTCAACATGTAGAAACAAGAAGCAGTATTTAGTTTGGTGGTGTGTGACTGGATGTCCCCCAGGTTGTGGCAAGAGTTCAAATATTTAGCTGTCAGTTGAACAGCAGTTTTGTTTTTCCCCAGTACATATATTTGAGTTTGTCCTTTTCTGGTTGGTATTCAAACTGGGGATAGTTGTGTAGGATTTTGGGGAAGAATAAAGCTCTAATTTGTGCCTATTTGTGGCAGTGTAACAAAAGATGTGTCTCTGTCTCCGCTGTTTTCTGTTTTGTGTTTTCTCTTCACAGCCTGTCCTCCCTGGGCAGCCGGGTTTGAAGACAAGTCTCTAGGGCCAGGCTGTGTCCACTGAGTGTGTATCTCAGTGGACACGTCAGTACGTTAGTGTCTTTCTCAATGTCCCATAAAACTCCATTTTACTTTTGTGGTATCTTTCCAATAAGTATTTTTCTTTTTGTCTTGCTATAATTTGGTTGGGCCAGATTGTTTGTGGGCCATGCTTTAGAGTTGGTAGGGGTTGGGGAAATGACTCTTTTCCTGGTTCATCTCTTGGTATTTTACGACTATGTGCTGGACTGTTGCTATTGCTTGTTTTTAATTGATTATAAAATTAAATTGCTCTTTTTTCAGTTTTAATTTGAAGAGGGTTTGAAGTGTTTCGATTGAATGTTTATACCAGTTTGTATAATTTAGTTGTTGACTGAGTGGTCCCCAAACTTCACTGCCATACAGAACACTGGGTTCTGTGCAATGGGTCAATTAGGTCGTGGAGGGTAAAGATGTAGTCTGATGTGCAGTAATTTGGGAGAATTCCAGTTTGAATCAGGATGTTGTGTTCATCTATCAAGTGCATTAGTCTGCTGTTCATAATGCTGCAGTAGTTAGTTAATTATTTGTGTAAAATTTGTCACTGTTTTTTGTAAATTGCTGTTAGCTAAGACAGTGTTTAAACCTTTTAGGACAGCAAATTTAACATTTAATATTTGAGTATTCTATGTAAATGTGATTGTTTTTGTGTGTGTCACCCTTTTGTCTCCCCACAGATCATACAATGAATCTTACGAGTGCTGTCATTTTGTGCCTCTGTATGTTTGGGGCTGTCAGGCTGCTCTCCTTCCCCTGGCTCTGCAGCCTGTTGGCAGGGCTGGGGCTCTGCATGTTCTGGAAGGGTTCCTGGAGGTTCCTATATGTCGCTCTACGCACCATCAAAAGAGACCTAATGTAAGTACTTTTGTGTGTTACGTGTTTTTCCCATCGTCATATTTGACACTTCAGTCATCTTCCATGCTGAATACTTCAGTCCTGTTTTTCAACTTTGTTTAATTCCTCCCTTTTCCACACCTCTCCATCTAAAAGGTGTCTGGTTATTATCGTGCGAGTCAGGTTGTCCATGTACCGTAATCTGAAAAATAGAAGCACCATTCCTGCCCTGTTTGCCCAGATGGTGACAAAGCACCCAGACAAACCTGCTTTGATCTATGAGGCTACAGGAGAGGTGAGGACTCATCGAGGAGTAAAAATAAATCAGTCATGTTATTGTCAATACTTACTGCATATTCATTTTAAATCCAGGTTTGGAGTTTCAGGGAGCTGCAGGAGCGATGCCATGCTGTGGCGCACTGGGCGCTGGCACAGGGATGGGCCGAGGGAGATGTAGTGGCCTTGTACATGGAGAGCCAGCCGTTACTGGTGGCTCTATGGTTGGGTCTGGCTATGATCGGCATAGAGGCTGCGTTCATCAACTACAACCTTCGACAGCAATCTTTACTGCACTGTGTCAGTGTGTCCGGTGCTCGGGCTATGGTGTTTGGGACAGAGATGAAAGAAGGTAGAAATATATCATAGAATAAAGATACAGGGTACAGTTAGATAGCTGAAGATATTGACTGATAGATAATTAAATCAGGCTAATTTGATGCTCTGCTAATTCCAAAATGTGTGTTTTTTTTTCTTTTGATTGTCTTGCAGCGGTGTCAGAAGTGAGCGACTCTCTGCAGCCCAACATGGTTTTGTTCAGCAGTGGTGAGCATGACGATGAAGAGAAGCTCTGCAGCTTCCAGGTTCAGAGCCTGGACACCCTGTTGGACCATTCGCCCAAACATCCACCACGCTACACACTCAAGAAGGAATTCAATGGTGAGACTCTGCAGAGTGTTTGTGCATAGGGGTATGACTGTGTTGCCATATCATGTCCTTAAGTTACATATCAAGAACAGTGCTGTAGTGGTTCCTGGAGAAGTGGGTATACTCTTAATGTATACCCATCCAGCAAAGGATAAATAACCTGCTGTTGCAGTATTTAAACACCACTCAACTTCTGCTGCTTGACTTTAGGGATTAAGGATCATTATGAAATGAACATTAGCCACAGAAGATTTTGCAATCAGTGCTGGCCCACAGACGGGTGAGACAACTACATAACTCACTCATGATAATTGGACAGCTATGTCATACCTTCGCTATCCTAGGAAGAACAATTGACTGGAAAATAAGTGGCTGTACTCCATATAGCTGTGTATACCCTGCACTCCTGATCACAAAGTTTTGATTGTGACACTTTAGTTTCCTCAGCAAGTCCCTGCCTGTCAGCGTAAATGTCTCGCTGCCAGATTTCACTCCCTCTGGTCTTTTTATGAGATTCAATTCTCTTGATAGCCTATGCACATTGGCACACACACACCGAGGGCAAACAAATCATCAATTCACTTCAAGAAATGTTATGTCATACATCACAAGTGCATCGTGACAGATATTTGATACAAAACATTTATCTTTCACTCTGAACTTCACTTTTGAGTTATTTGACGTGCATTAACTTTTCTCTTATCAAATTGCTTACCTGTCTTTGTTATCACATGACATTCCTAAGTTAATACTTTTCAAGTCTTTGCTTGCACAGCCTGTCAGACATAAAGAGGATATAGAAAGAGAGACAGAAACAGGAATGATGCGGGTGTCAGGGTGCATACCACACACGTGAAACTCTGTACCGAAAAAGCACTGAACATTGCCTATAAAAATGGGCGTCCGGTTAGCTCAGTCGGTAGAGCTGGTGACCCATGTACGGAATTCCTTTGCTGCGTGCCATCTCCCCTCTCTCTGCCCCCTTACTGTCTATCTTCAGCTGTCACTATCCAATAAAGGCAATAAAAGGCCAAAAAAAAGACTAAACTAAAAATTTTTAAAAAACACCTCACATTTCTTTTGCTGTCTTCCCCCTGTTTCTCTCTCAATGCAGATAGGCTTTTCTACATCTACACTTCTGGTACAACAGGAAAGCCGAAAGCAGCTGTTGTGGTGCACAGTCGGTAAGTTTGTCTGTGATCTCATCTCTAGGTAATTTTGCAAATTTAAAATTAGAATGAGATCCACAGTATCAATTTTTAGCCAAATGCTGCAAGACAACTACACCCAATTGCATCAACTTTGATGATTGGCCCACACACATCTGACTGTCCGAATTGTAATCAAATGATTGCTGGAAGAATCTGTCTAGTTGAGAGGACCAGAGGGAAATTTAAAAGCTTTAAAAAACTGACATAAAAATTACCAAATTGCAGTAAGTGTTTCAATTAAAATCAGGACCATAAGGGTTTTGGGTCAGTGTCTTTTGATGAGCTGAGGTCTGATGATGGATCTTTCTTGTCAGGTATTATCGCATTGCCTCCTTTGGTTTCCACTCCTTTGGCTTGCATCATGATGACATCATCTACAACTGCCTTCCCCTGTATCACTCAGCTGGTAGGCCTCACTCCATTTGCTCTTTCTCAGCCATAATCATCTTTTCCTGTCTTTAACAAGACATATTGTTGCAGTGGCAGATTTATCTTACATTCCATATTATATCATTGCGTCTTTTAAAAATTTTCATCATTATGTCATTCTCTGTGTGTGTGGTGTGTGTGTGTGTGTGTGTGTGTGTGTGTGTGTGTGTGATACACTATATGTGTGCATGCATGTGAAAATGTTTTAAATGTTTACAGGTACCATCATGGGTGTAGGCCAGTGTTTGCTCTTTGGTTTGACTGTTGTAGTCAGGAGGAAGTTCTCTGCCAGTCGCTTCTGGGATGACTGTGTCAAACACAACTGCACTGTGAGTACACACTGTTGCCAATTTCAGTTAATGGTGTCGAGTGTCCACTGATTGTCTTCAAGCAATACTGACTGAAAAAAGATATTGTTCTGTCCCTTGTCTGTGCGTCTAGGTAATTCTATACATAGGTGAGATTTGCCGCTACTTGTTGGCCCAGCCTGTCCGTTCATCTGAGGCCCATCACCGGGTTCGTCTTGCCTTTGGTAACGGCCTCCGTCCTTCTGTGTGGGAAGAGTTTGTTCGGAGATTCAGAATACGACAAATTGGAGAATTTTATGGTGCCACTGAGTGCAACTGCAGCCTGATCAACATAGACGGAAAGGTGTGTGTTATTTTAAATGACTTCAAGGAAAGAGTTAAGGGTTTTCCAAACTGTATCCTGCCTCATGTGCATGTCGTACATGTCCAGGTGGGGGCGTGTGGCTTCAGCAGTCGTATCCTGCCCAGCTTTTACCCCATCAGACTGGTCAAGGTGCAGGGGGAGAATGGAGAACTGCTCAGGGATTCACAGGGGCTCTGTATACCCTGTCTGCCTGGTGAGAACACACACACTCACTCACATACGTATGTATACATACTACAGGTTTCACTGAATAGTTGACGCTGTGCATCGTTGCAGACTATTAAATCATCTGTAGTTTTAGCATGGTGCAGTAATAAAACGGGGGCAATGCATCTACAGCAGATATGCAGCTGGGGGAGCTGTAATCATAGTGCATGATAGTAGGCTATTCAGAGCTTTTTAGATGTCCTTCTAATGGCCAGCAGTGGACATAACTTTAGTTGTTGTTGAACATAGATTTGTTTGAACAATCATTTTACATGTTATTCAATTTTAAATAATGGTATTTAGAGATTGAAAGACCGCTATCCCTGCAAGACAACCATCTTGTTGTCACTGCAATCAAACAGGATCTCCAGCTCAAGAACGCTTGCTAGGAGGTTTAGTCCAATCAGATCACTGTTCATTTGTAAACAGCCTCTTAGAGCCGGCCGATGACTTTTTCACCTACCCCCAGGTTTGTCCAGCCTACATTAGTTAACCCTTTATGTGTTGTACTTGAGACCTTTTTGACAATAATTGATCATTGTAATTGGGTGAAAAAATACGATATATCTCTCTCGATTGACTAGTTGACTACTTTTTCGGAGTAGTAGTCGAAGACTACTAAAATGCAGCAGTCGTGAATGCCCTAATAAACACACAAAGCCACAACTGAATGAAATGTGTCAAATTGATCCATGTTCTCTTCCCTGTCTCTGCAGGTGAGCCAGGTATGTTAGTTGGACGCATCAACCACACTGATCCGCTCAGGAGATTCGACGGCTACGCTGATCAAGATTCCACCAATCAGAAAATAGCTCACAATGTCTTCAAGATGGGAGACTCTGTCTACGTCTCAGGTATGTTTACGCTGATTGTCTGTTTAGGAGACAGTCATAATAACGATGATCAACTATGTGGGTTCATACTTGTTTCCTCCTACAGTCCAAAAACATACACTAAAACACAGCTGCATTGGATACTTTAAAAGTGTGAATGTTTGTGTTTCACTGTCTGTGATCACAGACTGGAACCTGTCCATGGTGTTTCACACCTTCCACCCAGTGCATGCTGGGATATGTTCCAGCTTGTGAGTGAAAAAAACCACAAAACAATTAATGATGATTGATAGAGATGATACAACCGACAGACACACTGAGGGCATTACACAGTTTAAAAATTAGAGACGTTACGTTTCAGTCCAGTAAAGCCCGCAACAAGGAGTCAGACAGCACTGTGACTCACCATAATATTATATCAAAAGCAAAACTGTAATGGTGAATCATGCTGACCTAACCTTCTACTCTGTGATCCCCTCCAGGGATTATGATGATGATGATTATTGTTAATCATCATGTTGTTATTATTTCCCTGTTTCTATCTGTCTCTCAGGTGATGTGCTGGTGATGGATGAATATGGCTACATATATTTCAGGGACCGCAGCGGTGACACGTTTCGTTGGCGAGGGGAGAACGTTTCCACCACAGAGGTGGAGGGAGTCCTCAGTGGCCTGCTAGGACACACTGACGTGGCCATCTATGGAGTTTCCGTACCAGGTAGAGATGAAACGAGCCAGTTAGGGCAGGAAAAGAAGATTAAAGGCTTAATGTGGGTGTTACATCATATAATGTATTATCTCACCTGTCTGTCTGTGTGCAGGTGTGGAGGGAAAGGCTGGTATGGCCGCAGTAGCTCACACAGGGGGTGAGTTTGACCTCGATGCGTTCTTGATGGCTGTACAGAAAGCACTGCCTTCCTACGCACGCCCAGTCTTCCTCCGACTCATGCCATCTGTTGACACTACAGGTGAAACAGTGCTGCAAGGACATGCAAACATACACACACATAAAAAAAGTTACACATAAACTTAGTCTTCCACTTTTGTCCTCAGGTACCTTCAAAATCCAGAAGGCACGGCTGCAGAGGGAAGGATACAAGCCGCAAGACTCAAGTGAAAAGATTTATTTTCTGGACAGTCGTGCTGGACGTTACGAGGCGGTTACTGACGGACTATATAGTGCCATCATAAAGGGGAGAGTATGTTTATGAGGCTGAGACTGTTGAAGAGGATAGTTTGTATATTTCAAAAGGGAAAGAGAGAGAAAGAAAGATGTATTTCCAGGGATGTAGTAACAACTACTGGAAATACTGATGTTAAATATGATTGTGTCACTGTTTTTTGTAATTAAATAAACTTTATTTTTTACCAAATTGAATAAATTTTTTCTTTCACCTGCACAGTATTTTACATTTTGTCAGTTACATATCCAGCTGATCCAGTTTTACATCAATCGCCTTCATCTAAAAACAAATTAGAAAGTAGTACAATTTCAGTCAATGTATCAGAGCCTGTACGGATGAGAACACAGCAAAAATATATTTTCATCAAACTCCTCAGAAACAAAATCCAATCAAGTCTCCTCCAACTCCTATAAACAAGACTAAGCTATGCTAGCGACTGCACTTGGACACTATATTGTGGCTGTCTTGATGCTTTGAGCTAAATGTGAACGTCAGTATGCACACATGCTCACATGTTGATGTTAAGCAGGTATATTGTTTACCATATTCACCATCTTAGTTTAGCGTGTTAGCATGCTAATATTTGCTAATTACCACTAAACACAAAGTACAGCTGAGGCTGATTGCAGGTATTTGGTTATAAACCAAAATAATGGACAGATTAAAATTTTGACCTGATGCTGCTGCTAAATGAAAAGTTGAAGGATCAGCAAAGTGATTACAGTTCATCCTGACCTTTTTGTTTGTACCAAATGACACAGCAATCAGTCCAGTAGTTGAGACATTTCTGACCCTAGAATCACGCTGCTACTATGACTGAAGACTTAAGAGAAACACTTGTATAATTGATAATAACCGAAGACTCTTATTTATCACGGGGGTTTATTAACCAGATGATCAACATGATTCGTGGATTTGTTTGTGATTGCCAGATTCAGTGTTGATTAGGGCTTTTTTCAGGGCTCTGTTCAGTGAAACATGGTAGGTCACACTGAACCTGGGCTTGCTGCTCTGTTTTTTGACAGCAGATCTGTTGTCTTTTGCCTTTTCCGTTCCAGTGGGTTTTCTTTTAATAAGCTGATCCTTCGAGGCACGTCTCTGAGGTGGGGTTTTCTTCTCTCTCAAAGAACAAATTGAGTTGTTGTCTTCAGTCAGATGCATAAACTCTGACATCTTACTGTTGCTGTTAGTCATTGCAGTGTTAACGTCTCCCTCGGTGCAAGAATTGCTTTTCGTCACCTGATCCTCCTCAGTGAGAGTAGTATCTTCCACAGAGACAAAATCTGACTCCACGCTGACTTTCACTCTCTGTGCCAACACAGTGAGGCACCCACCCAACGATATACTCTCAAAGTATGGGTACACCTTTTCAGTAAAGCAATGTCTAAATGTGAAAAGACGTGTTTCAGTATCGGCGTTCATGAATTCCAGTGTCCCTTCATCCCAGTCCAGCGTCACATGGACCCTGCTGAGGCGGTGTGAGTTTTCGAGATTTAGGGCTTCAGAGGGAGTGGTCAGAGCTTGGTACTCGCCGTCTCGCAGGCTGATACACCACAGTCCTGCCTCTGGAAAGGCCTCAAACTCTGTCCTTCTGGACAATGACTGAGCAGCAACACCGACTGTCCAATTATCGGTGTCACCAACCTGTAGAAATCAATGGAGAAAAGGATTAGACAATCAGGGTGGCTTCAGAAACACATGTATCTCACAGCATGTGTATACTAGAGCCCAACCAATACTGGACATCTAAGGCACCCATACTGATACTTGAGAGTAAATAAAATCCACCTATGGGCTGATATTTGCTTTTACAAAAGCACATAATTTTGATAAAAACAAACAGCCAGACTCGAAGGTGTAATGAAAAGCCAGTCGTCATAGAGAAGGAGAGACACAATATTGTTTAATAATGGTTAGAACGGTGCACTTTTTCAGACTGCCTCTCCTGGAAGACATTCATAGTGTTTACACTTGGTTGTTCACAGGAAAAGTGATAGAAGTAGTCGCATCAAAACTGAAAAGCAAGAGAAGTTCAAACCCTGCTCAGTTCCTCACCTCCACACAGCTGAGTAATCACGGTATGAAGCTGGTGGGAATGTCAGCTTGTCAGTTTCACAAAGTTTTGAAGAATTGGTGCCACACCTGAGAGGTGTTTGGGAGAGGGGGTTTCTCAATATATTCAACCATCTGACAAGCAGTTCTGACTCACTGGTCCTTAAACAGAGCGTAACGCTAGAACGATGTATTGGCCAATATTAGCTTGGAGATACATTGCCATCGGTGTGTACTTGAGCCAATAAGCAATACGAAACTGCAGTGCAGAAATAACAAAGTAGGTTTGAGGTCATTTTCATCTGTGTCACCAGTTCATCCACAAGAGAGTACTGACTTTTACAATGTAAAATATCTAAGTCAATAATTACAGCTCATTGTTAAACTGCTCAGGTTCGGACACAGAATGTAAATACCTCAATATCCCAACAGTGCACTCCTGAATCGAAGCCCTCTCTTGCCAGGATGCAGGAATAAGGGTGGAAACGTTCAGGGTTAGCTGGGGCAGGGACAGCAACATCCAGACTATGGTCAAGCCCCTGTGAGGATCCAGGGATGATATGGATACTGTTTAACCCAGTAGACACCCTCAGAGTATGGCTTGCTGTCCTGGGATCCAGCGTAACTGGAGCTGGAAGATACAAAGTGGGTTAGAGGGATTGAAGGAAGGAGGATGGCCGGGAACAGGAAGTGTATGAATGGATGGAAAGAGACTGACTGTACGGGGTGATGTGTTTCATCTTCTCCCACACAGCATACGGTAGGTTACCCAGGTGTTTGGCCACATCTATTAGAGGTCTGCAAACTTTCTGTGGCTCCTTGCTATAATATATATACAATGTAATAAATATGAACAAGCAGACAGTTACACGTGAGTGCTTGTGTGTGAAAAATACCCAGAAATGTCATATACCTATTTATCGTGTCTTTGTAGCACTGCAAAAAAAAAAAAAAAAAAAAAAAGAATTGGTATAGTTACTGTTTTAAATACAATCACCTATTCATTCATTGACCAATTATGTAACATTTGATTTATATTACCTCTAAAAATTTAACCCCATCTCCTCCTGCATCCAGCTCCTCTTCAACCAGTTGGATCTTCTCTTCCAGAGACTTTATCACCTGATTCATTTTGTCTATCTGATTTTCACCCTCTCTCTTCTTCTCCTCCTTTTCCTCCCTGAGTGCAAGTAGCCTGGCTGCTTCCTCCTCTCTCAAAAACTGGTGAAGACTTTCAAATTCCTTTTTCATCTGCTCCTCTATGAATTTGGCCTCAGCCTGGGAAGAGTAGGAAAAACAAAAGAAGTGTAAGGAAAGAAGAGAAAGTCCTAAAGCAGCAGACCAATCGTAAATGTATGCATGCATCTGAACTTCTGTTTTATTTGAGTTGTATAGTTGCAGTTCTACCTGGTTATGTCTGGATGCATGTTCACAGGTCTGTGTAACTTCCTCAAAGTGAGTCATCTTAGTCTTCAGTCCATTTACTGATGTTTTGAGCTCCTCCTAGTGGCCAAAAAGATAATAACAACGCTCCATTAGTAGCTGAGGTAGCCAAAGACTAAGTACATTTACTCAAGTACAATTGTGAGGAACTTGCAGTTTACACATATTTCTGTTTTGTTGCCATACATAAAACATGATAACTATAATACATTATTACAGCTTCAACTACCAAACCAATCGTATATATAGTAGTTCAAATTAGCTTCATTTTTACAAACTACAACAATATTGCTGACTTGCTACTATATGAATAATTATGATCAATGATATGATAATATAACACTGACAAAGACCTTTCTGCGCAGTGAGTACTTTTGATACTTCACATAATTGCATTTGCTCCAGTAACTATAAACAGCAGTGCTACTGCTTATATATACTGTATATAAGTAAAGATTTACATTTACTCAAGTACTGTACATTTGAGGTACTTTACTTGAGTATTGACATGTTATGCTGCTCTATACTTCTACTTCTACTACTTCTACATTTCAGATGGAATATGTGAAGATTAAAGGCTCTGCACACCTGCAGGTGTTTTCAGTTGCCCAGGCTATTTAGACCTCTCCCTTAGGTTGAAGTTGAATTCTTAAATGTTTCCTCTAGTCAGCCATAGTCAGTAATGGTATTAATGTAGGGATTGCAAGTTGTCTTGAGACATTACACACCTGTAAACTAATAGTAAGATTATTGTAACAGTGGAGTGAGTTTGTGGAGTTTCAGTCAGCACCATCAGACCTTTAGCAAAGTGTACAAGTGTAGATTTGAGCAAAGATTTACTTAAATGATTGTGTTATTAATATTTTTATATTATGATTAAGTAGTATTTTGAATACAGGACTGGTAATGGAGAATTTTTACAGCTTTTATTAGCTTTGCTAATTAACATAACACCTTTTATCAACATACTGCTTAGACATGTGTTTTCCAGGAGCAAACACAGATATTAGATTAAAGTTATTAAATGAGACGTATTCATGAGCGAGCACTGTGAACAGTACAGTATTCAAAGGAAGTTACATAACCCACATTATTCTTTGCATTTCTGTGTGTGTGTGTGTGTGTGCAAGTCAAATGTCACATCTTATGAGATCTAAACATACGTTTGTGACATGATGATGGTAGCAGTAATTACCAGCTTAGCGTTCAGCTCGGTGCCTCTTTTAAAGTCACTCTAACTTCTGCCTGTATAAACTAATCTTGGATTAACACAAGGCGGCATCTGTTTGGGCAGGAAAATGAATATTTACAGAAGATGAAAAAATGCCTGACTGCCTTCTTGTTTAAATATCCGCTTGCTACGGTCGCAGGAAGCATGTTAATGAAAAGGTGCGAAACAGTTATAAACTGGCCCCCTTAATCTCAGCAAAAAACAGGGTACAATCTGGAAAGAGCCTGTGTTATTGAGAACTTTGATATTATTTGATGTGTTTGTGCTCTTGTTTGGTTTGGCTTTGTGGCAGCGAGGCAGCTCTAACTGGAAAACCAGCATTCAAGCACTCTTGTTGGCAATCATGCCTTGCTGAAGTGTCCTTGAGGAACAGTGAATTCCTGCCAGCTGCTCTGTATCCAATCCTTCACCATGATGCTGTATTGCTTTCAGTGGAGGGATAAATAGGCCTATTTTGGGTCTTTTACTTAAGTGGCTCCCTCAAAGCGGTTGGAAGATAAATCTCAGGGATGAGTAATGTAGGAAAGAATCAAAAACATATTCGTCTACACCAAAATGTATTCATTTGTCCTGACTTCTCTCTAATCGTTCATTTTCTTGTAAAATACTGCATAGTTTCAGTCACTGAAGCCTCTTAACATATTTAAAGCAATTTTCATGGCGTGTTCATGGCTCATGGACAAACTAACAGTTTGAACACAAAAGCCAAAAAGGGTAGGAATCAGTGTTCTACTAAACCAGCAACACAACAATATAAATCGTTATTATGTAAAAAGTATACACTGATCAGCCATAATATTACGATAGGTTGGCCTTAGTTCAAAATTATGATGACAACAAAGGCATTTGTTTTGTTTATTATTTGTTTATTTATTTGTTTATTTGAATAAATCCTTATAACATATACATCGATCAGCCATAACGTTATGACCACCTGGGCACCCTGGTGGTCGTAATGTTATGCAGCCCCATAAACAACAATGCACTGTGTGATCTGACACCTTTCTATCAGAACCAGCATTAACTGTTTCAGCAGTTTGAGCTACAGTAGCTCATCTGTTGGACACGGGCCAGCCTTCACTCTCCACGTACATCAATCAGCCTTGACCTCCCATGACCCTGTCTCTGGTTCACCACTTTTCCTTCCTTGGACCACTGTTGATTGGTACTGACCGCTGCAGACCGGGAACACCCCACAAGAGCTGCAGTTTTAGAGATGCTCTGACCCAGTCGTCTAACCATCACAGTTTGGCCCTTGTCAAAGTCGCTCAAATCCTCACGCTGCCCATTTTTCCTGCTTCTAACACATCAACTTGAGGTCAAAATGTTCACTTGCTGCCTAATATATCCCACCCACTGACAGGTGCCATGATAACCAGATAATCAGTGTTATTCACTTCACCTGTCAGTGCTCATAATGTTATGGCTGATCGGTCTAATTCCTGCATTCAAAAGTTTAAATTAAGTGCAAGTAAAGAAAAAGTCAAGAACTGGGAGTACATTTTTCACTTATAACAGTGAAGTGAAATATTAGTGATTTGAAGATATTATCCATTTATACTGATTCAATACATTATTTTAGTTCTATGTCCAACTATCAAGAGTGAATAAAGATTAATCTTTTTTTCTCCCCCAGCTTCAGAATAATACTTAAGGGTCCAAATAACTCAATTTTACGTTTTCATTTTATGTTTTCAATACAATTAAAATGTTTTGGAATCTGACACCTGATTCCTACCTTGCAGTCAGTTGCAGCCTCAGTCAGAAGGTAAACCCTGTGTCCTGCATGGCTCACAGCTGCACACTCTTTACATAAAGGCTCCAGGTCATCCAAACAGAACGTAGACAGGCTCTCTCCATGTTCCTCACACTGCTCTGGAGAGTCAACTGACCAGGGAGGTGAGACGAGGCCCTCTGCCTCTGTTCCAGTGAGGCAGACAGGGAGAAAGGATTGGCAGCTCACAGAGGGGCTGTTGGTGGTTGGAGCCTCCAGATTTGAAGCCATTTTGTTTTTTGTCAGAATGAAGCAGTGAGTTTACATGAAGCGGATATAAAGTGGGAACATGGGAGGTCAAAAAAAAGGGGGGAGGAGCAGTGTGTTCATGCGTGTTGGTGTCAGTGTTGTATGTGCAGTTGCCATTCATTATGCTGCATCTGATCTGCTTACACACTCCTTCAAACTCGAAGCTTAGCCAACGTGCCTACACCAGATGGCCATACATCATGCTCTCGTGTCAGATTGACTTTCACGACCTTGTGATTTATGGTATATTCTCACATCCCAAGGCCAAATGCATGCCTTTGCTTGATATTTTTACTGCTTCACCTATTTCCCTTCTTAGAGGTATAGCAGTTCTTCCATTCAATGCCATATTTTGCAAGCAAAAATAAGATGTAATAGGGCTCTGATGACATCTCGTAATTCACTTGTGTGAAGTGCAAATTTTTCTATTTAGTAGTAGTAGTAGCATGTAGTTTCTAATTTAATTGTTAATTTTCACTTGCAGTATCAAGTTTTATATTTTTGTATGTTTATCCTACCAGGTTCAAGCTGATTTAAGATGCAGGAGTGAGAATGCTTTCAAGTTGGACATACATTAGTACTTCATGTGCTGTATGCCAGACTTGAGTTATGTTAAATGGATCAGTTTCGTTGGCCTTTAACATTTTGAGCTGCACATGTAGGTCAGATGAGCTTTGACAGGCGAATCATATTACATTGAATCACATGTTCTTAAGTGAAACGAATGACATATAATCAGTGTATTCTCAATTTGCAAAAGGTCAGGTGGTACGTGATGTACCCTCAATGTGTCAGACTAAAATGTATAACAGATTAGTAGAGTGAATAACCTAAATATGATGACATGTCATTGATCATGTCTACACATATTCCTACATACATTTCACATCTAAAGACAGACATACTGTACACTTAAGAATGTGCCCATGCAACATGAATCAAAGACAAAACAGACAAAAACCTCACATACTGAAAGGGATACCTCTGAACATGGCTTCAAAGCTTTCTTCCACTGTCTCATGCATGTTATCATGTATAGACTTATCCATGTCTACACTGTTTATACGGGTGCTACTAAACATCATTGTGCAGCGGATTGCGTGCAACGTCCATTATCAGACCCGTAACCGCAACTGATTTGTCCAAACACCGGGGGCAGCAGGCTCTCACACGCTGGCTGAGACAAGATGAAACACATCACAAGTAGTATAGCAGCTGTCTGTGCATGTGTGTTTGCATTCATTTTCTGTAATGTTTATGTAAAGCTCTCCATTCCACATGCCTCTCTGTTTCCTCTCTTTCTCTGCTCCAATAATCTTGACAGCTGAATGTTACCTAACTCGGACATGAAGAGTTTTAAGAACCGTGAAGGTGATGACAATGGTGATATTTGGTAAAGTTAAAGGCTTCACTGTATTGCTCTTAAAAGTGGTTCCCTATTTGCAGTGGACGGTTTTCCGTTTCGCCTGTGCAGCTCTGTCATCAGATTGCTCAATTACAACAGCTGATTCAGGGTTGTGCCGCTGAACATTAGTCACGTCGTGCCCAGTAAATAGATTTTGTGGCCTGAGTCCAAAGTGATGAAAGGGTGAAAGACTAGAATTCCCCTGTCTCCTCTTTTACCATCCCTCACATTCTCTTAAGTCAACATCAATTCACATATAGTCTGTAACAACTCCTCACCCTCTCTGGAATATCGCTCCTCGTCCTGATTCCACTGTTTAACATTGCTGCCAATAAACTAGAATACGAGGGCAGAGTTGGTTGTTGTTTTGCCACGTTTGTCTCAAGTATTGACTGTCAACATAAAACGGTTTTATTGAGTGTACCACAGTGAAATGACGTGTGAGTAGAGGAAGAGGTGTGGAAACAGTGATAAAAAGAAGTGAGGATACACAGCAGCAACTGATAAAGATAACAGGTGAGTGTAAGACAAGAGCAGAGGAGAGAAATAAACAAGAGGAGAGAGGCTGATGAAAGAGAAATGGGAGGGAAGCTCTCCTGTCACCTAAACTCCAAGGAACACAAGTACATCTCAGGTAAGCCTGTAGAAATGGTGGTAAAATATGTTTGTCTGTCAGCTATGTGAAGCTGTGTTTGTCGAATGTGTTTGAATGTTCATCTCACCTCACACAAGCCTCCTGAAACTGAAAGATGTATATATTTATATATATTATATTATATTCATATATTGTGTCTTACACAACAATATGTAATAATCTTATCTGTAATATTCCACTCTCTTTGTACACCTTTAACTTCACCCTGTCTTTTGTCATTCATGCTCAATAGCAGAGAAAGACACTATTTACCAAACACCCACAAGGGCATGCAGATACACACACACACACACACACACACACACACACACACACACACACACACACACACACACACACACACTTATTTTCCCTTTAATGTTTCACCTGCACTTTACATACATACTGGTGCTAACTTCTTTCTGTGAACGAACAGAGCACATCGCTGACATCATGGAGTCGTTGGCTCCTCTATGTCGACATCACCTCAGCTCAAATCTACTGACCCAAATGAGGAACAAACACATGGAGCCAACCGAACCCCGCCCACTGACCCAGCATCCAGTAAGAAAATCTAAAAGATTAGCTATTTTCATATTTATCTATATGTATTAAACTCTTCTACCCTGTGCTCCAGGATGTCGTTGCTGAGATTCTGTTGGAGGTTACTTTGCCTCAATACCTAGCTGGGAACTGGACACATCGCCACCTACAGGTCACCAACAGTTTTACAGTTGAGAGTCGTGAGTCCAGACAGGTACAGATGTAAAACCAGGACCCATCTGCTCCCCGACCTACATCTGTTTTGTTTTTACTGGAGCCTGATCTGCACATTGTGTGTCCGTGTGTGTGGGGCTTTGTATGTGACCAGGTATTTGAAGGTGGTTGGGGATGTAAGACAGAGTTGGTGCTTTCTGGCAGTCATATCTGCACCTCCCTACAAGAGCATCAGGAGTTAGTGGATGACATGTGCCGACATATCAAAGGTATACTTTTAGACTGCAGCTGCTATTTATTGTCTATAGATTGTACATTTTGTTCTATTTAATTCAAACAAACACACTTTAATATGTGTGTCTGTGCTTTTGTGTGTTTGTGCACTTCAGGTAAATCAGGTGGTAAACTGGCATGTTGGGATTGCCCCACAGCATTTCCTGTCTTCATCCAGCACCCTTACAGTGCCCCAGTGTGTCTGGCCACTGGATCATACCAGGAACAGACACGGTGGGCCAATGTACTACGAGCTGCAGCACAACATCAGAGCTCTGGTATAGTTCTCTATCACTGTTCCAAATAATGAGACTAAATATTCACACCCTTCAGTGTCTTTATTAAGTTATTCCCCCTCCCTCCATCCATTCCCTTGATTGTGCATTGTCTGTTAGCACTTTGGTGTGAAGATACACCAGAATCCAGGGCCTTCTTAGATGCTGTATCTTCCTTGAGGAAGCTCAGACGACACTGTCAAACAGAGTTACAGCCAATGGGCGATGAGGAAGAGGTGAGTAGTCATCAGACAAGATGTCATCCTCTAAACCTCTTTGGCTCCCTTAAATCCTCATTCTCTCATTCCCCTGTCCATTTTAAACTATTTCTGTTTGCCTTGGGTCGGCTGTGGCTCAGGAGGTAGAGCGGTTGTCCACTAATCAGAAGGTAGGCAGCTCCTCCTGCTGCATATCGTGTCCTTGAGCAAGATACTGAGCCCCAAATTGCTCCTGATGCTGGTCCATCAGCATATGAATGTCTCTTAGTATCTCTTTCTGATGAGCAGTTGGCACCTCACATGGCAGCTGCTGCCATCAGTGTATGAATGGGTGTGTGAATGGGTGACTGTGACATGTTGTTTAAAGCGCTTTGAGTGGTTGAAAGACTACAAAGGCTATATAAGTACATTTAATATTCAATCATCTATGTACCAGTCATCAGACAAAAGGTCATCTTTGTTTACTGCTTTTTTCTCTGATCATCTAAGTCTAATGACTCTCTTATAGCTCCCATCTTTCTACTTCTTCTTCTTCTGTCCCTCTTTCTCCTTCAGGTGTTGGTAGGCATGGTGATGGAAGAAGTGATGCCCTACCTCAAGAAGCAAATATTTCACAGGATTGTTGTGAATCACAATAGGAGGAGGAAAGCCTGGATCAGAGTGAGTGAAAAGGACAAATAAGATAAATGCAATATAGGCTTAAGCATACCAAAGGACAAATGCATCTTACGTGTCTTTCTATTAACCTCTATTATACTGTACATGTATTTCTGTCAGTTGCTATCTGAGTGCTACAGGACAGCAAAATGTCAGGTAAAAGCTGCCATGGCTGCTCTGAAGGAGGACCTGTCACTGTATCGTTCTGGTGTGGAGAAAGCGATCTCTGCAGGACTGCAACAGGCCAGTCTGCTGCAAGACCACATTGCTCACACCATCACAGGTGTGTGTTTGTGTGTGTTGGAATCAGAATTTGTAAAATGAGACAGTGATCTTCATCTGGATTCATTTCTTTTCACCTTAGAAGACATGTGTGAGCAGATGCTACAGTCTCTCCTACACACAATCGTCCCGAGGCTCGACCGCACTCTGCAGGAAGTGGCCACACCCACCTACAATGGATTTGCTTCTGCCCGGCAATATTTCCTGGAGACATGTGATGGCATTGTAGACCTGGGATCACAAAGCACATCAGTGAAAGATATCAAAAAGGTGCATTTGCCAGTTATTTATTTTATAAAAAATGCCCTTGTTTGTCCAATGTTTCTGACCCCCTTTCCTTTACAAGATATTACTTTCCACAATTCAAAAAAAGGAAAAAATCACTCTTTGGTTAAACCGCTGACAACGCATGATCACACTGAGACCACAAGGTCTTTGACGAGATGTCACAAGTAGCATTGCTTCGTTTTAAAAGTAATGTATGCTATTTCTGCTGCAAGGGGGATTGTCACATTAAAACAATAACAAAAATAGCCAAAGTTTGATGACATTGTGAAGTAGCGTGGGATTATGGGAGTTGCTGTCTTCACCACCATTGCCATCATTGCAGTCAGATTCTCCTAGTAAGGATTCCTTCAGGGTTCATTGTTGAGGTGGCATTAAAACCGGTAAAAACAGCAGTTTCATCTTAAAAATCTGTGTTTTTCTGACACTGTTGGGCAGACAAAGGATGTCCTGGAGAGTCTGCCAGCTGAGCTGCTGATGTACGATGACTAAAATCCTTCATGCAATTGAAATATATAGTTAACAATCAACCAAAATCTAAAAGGTAAAATGTAAAAATGTGGCCAAAAACTGTATGAAAAGTTTATGACAGCTTCTGGCAGACAACACAGGGACATATGCGCTGAGGGGATATGATGCCATAGACAGGTGACCGCTGATAGGCTCTGTTACCGGAATAAAATTACAGATTTCTCTGTAACATTGTTGAAAATATTTGGGATTATATTATTACACCACTCAAAAAAAGATATAACAAAGGTCTGGTGTTTATTACATAATAATTATATATTTTAATAAATATATAAATATTCTGGTCACAGGCCAACCATGTGTGGATCACTGTTCTAGATAGTAGCTAATAGCAGAAGGAAGATGTTTGATCAAAACTTCCTTCAGGCAACAGGGGAGGTGTTTTTATAGCTTCTTCAGACCACTTTATCATTTGACTGGCAGGTATACCGTTGTGTAATGGTGATGGAATGTGAAGTGTTTACAAGACCCAAGGCACAAAATATTTTAATGTCATGTTTCTTTAATAATCATTAAGAAAAATGTCTGAAAATGTGTGTGAATACCTTATGTCATCTATGGGATGGAATATATAAAATGTTAGCATTTTTACAGTTAATCTAAGGCTGTACGTAGAACTAAACCCTAATGTGAGAGTCTGATGAATACTGTCAATGATTCACACATACACACAGCACTTTACATAAGTGGTTTATATTTTAGCTGCTGATGCCTTTGAGTGGCCTCGGACCAGACGATGCCAGGATGTGGCAGTGCCTCGACAGGCTGGAGTTGAGCTCAGAGGGGCGGATGTGGCTCCAGGAGACATGGGGAGTCCACAGTGGAGCCTGGAGACCCTTGGTACTCAAAGCTCAGAACGCTCTCTACAAAGTAATTTAACAAACATGTTTCTGTATCCAGTAAATTAAGGTTTTATTTTTTTTTTAAATGTACTATGTCGTCTCTCACATCCCTCCATTCTTCTTCTCTTCCAGGCGGTTGATATGTGTGCTGTGATGTTCTGGAAGTTGGTCTCTCGATATCCATGTTTCTCCTTCGACTCTTCCCAGCTGACAGCGGTGCTGTATAGGGTCAAAGATAAAGTGGTCAAGGTGTGTACCAAGGTGGGCTTGGGAAGAACACACTTGAACTAAAAACCTAAATAGGCCTTTCTCTGTCTGTCCCTGTCTCTGTCTCACACAGCACCTGGACACAGAACTGCTGGCTCTTCGATCTCAGTTAATTCTGGAGATGATCCTGCTGATAACACTGCAAGCATTTACTTGTGGTGTGGGTGAGCAGGTACAGGGTCTTTACATCTTTATGTGTTTATCTTCTTCATTTTTGGTCTTCATTTTAATGGTAACTCCTCTTGGTTTCAGGATCTGTCTCGCTACTATGCCATGGTTGACTCAGACCAGGCCCTCTTCATCCACCCTGACACCATCTTCCACTCCATCTTGAAAGACAACCTAACCTCTTATATCCAATCAGGTACAGTGTGTGATTGGAGATGTTTTATCATACAACCTTGTGCCTTTTTCTTTTTTTTTTTTTTTAATTGTACCATTCGTCTGCTACAAGGTTTTCAAGAAAGCAGTGTCAGGGTTACAATTCTGCTAACAGCTGTGTGTGTATTGTTTCCCCTGCAGTGATGAGGTACTCCATGCCACAGCAGTTCATGCCTCTCCCTGTCACTCCCAGCTACCCCTGCAGCTCCAGCTATAGTTTCTCTGAGCCAGTGTACCACAATCTGCTAACTCCTGGTGACTGCAGATTCCAGCACCACTTCTGCCAGACCTCTGAAGGCTCTGCCTCAGGATCTGAAACACTCACACCAAGCACCATATCCGACCTGGATGAAACTTTGGCCAACTCAGAAAGCCACACGCCCTCACTGTTTGATGCTGGAGAATACATCCATCTAATTGAACCATGAAGAAACTGTACAACAACACCATAAAGATTAGTATAGGTTATAACCTCAAACATAAAGTGCTTTGTATGTTCTGTCTTTATGATTGTTTCTGCAGTTTCTCACACATCCATGCTCCAGGCCTGCAGTAGACTACATTGAACACATGGACACGCCCATGTCGCTTCGTACAGCTGGATCTGCTCTTAAAGGGGAGGACAGCACATTACGGAATGAACCCTAATAGTTTACGAGGCCCCATGATACAATAATGTATTTGTATTGCATAGAAGTAAACCTAAACCCAAACATGGCAGGATGTGATATGATTAATTTACAACTCGTACACGAGGCACAGAAAGGTGGGCCTATGGCTGTCTTTTGAGAACACCGAGTTCCCCTTCAACCAGTCCAGACCTGCCCTTTAATTCATTTAGTTCCTCCGCCATGTATCCACTGTCGGCATAACACAACAGCGGGACCCTGAGCTTTCCACATCCTCCGTGCCCTTCTCTGTCCTCCGCGTCACCAGCGAGTTTCTCTCCCCTGCCATGCTCCGGGTCACCTCGTTGCTGCCCGCCCTGCTGTTCGTTCTCCTGCCGGGCCCGAGCCGGGGGTATTTCCCCGAGGAGCGCTGGAGCCCCGAGTCTCCGCTCCTCGCTCCCCGGGTCGTCATCGCGCTGGTCTGCCGCAACTCGGCGCACTCTCTGCCGCTGTTCCTCGGAACCATCGAGAAGCTCGCCTATCCGAAGGACCGCATTGCGCTGTGGTGAGTGTCACCAGTTCTAAGTTAGAGGAATAACAGCGGGACTTCTCACTGTATCATGTCAGAACTTTTAGAAGTGTGTTTTTAGGGATATTAAATTTGCATTAAAGTACGATAAAGTGTGATTCAGCGTCAGGGCGCACCAGAGACACGTCAAGCCCCGTGTACCGTTAAAGACATTTATGGAGGAAAACTCTTCGTGCGTTTGCGCGTGCGCTTTTTGGGTTTTGGCTGGGTGGGGGCCGCTGTGTTGCTATAAAGATGCAGGTAATGGAACAAGCCGCTTCATAACAAATCAAATCGGAGGTGAAAGGAATTAAAGTTGAAGTGGAGTGGCTCTACACGTTGTGCGGACTTGGCGCCGGTAGCGGGGCACGGAGGTCGGTTGAAAAGTTCCATTCAGTCACAGATCTTCTCCCTCATCGCCCCTCCGGTTTCTCCCCCTCCTCTTCTCCTCCCTCCCGTTTTCTTTCCCCTCCCTTTTCCCCTTCCCCTTTCCACAGCTTCGTCTTGCAGAATGGAAACAAAACCAGTACTGTATAAAACAATAAATGTCTTAAAGTGGACATGAAACGTGCTTGTTTCGGTACAGGTAGTGTCATGTTGTACGTGAACATGTTATCCACGTACAACCAACTGTGTCTGTTTGGTGCCTCTGCAGGAATTATTTACCTTCCTTTGCCCCTTTCTGTCACCCAGCCCCCCAGACTTCCAGATTGTTCTTGTCTCCAGCACTGCTCACTTCCTCTTCTCATTTTGATCTTGTGCCAGTAGATCTGTTTTTAAAGATTAAGTTAATCTTTTCATTGCATTCACACCTGACAGGTCAAATCACATCACTCGTCAAACCCAGAGGCCTAATAAAAGGCAATAGCCTCAAGCAGAGTTATGTTTGACTCTGTGAGTTTGGATTGAAATTAAACATTATTCACTCCTGCGAGTTGATTGTTTGATCCCAGAGGGTGCTGTGCTTTGACTGAGAGTGAATGTTGAATTGAACTTTTTCAGATGGAGCTTGAATGACGGACCCGGAAGTATCCGTGTGTCTCTTTAAATGAACCCAGCCTGGATGTTGAGCCTTTCTTTCTTGGGTCAGTGCCAGAAATTCAGCCTCTGTGCCTCTGAGTCGAACTGTGCCCATGTGGCAGCCAGTGCTCAGTTTTCTGCGTGGTTGCTTTGATCTACAACACATCTTTGCCCTCAGTTGAAGAACGCATTATAAGAAGTTTTGAAATGCGATGTGGAAGACAAACTGAGCTGCTTGACAGCCATGTGTCGATACCTGCAGTTTTCAGTCTGACAGGTTAAGATGGAGTACTTGGCCAGCGGCAAGATCGACACCCATGTTTGCAGACTCATTGTGTGTGTGTGTGTGTGTGTGTGTGTGTGTGTGTATGTTCTGCAGGGACATGCAAGATGGATATTATCAAACCATGAATCCCTCAGCTCCTCTGTCTTATCCTTTAGCCATGGGACTATTAATGGCATACAAGAAATCCCAACTATTTACTCTCTATAAACCCTTTTTTATTCACTGCCTCTGCTCATCAAAACTCCACAGAAGTCAGAGAGGGAAAGGTAGACTGGTGCAGAGAGAGAGGAGGAGGAGGAAGAAGAAGATGGATAGGTAAGTCGGTCACATGTGGGTGCTGGGACAGCACTACTGTGTTAAATTGCCACGGACAGATGGGAAACTAACACCTGGAGCACGCCGACTGTCACTCACTACATGACAGGGCTGGAAGTAAATCCATTCCTCTCATATTTAAACATTGCGCCCCCCCCCCTCTCTCTGGCTTTGTCTGTGTCTGTGTGCCTCACTGAGACACACACACACACACACACACACACACACACACACACACACACACACACACACACACACACTCACACAGATTTGTTATGATAACACAGACAGCAGGGGAATGCCAGTCCTCCCCTTCTTATTGTCTGCCTTTTTTCTTCTTTGTCCACGCCTGACATTAGTGATGTGCAACTCTGCCCAAATGACAACAAGATGGATAATAAATCAGTATTATATCAATATTGTATATACAATTCAGTATTGCTCTTACTAAAAGCATGATATGCAGATATATACATATAGGTATGAGCTCACTGCAGTAAATGAATGGACCAGACCAGAAAACAATGGAGCTCCTGTGGTGAGAATGTGAGTGACAGAATAATAACTGTTGGCAAATATGAATAAATAAGGCATTATCATGCAGAAGGATTGTTGTGCTGCACAAAATTCAGTCACTGGCCCAGTGCAGCCGATTAAAGGTGGAATCACTGAATTTCAACAGTTTTTATGAAGCTCAGTCACGTCTTAATAAGGTCAGTGTTGCGAACAACAATGTTCCAGTGTATCAGATCGGTGCACCCTAATATGTCACTGCTCTAATGTAACATTTGACACACAGCGATAGAAGAGTAAATCATTATATCCACCTCTAAGCCAACGTGACACTGGCTCATTGAGAAGAATATCTTACACAGTTGGTACTGCTGATCCAGGTGCACGTCTTACTCCTTACTCATGGTCTCTTGCTGTCTGTCTCTCTGCCTCTGTCTCTCTCTTTGCTGTCTGTCATCCTCCCACAGGGTGGCGACAGATCACAACGTAGATAACACTACAGCCATCTTGAGAGAGTGGCTCATCAAGGTGCAGAATTACTATCACTATGTGGAGTGGAGACCTGATGATGAACCCAGGTACTGTGTGTGAGTGAGTGTGTGTGTGTGTGTGTGTGTGTGTGTGTGTGATGAGTTAGATTACTTAATGGGTCTGTCTGTGCATGTCTCAGTGCCTTTGAAGACGAGGGGGGGCCTAAGCACTGGAATAATCTCCGTTATGAACATGTAATGAAGCTCCGCCAGGCAGCGCTGGAGACTGCCCGTGAGATCTGGGCCGACTACCTCCTGGTATGTTATCATCCACTCAACAGCTTCTTGAGCCTCTTTTTATTATGTACTCTCAGAGATGTCTCTGTGTGTAAGTAGGAGAATTGAATATTTAAATACCCACAAATCCATCATCTACAGGGTAAAAATAAAAAATCTGGACGAAAAACCCCTCAATCTTTTACATAACATAACAGAATAAGAACTGCGTTAAAGTGACAAAACCAATGATTAATAAACCATTTCTTAAAATACATTTTTGATGAATACTCACGAATGAAGACCATGTTTTTATAATGTTTAATGTTAATGTTTTCATTTCTATTTAGTAAAATTAGTTCAGATATTTGGTTTTAGTCAGTTTAATGCATGATTAGATAATTTATTTGCCAGTAAGAGTTAACTGGTGGTAATGTAGAATGAACGTTGCTATGGTTACCTGCATTTTATTATAAAGTGCAATGATTTAGAGATTGTTAAAATGTTTTCCTCAAGCGTTTAAGCCAGTAAGTAGACCTTGAGTTGGGATTTTAATATTTTTGATGGTGTTAAGGTAACTTGATTTTAATAACACCTGCCAGACATTCAGAAAGGATTTTTCTTCCCATGGCTTTAATGAGTTGCCGATATGGATTTTTTTGTTTTTACAATCATCACTATTGTAATCAAAATGTTTCATAAGGATTCCTTAATACTTAAATCCTTAAATTTAGCTATTAAAGAACTATGACAACGATGTGTACTGAGCGGGACATTTAACAGCTTGTCAGTACAGTCCGTTGAACAAATATGAAATGTTTCTAAACTATCTCAGAAGGGTTTTTGACAGTTAATTTTACTTATTGGCCGACATATAAGCTGCACTGATGCGTCTGGGATAATATCAGCCGATATATCATCCCGGCTGATTATCGGTCAGGCTCTAGTAGAAACAGTTTAGTACAGTTCCAAACGTCAGCGTAAGAATGACCACAGTTTTAACTTATTAGTATAAAATACATGTGGACAAATATTATGTCTGAAGCAAATGCAGGTTGGATGGGAGCAGTCTTCATTCACTGTTCTTTTGAGACACATCAAACATACACAAGGGTTAAATGTAGTACAGAGCAGCCTGCTGCAGTCTGTTGGATGGGCTTGTTCTGGGCTGAGAGATGAAGCGAATAAAGAAGGAGCTGCGTATGCTCACAGTTCTCTGTGATCGAACCATGTTGCTGGGGTTCAATCAATCATTTAGTGGCAGTAGGTGACAATTTGTGTGTGTTCGCAGGTGTCAATATTGTGCCCTTCTCTTCCGTCTGCAGGTGGCTGACTGTGACAACCTGCTCACCAATCCTGATGTGTTGTGGAAGCTGATGAGCGAGAACAAAACTATTGTAGCACCCATGCTGGAGTCCAGAGCTGCATACTCTAACTTCTGGTGCGGCATGACTTCACAGGTACTGCAGATATTTTACACTCACACCTGTATAATTCAGGTAGACCTCACAGCTCCTTCATACCCTTTGCACTGCGTTTAAACACAGAATTTTGTATGAGGTACATCTGATATGGGTGTGGTATAAATATTCCACTGGCAGTTTGTATGTTTGGCCAATGTATTAACACTTCTGGCAGCTGTCAAAGAAAGGTGTAAATACTAGAAATCAGATTAAACATTAAAAAGGTTACACCTGACCAAATACTGTCCCTATGAGACTATTATACAAATATTATATATGGGCTGTATGTTAGTACACCTCTAGAAATGTTTTCTTTCTTTGTGTTGTTACATTACAACTCATAATAAAGCTTCCACAAGCATCCTGTTTTACTCTAACACACAAGCTGTAACAACAGACTGATTTATCAAGGAGGAGGAATTTTACATTTGATTATTTTTTCTTATGCATGAGGAAATCAAATTTGTGCAAATAAGTCACTTTAGAAACACTGAAAATGAGTCAATTTGAAGTAGTAGGAGAGATGTTTTCTCATTTGTATTGTATTCATTACAGTGTTTTCCTTCACATTACTGTGCAAATGTGTAAATGATTTGTTTTACAGGTAAACTGAAACTTCACTGATCTGATATGGCATAATATTTCACAATATCAGTTGAATATAGCTGGTACACAGACAACCTACACAGCTCATCATATTTATCATCCACCAGTGTCTTTTTTTTTTATCATTTGGCAGTGTGGGAGTAAGTATGCAGGCACTCTGGTGTTATTACAGTTATGCCAGTGTGATTATGACAAACTTGAACATCTGATGTATCCGAAATTAATGTGTTTGCATGTCTTGGATACAGTTCTGTCTGTGATCTATTTCGGTCTAGCCAGGATGCCTTTAAGTACTCATCTTTGCTTCTTTTCAAATCAGAGTAGACATATGGACTTCGTCTATCCTCCAGCACAAAATAAACCAACTCCAACCAAGAGTCTGCCGCTTTTCTTCCTACAAGGAACATTTTCTTCCATGACAGTTAATGGGCCTGTTGTCTAAAGGCAATAAGCATGTCGGTCAATGTCTTTTCCTATTAGTCAGTATTACTTAGTCTTAGTCACTTAATTTCTTTTATGTTTCTCAATCAAGTTTTCACAATTTTCTAATAATTTAATGGTAAAGTTTGGAGTTTCAGTTTTCCTGTTAAGTGAGTTTTTTTAAACTGACACATAGACTCACAGACTGAGTGCAGCCAATTCTCTCAATCAAGTCTCAGTCAAATATCTCATATCAAGTTCAGTCTTCACCAGATTTGTATTTATGAGGAACAATACAATTGTGCCTCCAGGGTTACTACAAGCGTACACCAGCCTACATGCCTATCCGTAAGCAGGAGCGTCGCGGCTGCTTCGCTGTACCAATGGTCCACTCTACCTACCTAGTAGACCTACAAAAAGAAGCCTCCCGTCAGCTGGCTTTTTATCCACCACACCCGGAGTACAGCTGGGCCCTAGATGATGTCATCGTCTTTGCCTACTCTGCTCGCATTGCAGGTGAGACAAATGCGACAGAGGGCTGGTCATATGTCTTTCTAGCCGTGTTTTGTACATATCTGTAAGCATGTTTTTCCTCTCTTTTACCCTCTCAGATGTGCAGATGTATGTGTGCAACAAAGAAACCTACGGATATTTCCCAGTTCCAATGCGTTCCCATGCTACATTGCAGGATGAGGTGGAGAGCTTCTTGCATACTCAGCTTGAGGTTATGGGTGAGTCAAGAGTTCAAGTTTGTTGGTTGAGTAAGCAAGACAAGTTTTCTGGAAGCAGCCTAAAGTTTTAAAGTTTAACTGAACTACAGTTACAATAGCAAAACAATATACTGTTTGCTTTTCCCACACATCAAAATGACTCCTACTAAAAGCATGGACAGCTGTTCAGATGACACATACAGTACAACAGGAGAGAAAACAGTGCACAAGAAAGTGCCTTTTTAAATGCAAATGAAATTAAGTGAGTATGTCCTTGTAATTCAGGGACTCCCAAAATAGATTCCATGTTATAAGAATTACTCATCTTGCTAAATTCTTGTATGTATAAAGTATGGTTCATTTTTGGGAGCTCCTTGGAAATCTCCTGAACATCCCTGGACCACAGTTTGGAAACCCCTGTTTCAACATATTACACATTCTCTTTGTAACCCAAACCCCCCTTTTTTCTTTTGAAAGTGAAAAATCCTCCATTGGAGCCCTCCAGCTTCCTGTCTCTTCCTCCCAAGCAGCCTAACAAGATGGGCTTTGATGAGGTACACACACTCAGTCACAGACACAAACACACACACACACGCATACACACACACGCATACACACACACACACACACACACAAAGACACACACAACTCCTACGCATGTGTGTGAGGTTCTTCATTTGTGTGCACCCAGGTGTTCATGATCAATCTGGTACGGAGATCTGACCGTCGTGAGCGAATGCTAAGAACTCTGTACGAGCAGGAGCTCAGTTGTAAGGTTGTTGCTGCTGTGGATGGCAAGTACGTTTCTCATCTTCTTCCTCCCCCACTGCCTGTGTCTTCCTGATTTGTACCTCCGCAACATTCGGTGTAGATTGATGTAGGGAGGCTGGGTGGAGACAAACAACCAGGTGAAGAGTAGTGGGTACATGCTGTCATTGAAAGATTCCCAGAAGACGTAGATTTAGCTTGCTTGTGAGGAACATGTTGCTCTAATCTTTATTAATGCTCTCCAGTCA
This sequence comes from Dicentrarchus labrax, assembly GCF_905237075.1. NCBI lineage: Eukaryota > Metazoa > Chordata > Actinopteri > Moronidae > Dicentrarchus > Dicentrarchus labrax. Next base: position 15,842,505 of record NW_026136721.1, on the reverse strand, counting down.
TTCATCAGGTTGAGTCATGTTTTACATATTTTCTTCTACTATATCCTGATTATAATTCATAAAACCTGAACAGCTTTTGTTATATTTGCATTGTAAATCTTTATTCAAGACACACTTCATATCGTTGTGATTTATTCTTATCATGTCTAATCTCTTTGTTTATCACTTCTCTTTCTCTCAGAGCTCTGAACAAGACTGATATAGAGTCTATGGGGATTAAGATGCTGCCGGGATACAAAGACCCTTATCACGGTCGACCTCTCACCAAGGGGGAACTGGGTTGTTTCCTCTCTCATTACAACATCTGGAAGGAGGTGAGACGCTCGGACAGGCTTCAGGCCTCTGGGTCTGCCTGTACGTGGTAGATAACGTTAAGTACTGAAAAACACAGTAACTCAGTCTGTGTGAGGAAAGGCAGCTTGGGGAGAGTAATGAGTTTGTTTGATTTATGTTTCAATAAATGTACGGCCTTTTGTGAAATAAGGTTTTTTGAACAACTTGGTGATACCTGACGATGTTTTTTTATGTCTTCCTGTGCACAGTTTAGTTCAACATCGAATCAGAAAAGAAAATGTTACTTACTGTAGATATTGTAGACTTTCTAAAAGAAATGTACTTTTTTGGATTGTTTCCTTTTTTTTATGACTTTACAATTTAACTGCATAATTTGTCCGGAAAAAATGTCCCCAATGAACACCATTAGTATTAGGATTTAAACCAGCTACATTCAACCACCTGAACCAAGTTAATGCAATAGCACCATGAAAGGAATGGAAAGCAACTTATGTATACTTTTAATATAATATATAAGTATATAGAGTATGTGTTATTGTGAACACCTATACTTTTGAACAAGGGAACTGAAAAAAGAAATTCAGTAATGCTTAGCCAGCTCACCATCATCTCAGCAGCACTGCAATGCACTATATTCATGTGTACGTGTTCCTGTGTGTGTAGATCGTAGATCGGGGTCTGCAGACCTCCCTGGTCATCGAGGACGACCTCCGCTTCGAAGTGTTCTTCAAACGACGTCTCCAGGCGCTGCTGCAGGAAGTGACAACACACAAGCTGGACTGGGATCTCATGTGAGTGACGCTTCAGTGAACAGAAGGAAAGCATGACGTAGTAAACAGAGAGGATTATTGTCCCCCTACAGTGAAATCTGTCCATCTGTCACACATGATATCTCTGATAGCACTAATCAGATGCAGAAAACACCTGTGGGAATATTTTAGCATAACACTGATAAGCTGCTCTAGCATGTTCACTTTCACAGAGATTTAGTCATAGGATAGTAAACTGGGATAAGTTATTTCTGAATGTAAAAGTCCATTTAATTTTCTGAGCTGTCAGTCACTTGACAGTGACAGCTGACAGCTCTTCCAAAGCTTGTACAGTATGAGCATGGAAGTCTCCCAGTTGAATCATTTGTACAAAAATAAGCACCTGCGGTAAGAAGGTATATAAAAATGTGAGGAGAAAACTACAACTCCCAAGGAGAGTTTTGATAAGGGACATCCAATTGCTGAGTTAAAAATTCTGCTGCATGCACCACTGAGGCTAAAGATTATAATATATGTTGTAATACATTTAGCAGTTTAAATCAGTTTTGGGTTTTAAAGATCCCCTCCAGTCATGTATCAAGACATATAAATAATCTGCTTGGAACAATAATTTGTGTTTTTTCCAAATTGAATAAAAAAACATGATTTCTCAGAATCAAAGTTGAAACACTCCACACTAATGGCCATAATGTAAATTTATAGTACTGTTGCATTATCCAGGGGTCTTTGGTGTTTTGCGATGTTGAATAATCTCTCACTTTGCAGCTGTATTTGTCTCCATTATATGTGAATTCTTTTTTTTTTTGTTGCCTAAGTGCACAGTCTGAGCAAAGAGGGGTTCATTTGTGGTGAAATAAATGTTGCTGGAAGCTCGGTGATTGCTCACTTGCTTGGTCGCAATCTGGACAACAGGTTAACACATTTGATCTATGAAAATGTATTAATGCACTGTTGTCTCACGGCAGACAGAAACCATGCTCCAGCTCTTTTGTGGAACACGGTTATACGAAATTGGATGCTGCAGCACAGCTAATGTGATAACTTCCACCATTTTGCACTCTCCAAGTTCATTAAGGTCTGAAATTTCACTGTTATAAATGCTGGTGTAACTGGGTTTAGTGCTTGTGTTACTTATTGTCTCTCTTATTTTAATGCAGTTACATTGGGCGGAAGCGAATGCAGGTGGATCACTCAGAGACGCCTGTACCAAACATCCACAATCTGGTGGAAGCAGACTACTCCTACTGGACATTAGGCTACATGTTGTCATTACAAGGAGCTCAGAAGCTCCTGAGGGCTGAACCTCTGACAAAGATGCTTCCTGTCGATGAGTTCCTCCCTGTCATGTACAACAAACATCCAGTGTGAGTATAACCCAACCATCCCTTCTTCTTCTTGCTGTTCCTCTTTATCAGGCTCTTCTTTGTGAGCTCTTGTTAATCTAATCGCATCTTCTCACTCATCAGTTCAGAGTACATGGACCACTTTGAGAGTCGGGACCTGCATGCGTTTTCTGCCGAGCCACTTCTGGTGTATCCAACCCATTACACAGGAGACGAGGGCTACATCAGCGACACGGAAACATCAGTGGTCTGGGACAACGAGACGGTCAGAACCGACTGGGACCGAGCCAAGTCGAGGAAAACTCAAGAGCAGGGGGAGCTGAGCTTTGAGGCCCAAAACTCTGACGTACTGCAGTCTGAACTGGAGAACTGGAGTGCACGGGACGAGCTGTGATGAAGAGGAGATGAATGAGGAGGAGAGATGGAGAGAACTCTGGCATACAGAGATAAGGATGAGGGAGATAGAACAAAGCTGGGATAGTGGGGGGAAATGGATAAGATGGAGGGAATATAACAGAATGCAGTAGAAAAGAGAGGAAAGGCAGGGTAAATTAGGAACTGAAGTTTTTCCTTGTACATTACTCTCTCCTCTATTTGATCTTTCTCTTAAGAGAGGAGGTTAGATGTAGAGTTAACTCTTGAAGAGTCCGCTAGCAGCTTTTGTTGTATTTATTGCATCCAGCACACATCCTTTGACCAAAAGTACCCTGTTTTAAATAATATTTCGCCCAGACTTATCCCGTACACCAATATAAGTAAATTCCCCCCTTTGTGTCCGATTGAACAGAAGACAACACAAATTGGAAGAAGATGCAGTACCAAGCCCAACCACACACTGTTACATCTCTTCTATACAGTGCTATACTCTGCTTTACTCAGTGGTTCCCAACCTGTTTGGCAATGTCTACTTGGAACCCCTAATCACCTGTTGCATATGTCTAATGAGTTGTATAATGGTGCAATTTTCCCTGCTTCATATAAATTAATACTTTTTAGAGTCCTGAAGAAGTAAAATTATCCAGTAATTTTCAACAACAAAGCATAGCTTTGTGTAAAAGGAATCCTCTCCTGATCCCTCACATTTATCTTGCGACACATTGTGGGGACTTGAGTTGGGAACCACTGCTCTTCCTAGTCTCTTGCTGTTTAGTTTAGCTCTAAGTAGTCAGTGTGTTATTTAAGTTTAATAAGGTTGTTACCTAGTAACTTGACCTATATTTTCACTCATGAATGTATCTGTTTTTTCTTTTATTTCCTGTCAAACCTTTTGACAGCATCAGTGTATTCGTTTAGTGTTTTCCCCTCACTACATATTGTGACTTTTGTTGCATTTTGTTTGTTGATGATCAGAAAAACAAATGAATATAGATCTTTATGAACTTTCCATGTGTTGTCTCTGCTCTTTTTGCAAAGTGTGTCTTTTTTTTTAACCAAAGAATGAATAAAAGCTTTTATAATGAAAGACTTGCTTGGTTGTTTTCTACTCAATATAGCTTGGACTATATAGATATACTCAATCATCAGTTAAGTTAAAAGTACATGGTAGCACTGGAAAAAAAAAATCTAGTCCGAAAACATTATTTAATAAAAATTCCAGTTCTTCTAGCCACTCAAACAGAAAATCATTTTTCTTTACCGTAAAAGGAGGAAGTAAGCATTAATCCAGTGTTGACACATGGCCAGTGTCAGTGCAACACGGTTAAGTAGCATGTTTTTGCTGTGGTTTTCTGTCCTTGTACAGTGGTTAAAACTTAAAGAAATACACTCTGCCTTGCCTTTTTTTTTTTGGCACACAGCAGTTTAATTTCAGCACAGCCATGAACGTCCCACCACCCAGTTGAGACATTTCTTTCAATTAGTGCCTGCTGGTGTTTGCCTGCCCTGCAAGTACATAATGGTCAGTTTGGGCTGCAGCAAGCCACCATTACTCCCTCTCCCTCACTGTTTGCACAGACAATCCCTCATTTAGCTGTGAGGCATGACCCTGCTACACTGACTGTTACATAGTTTCATGATACCTGCATCCATTTTATTCATTGAATTACATGGAATATAAAATATATTTCATTAAAAAATTTACTTCAGACTTAAAATTACTTTATTAAAAGCATGTCTGGTGTGTATGTTTATTCTTTATACTGGATGGATGTGTATGTACAATAATTTTTGATTTTTTTTTACCATTACAGTATGTTGCATATTCTTGAGGTCTCACACATGAAGCTGTATTTATTTAGGCGCTGCTGCATTTTAAGTTAAATGCAAACATGCTCACAATGTCATACTAACATGCCAATGTTTAGCTGGTAATATGCGCCAGGTTCACAATATTTGTATGCATTGTTAGCATGCTAACATTTGATAATTAGAGCTAAACACAAAGTACAGCTGAGGCTGATGGGAATGTCATTACCTTTGCAGGTATTTAATCATTGACAAAAGTGTTGGACAAATTGAACTTTTGTGAATTGTGACCTAATGATAGCGCTACTTAAAAAACAGAATCTCCAAAGTGCTTAAATTTTATCCTGCAAAGTACATGAATGTAAAAAAAATCCATCCAAAAGTTGTTGAGACATGTCAGAAGTGGTGGGCTGACCGACCAACCGGCAGTAAAGCAATACCACTAAACTAAAAAGCCCATGCATGTGTGTTTGCTCACATGTCCACAGTATGTTTATGTGTATTATACCATGGAGTGACCTGTGTGTGTGTGTGTGTGCATCAATGTGCGTTGGCCCACGTCTGTGACTCAGACTAATCCTATTAGATCTCTCACTCTCCCCACCTCTATATTTACCTCACCCCTCTCTGAGATTAAGCCAGGTATTTTCTGCAAGTGCCTCTGCAGATCAATAGCCACTTTTCTACAGTAGGACCTGCTGGGGTTTTACTAGACCCAGACTGGACTCAAACTATCGACTGTCTCAGTTCATTTCCTCGATTCTACCGCATCCTGGCTGTCAAATCACTTTGATAACCGGATGCAAAAGAATCATTATAAAGCTCTGAGGGGCAAATTAGTGACATCAGTAATTAGTAAGGCCACAACTAGCAACGTTTGAATGTGAAGGAAAGGCTGAAGCAGGTTGGGAGGCTTCACTTGATGCTAACAAATCTATTTGTTTTCTGTTATTTCCACCATTTAACCTACACGTCAGTCCTCTCTTTGCAATCCAATTTGTTCTGTTTCTTCATCCTTCCCTTCCTCCCTCCCTTCTTCTCTTTAAGTAATAAGATTGCTACTGTTGAGCTGGAGTTTTAGGCCCCACGGTGCGCACGCACACACACACACACACACACACACACACACACACACACACACACACACACACACACACACACACACACACACACACAGGAGCAACCTCTGCCTCTGAATTACAGCACTGCCACACCCCCAGCTATCTGTAATCTTTCTCAGTAGTCCACAGAGTGCAGGGTGAAGAAATTACAGAGAGAGGGGTGAAGAGGCACTGAAAGGTGTCACTAAAATAACAAACTTCACAGGATTTAAAGGCAGAAAGATACCAAATCAAAGAAAGAATACAATGGCTTGAAAGAAAGGAGAAACTGGATATATATTTCTTTCCTTACAGGAGTCGACGAGTTTCAAGGTGAGGTAAATTACTTGTGGTATATGCAGCTGCCAGTATATGTACAAAGATTGATGGCCTATTAAATTTGCTACTAACAAAACAAGGCAGTGTTGCTATATATATCAGGTGCGATCGATCAGCTTCAAAAATGGAACTGGATGATTGTGAAATACCTTTTCCAAATGTAGGATTTAAGCTCTGACCTTTCTTGAGTCTTCCAGTAAATCCTCTCTTTTTTTCCCAGGTAAGGTGCAATGCTGCTCAATTTCAAACATATTTCTTCTACATCAGCCTTGGAAGTTTCAGTGCAGAGTTGTAGTCTCAAATGGATCTGGCACAGCTCAGAGCCAGAGAGCCAAATCTAATTTGTGAGGTTATCGCTGTCAATTCATAGCCTGCAGCGACTGCAGCGACAGTGAAATACAGGCTGGCCAAGACAGATAAAACACATTTCTGAGCTGTTAGGCCTGAACTTTATTTCTATATCTGAAATTTATTTCTTATGTGATTTCTTTTTGTTCGGAGCCATAAGTCTGCTCGTGGAAAACACCAACCCATTAATGGCTGATTCATCCATGCCAGCTGATCCTGGCTGGGCTGCTGTGTTGTATTTTTATTTTGACTTTTGTCTGCAAAAAGTATTGTAGCTTACAGACTGGATGTCCTTTAGTAGGCCGCAACACAAAAATGAACACTAGTCAGTCAATGAGCATCACATGAAGGGAACATCCACCCAAAATGTTCCCATTTCTCACTGGGTTCAGTGTTTCTCCTGTTGATACAGACAGTCAAACAAACAAACAAACAAACAAACAAACAAACAAACAAATAATTAGATAATTAAAACATATCAAATGATAATATGAGTCTGCACAGTCTGTTGATCAAGTGCACTAGTGTCCAGATGTCACTTTGTATCTGAAAAGATGACTTGTCCCTTTGTACAAACCGAACTTAACTGACCATTTCAGACAGTGTGCAGACCTGTATCTGCAGTTTTCCCTCAATTCAAAGAAAACAATTACGCTTGTCGTGATCAAAGTTAAAGGTGGCAGAGAGGTGTTTCTTGTATGTACGGAATGAAGGTTCTCTGTTCATGTATTTTTATGTATACGTATATAAAATAAAACTAATTTGACCTGAAAGCTGTTTTTGTTTTCTGAATATCTATAAAGAGCTTCCTCTGCCTCACCGGCAGAATGATGTGTTTTATATAAATAAAGTGCTTTGTTCAGGATAAATATGGAAGAAATATAAGCAGACTTTAATGCTGAGTGATGGACTCCTATATGAGAAGAACTGTTTTTGTTAAGCAACATTTAAATGACAATCATTTGTGCTGCCACTGTAAATCAAAGTTCTGATGAAGCAGAGTTCTTGTATAGTAAAACTCTTAAGATAAAGATGTTTTTCCTTTAATTTGGATCTCTCTTATTCAGTCATAAATATTTAATTCTAGAGAGAAATACCCAATATTTTAAAGTTTTTCAGGGCTAATGCACTATGATTCAATGCAGCCACAATGCATGTTTTTACAATTTGGGAAAAATTCTCTTTCTGCTACAGTGTGATTGCACTTCCCAAATATATGTAATATATATATATAATATATGTAAAAGTAGCTTTTACATTTGGGGTGTAGACTGCATGAATGCGGGTAATGAATGAACTGCGCTAGCCATGATAAAGATCACACATGTATACTAATCTGTGTTTCACCATCTCTTCTCAACAGAGGGCTTTTCCCATCCCTTTCCTTCATCATGGTGGATCTATTCCTAAACCGAGTTCTCGTGGAGAACAACTGGGACCAGGATGAAATGAACACGGAGCGTGAGATTGTCGGTATCCTCGAAAACCGCATCCTGATGCTCTTCTTTGCATCTACTAAGTGTGACAAGTGCCAAGAGTTTCTGCCCGTTCTGAATGACTTTTTTAAGAGACTGAAAGATCCAGCATACATCGAATACCCCAAACTGCTTGCACTCATCTACATCAGGTCCCTATCTTTCCTTGTCTTTTATCTCTCTGATGCACACTTGTGATTGCGTAAACCCACATTCACGCTGTTTTTATCATTCTTAAGATTTCCATTTCCACCTCCTCTTTCCAGCTTGGACCAATCAGAGGAGCAGCAGGAGAGATTCCTCAAAGAGCTGCACAAAAAGGTTCTGTTTTTGGCCTTTGAGGACCCATACAGGAAGTAGGTGGATGGAGATAACATTTGTTTCTGTGCATAGATTTGTATGTTTAACCTATTTGAGTGTATTTCTAAAGTTATATAAGGATATACATTACCACACACTGATAAAGCTGATTATACATGCTGAATAGCATTGCCATGCCTGTGTGTGCATGTGTTTTTCTGTTTTACAGAGAACTGCAAGCCATGTTTAAGGTGAAGGACATACCGACAGTAGTGGTGCTTCGTCCTGATGGCTCCGTCCTCACTCCAAATGCTGTGCAGGACATCTGTCGTTTCGGTTCCGACTGTTTCAGAGACTGGCAGGAATCAGCAGAGCTTGTTGAGAGGAGCTTCATGCTCAACGAGGAGTTCGACAACCTAAATCTGCGTAGCGCCACTGACCCTGTGAGGAGACTGAAGTATAAGTCAGAGGACGACAAGAGGAAAAAGAGATGGTGGAAGTTATGAGGGAAGGGCAAAGATGGAAATGAAGAGGAGGAAGAGAAAGATGGAACGTGGATACAAAGAGAAAGGACGGAGATAATGGAATAAGGTGGAGAAGATGAAAAGAAAAAACACACATATATAAATATATAAGGCAAAAGCTTTTGTGTTTATTGTCTTACGACACGGCTCCAAGTCCAGTCTCAAGTACTTAAATCTTGGTTACTTATTGATGGTGCTCTTTACGGGCTCTTTAAGAGCATTTTGTCTGCTTGCAATGACACGTACAAAGAAGCACACTGAAACGAGATCCATTGTTGTGTGGCCAGAGGTCAAGTGTATTTTATATTTATATATATGTATATGTATACATAATTGCATTCTTTTCTTCCTATTATTACTATTATTATTATTATTACTGCCAAGTTATGATCCAGACCAGTATGAGGAGTTTTCAGTCAAACACAGAAACATTCATATATGTGTCTAAAATGGTATCTGTCTATATAAGTCCCAGAATCCCAATTTAAAGCTTCACAAATCAGTATGTGTGAAGAGTGGATCAAATGACTATTTGTAGTGAGAAAGGGGTTACTCTTAGAGACTAACCCAACTGTGCAGCTCTTTTTTCACCTCTTTTAGCTTAATGTTTTGTGGTCATTCAGGTCATTTAATTCACATCCACCCCATTTCCCACAGCACCAGGCAGATGTTTTCAGCTGCACAGCAGCAAATGACAAACAGCCAAGGTTAACGACAAGCTACTGAAGAAAGTTTAACATCTTGCAGCTAGAGACCCACATATTTTTTCTCAGGAGCTGGTGGAGAAGCAGAGCTATAAGAGGAGAATTTTATTTTATTGGACTCATCAGGACAGAAATACAACTTCAAATGAATGATAATGTTGCTCTGTGTCTGCTGGATGAGTAAAAACCCAAATGTTTAACCAAAAGATTTCTAGCACAGAGTAATAATATGTTATGGCTATGTGTTTTCTTGCATTTTTAGGGAGTTTTTATGCTCCCAAGTGGCCAAAATATAGAACTTTAAACTACATTTAGGCGCTGGCGCCTGCTGGTGTTTTAAAACTTGAATTAATATTTTGTCAAGCACTGTCAATTTGTTATTTATTTGTAACATTATTTGCAATCCTCTGTTGCGTCGAATCACTTTTGTCTTGTTATTAAAGGTCCACTGTGCAATATTTGGGACGAACTATTAGCAGAAATGGAATATCATTTTGGACAAACCAAACACTGGCTGTAGATAGGGCCTTTCGTGTTTTTCACAAGTCTCGCAGCCGCTGTAGTTTCTCCTACACACTAAACAGCCCTTTCTCATTCTCAGGTCGTCAAATACAGAAGCCAGCGGTTTTCAGTTAGTTCCAATCTTAAACTTCACCGCTAGATGCCACTAAATCCTACACACTGGTCCTAAAAAAATAAATATAAGTTGTATTAATAAATTCTCTATTCTGCCAACAAACTGTGTCTATGTGTGGCTTCATGGACCATATTGTGGTGTTCTCAGTAGAGTGAATCTGACTATCAGTAACCAGACATTCCCTGTGGTTCTGCTCCTCCTTTAGTTACTGAATAATAAAGGTCTCACTGTGGCTCACTTCATTAAGGTCTTTTTATTTTTTCAAGCATGTCTCTCATTCTGTAATTTCTATGCTTTCTCGCTCAGTCACTGCCTTCACACACACCCACGCACACACAATTGCTGCTAGCACTTCATGTCCCTTGTCCCTCTGTCACCTTGCCTTTCAATCCCTCCCTCCCAGACAGAAGGGAGGAGGTGGAGCGCAGAGACACAAAGGAAGAGGGAGTGAGCAGCTACTGCCATCAAGGTGAAGGAGACACAGTCAATGAGTGAATGTGATATGAACTGACAGGCTGGGAACTCATTCAAGTACAAACCAGGAAGAGTTGAAAAGAGAAAAAAACCCTGATATTTTGAAGGCTGTTTTCTTTTTGGATTTGCGGCCTCAAGGGGAGATAATATTTGTAAGAGGTAAGCAACTGTGAGGATTATCCGATTTAACAGCCTGCAAGATGGACTCATAATATTAATGGGAGGTTTATAAGTCTGTCTGAGTAGAATACATACAGTCTAATTTAAAGGGAAGAGTTGTCAAATCACACAGTATTCAAGATAAATGGTATTCTCATGTGTGTTATTATTGTTAGTCTGCACTTTCTTCATGCTGGACATGTATACATGTGAAAACCTTCACAATTATCTTTTTGTTTCACTAAAGTAGATTTCCCTGTTAAACCAGTGTACATAAAGTCTTTGTTTCATCTCTCCCTGTACCTTCCTGTAAGCCTCGGCCCTCCTTCCGGTCCCACTTGGCCATGGTGGACCTGTTCGTTGACCGGGTCTTGGTGAAGAACAACAGGGACCAGGATGAGCTGGATACAGAGCGTGAGATTGTCATGCGCCTGCAGAACCGCATCCTGATGCTCTTCTTTGCATCTGCTGCCTGTGAGAGCTGCCAGCAGTTTGCGCCCACGCTCGCCGACTTCTTCAAACGCTTGACAGATGAATCCTATGTGGATCGCTCAGCTCAGCTGGTTCTCCTGTACATTAGGTACAACATACTCACACACACACACACACACACACACACACACACACACACACACACACACACACACACACACACACACACACACACACACGCACACTTAAGCATTAGGGTGTTGTTAGTACTTAGGACTTGCATTAACTGGCAATAAATCACATTCATTCTCAAATCCTAAAACCTAAACAAAATCACCTGCTCAATTTAAACCTTTCTGTGTGCACATGTAGTGCATGTGGTTGTGTAACCTTGTACATATATTACTATAATCTCTTTGTATCTCTTGGCAATGAGAAATACCAGTAAAATATCCTCAGATGGGAGGATTTTGATCGTCCTTCTATTTCTGAGTCATTGCCCATATGTGTATTGGTATTTTTGTGAGGACCAAATGTCCTCATAAAGAAAAGGAATATGCAAACAAACATTTGGGTAGGTTTTTTTTTTCCTTTTTAGTTTATCTGTCCATCCTTGCAACATGGTCTTCCTTTTTGTTACATCCATTAGTTTGGACGAGTCAGAGGACGAGCAAGAAAGCTTCCTCAAAGAGCTGCCCAAGAGGTGCCTGTTCCTGGCCTACGAGGACCCCTACAGGAGGTGTGTGGGATTGGCCAGTTAGTTGTGTGCACAACCTGCTGGTGGATGATTGTAATGTAAATACACCTAGCTGTGTAAATCCATTAGCCTTTGCCAATGTGTGTGCCAATGTGTGTGTGTGTGTGTGTGTGTGTGTGTGTGTGTGTGTGTGTGTGTGTGTGTGTGTGTGTGTGTGTGTGCGTGTGTCCACAGGGAGCTGGAGGCCATGTTTAATGTGGAGGAGCTGCCCACTGTGGTGGTGCTGCGTCCCGACTGCTCCATCCTCATCCGTAATGCAGTGGAGGAGATACTCAGCCTCGGCCCAGACTGCTACCGCAACTGGCAGGAAGCAGCAGAGCTCATCGACAGGAGCTTCATGATCAGTGAGGACTTTGAGCAGAAGTCCATGCGCAGCTGGACGGACCCTGTGAGGAGACTGAAGTACAAAGTGGAAGATGGGAAGAAGAAAAAGAAGAAAAAAAAGCACAGAGGGGGAGAGGAGGATGCAGAGGTCGACAAAGACAAAGGAGGGTTACCATTATGATGGAGAACAACAACAAGAGGACTTGACTGAGGTTGCCATGATTAGTTATTAAAGCTTTGACACGTTCTTCTACAGATGCAGCCAATGTTTTCACAGCTGAAAGTCAGAAAATACAGACATTCCTCATCCTTTTCAAGAAGTAGAAATGCCTAACTGATGTTACTGTGACTGTGCTTTGCTTTCTTTATCAGCGCTAAGCAACAGCTGTGGTCTAACATAAGTTTGGGCTATGGATATGCCAACAACCAATAAAAAGTTATGTAAAACACTATCTAAAGGAAATCTGAATACTGCCAACCAATGCTGACCTCAGCTTAGAATTGGCTGTCTTTTAATGTCTTTGAATGCTGCCAAGTACACAGTCAAGCCAAGGTTAGGTCTGAGCCAAGTCTTGCCATTATGGCTTGTTTTATGATACCCAGGAGATTATTCTAACCATTTCTCCATTTTCAACGACATAGCTCTGTAATGCAATGCACTTCTTTTACATGATCATTTGTACCATCCAATCAAAACACACCATGCATAATCTGAAATCAATGAATTATTCAGCACCATTAAAATAATTTTGTTAGGGACTGTTGTGCTTTGAGTGTTTATGAAGTCTAGCTCCACTTTATAGACTACACAAGAAGCAATCAGAGCTATTCAAAGGGAGTCAAGTAAAATTATGTAGAAACTGGCTTTTCTACATAATCAGTGATTTCCTTTGACTCAGCCTCTTTCATACTGAGGACCGTGTTTAGCCTTTGCATGCTTCCTCTCACATGTAAACTGCAGAGATGAGGCTTTTAGCATTTGCAACAGCTCATAATCTATCAACAGACGAGAAGGTTTTCTTCCTTCTTATCCTCAGAGTGACCTGAGCTTTAACCACAGTACTTCTCCTCGGAAAGGCAAATCCAAAAAGCAGTGGAGTGCTTTTTTTGCATTATAGGAGTAAACTAATGGCAGGAGCAGATGGGGTAAAAGTGCATCTGCAGAGACAGATGATGAAACCAACATGTCATCAGGTGTCATCAAGGTGTGACTGGTTTCATGTGCGTTATAAATGGCAGTGGCATGATGATTTATTTCCAAGCGTCCAGTGTTATGGACAGGCTGACAGATAGGTAACAATCTCTGTCAGAGCAGCTCCACACAAAGCTCTTCCAGAGGAAATACTGCAAATGCCTGTGGTTGCTGTGCTGCACAGCAAAAACAATAGCTCCTCTTTCTTCGTGTTCTTGTCATTGGAGAAACGTAAATGCTAAACATAAATCCGCGCAGGTCAGACCTGTGAAAAGACACAGCGGTCTAAATAAACATGAGCCGCTGTTTATTCCATATTTTCCTTTTGCCTACACAGCAGCTTATTGTTGCTCACTCAGACAAACCTTGATAATATAGTCGAAGCCCCCCCTGCTTCTCTCCCTGCCTCTGCACACGTACACACGCGCACACATAAAAACACGTGCGCACGCAGAGGCACACACGCGTTGCGCGCTCTCGAGTGCTGAACGCGCAACAAGCGGACCAGCGGATGGAGAGAGAGAGAGAGAGAGAGAGAGAGAGAGAGTGAGCGCCAGAAGAAGAAGAGAGAAGAACGGATGCAAGGCGAGGCCAGGAGCGGAAAACCTTATCTCTCCTTCTTTCCAGCTGCTGTCTTTTTTTGCTTTTTATTATCACAGCATCCTTTTATAACACGGTTCCTGCCTTTTTATTAAAAAGCCTGATACATCCCTGCGTCCGTCCTGATGTGCTGCTGCGCCTCATCACGATTCTTCAAGGATATGCAAAGCGGCTGTCATCACGTCGACGTTATTTTCCATTAAATGCAAGGATGTAATATCGGAAGCACATGATCAACAGTGACAAACGACCACTGGGCTTGACGGACTGTAGAAATCGACGGAGGGAGACGGAACAGCCCAGGTCTGTGCGTTAATTTGCGCCTAATTATTGTTTTCGCGTGCGATCGCCGCGTATTTGCCTCCATTCACCCATCGGAGCTATAAGGCCTATAAGCCCGCACCATCTCTGGGCATGAAACCCGTGGGAATTATGATACCAACGTGACGCGCAGTCACACAGCACAGCGGGGAAAGACATCGAGCCTCGAACAGGACGGAGGGAGGGTGTGAGGTCCAGCAGAGCAGAGCCCCGCACAGTACACTGATCACACAGGAGGAGGACGCCCAGTTGTTGTTAGACACATCGCGCTAATGACTGCCGTATAGCCCAGCAGCAGGTATCGCCCACCACAATTTCCCCCATTGAATATTTTATTTGTTTCATGCATCGGGCGGAGCGGAGCGGGAGAAAGGGAGGAGAGTACAGTGGGTGCGTGAGGGCGCGGAGAGACGGGATGCGGCGGGAGACGCAGTGAGCGAGGAGGACGAGGAGGAGGGAAACCGGAGGATTGACGGTAAGATATGGATATAGGCTATGAGGATGTACCCCGCCCCTCCTTTCTCTCTCTCTCTCTCTCTCTCTCTCTCTCTGTAAGGTGCCCTGCTCCTTTGCTGCTGCTGCTGTCAAGGGCCATTTGATCACTGAGGGACAGGGATCTGATGTGCTGCTGTGCTTGGCCTCATACTTCTAGCTGCCATTAAAGCTGGGTCAGTAGTATAGGAGTGCGAGGCACGAGTGCACGTGAAATATTCATGGGCACGTGATTAGTATCCCCTGGGCCTCAGAGAAGTGCAGAGGGACTCAGGGTGTCCCACGCTGGCTCCTCCAGAGGGGTCTGTCTGGATTATGTTCATTGTCACACACCTTCATTGCATTGCAGTGTCTGGTGTGCTGCAGTGAAAAGTGGTGTAAACACGCACACACACACACACACACACACACACACACACACACACACACACACACACACACACACACAGGCACACACGCACACAAGCACACAGGGTTTGGTTGGATGTTTGCTGGTTTGGTTTGCTGATTCACCACAGAGGGGAACATGAGGAGAAAACAGACAGTCAGGAAGAGAGTGAGAGTCCATTATCAATATTTCAGACAGGCTATGAGAGGACTGGGTCAGTGGAGGAGGCCAGGCAAGGAGGCAGGAGTGGGCAGGAGTGACCGTGAGCAAGGGAAAGAGAGCGATGCAGAGGAGAAAGGAGATGAAGAAGGGAAGGATAGAGGAACAGAGGGATGAGAAAAGAAAGACACAGCTCAGTGGCTGACAAGATTCCAGCTATCTTCTGCCAGGCTGAATTTCTACATTTGTAACCTTGAGTGTGTGTGTGTGTGTGTGTGTGTGTGTGTGTGTGTGTGTGTGTGTGTGGAAGGTGTTTCTATAATATTTCTTGTGTGTCGTATAAATAGTGAATAGCAGATTTTGTGTGGGAGAAATGAAAAGAATGACTTATTCTAACTGATTTACATGTAGAAATGTTAATGAACATTCATTTTAATAAGGTGACTCACCTAGTTGTGTGTGTGCGGGTGTGCGGTGCACGCTAGATGGAAAAGACAAAACAAAGGGACCGAGGTTTGTTTCCATGTAGGGATCATTTACATCAACTAGAAAAAAAAGTGAATTGATTTGTTTAAACCACTCAAACACACACACACACACACACACACACACACACACACACACACACGAGTTTGGAAGGATTTTCTGTCATTTGACTTGTAAAACGCACCATATCTTGGACCACCTCACACAGGTTCCTATCATGTCTCTTTGCATCAGTCAGACACACTGAGTCAGCCTCCCTGCGTTTATGGAGGCCTGTTCAGAGCTGGGGGCGGATATATATCAGTGTAATACCAATATCCTGATATGAGATCAGACATCAGCTGGGATTTCACCTATTACAATACTGTAACGCTGCAGCCTAATCATTATTTTCATTCTTGAATAATCCAAAGGATAATTGGCTAATTAATCGACGATGAATATATTGTCTGTGAAATCATATGAGAAAGATAAACCATTTCTTCTTTAAAAATGATTAAAATGAGTAATCAATTATCAAACGAGCTGCCAAAATATTCTGTCAGTAGAGTAATTACTGTAATATTGCCGGGAATCTTATAGTTGTGTATTCCTGGGATTGATGGCAGCATACAGTTCTCTGATACAGACTGTTGTAGTGGAGAACAGTGACGGCCTGTTCATATCCATGTTTTTATTTCTAAGAATCATTGTGCATGTGAATGTCTCTAAGAAACAAATGATCATATTATATATATTATATTACTAAATATAGATAATTATTATTCAGATGTGTTCCCCACTAGATGTGAGGGGTGATAGGGATAAAAATGTTCTATTAGCATTGTTCTTATCATGATATTGTGGCATGGTCAATTTTCTGAAATACCCTTCGAGAAACCATTTGGATGAAATAACCAAGCAATTAGTGTGAAAAACATTCTTTTAAAGGTACTGAGTCCAAAAAAATGGACAATGTCCTTACACTTGCACAGTGAAGTACAACACTGTCCAAATTTATATATTTTTTTATTACATTTAGAAAAAGTACAGCATTTGGAGCCAAATGGGCTTTTCATCAGTTAAATAACCAGAGAGGAATTCCTGCTTTTCGGTTAATCCAGACAAATCTGAAAATCCTGTGTTAACATTAAGCAAGGGTGGTTTACAATTACCAGGGACATCCACCGTGTAGCTTCCATGTTTCTGTTATCTCACAGTATATATGTGATCATATTGCCAAAACCTGTTCAACTCTAGCCTGTTCTGCCAAGTGCATCCAGAGCTACTGGATGCACTTGGCTTTGCTCTGTCACACCAGCGTCAATGATTTCAGAGAAAGCAGAAGCAGTTTTTGTAGCCATGACATTTTGTCACACCTCAGGATCACAGTGTGGTTCTGTGTCAGACATAACAGATCAGTTTGGTCAAACAGCTCCTATAGTAACAGGTTCCACTGACACACAAATCATAGCACAAACAGGCCATACAGTACGACAGACAGCAGACTGCATGCTCTGGTGTTTAAGGTTGTTACTGCTCCGAATGCACTGTACTTTTCTAAATATCAATGGTAGTAAAAACACAAAGGTTTCTCATGAATATACTTTTAGATTAAATATTATGCAGACCACGAAAAGCTCACATATATGCCATGTTTGTGCTAATTTCTCAAACTCTCCATTATAACACGCATTCAGGCAGCATCACGCTGTTTATATATGACTCCAGGTGCATATGTGTCATGTGTTTAACATTTGCAATCCATTATGAATAATTAACCAACCCCAAGACAATTGATTCCCTGTCACTTCACATGTTGGAATTTACATTTTCAAGGAACTGCAATATCTTTTTGGCCTTTACTGCAGCATTTCTCTGCTGTTTTATTGTGAAACTTCAAGCTGAGGGCTAAATACAGAAACACAGTGTGCTATTTTAAACAAATCCTATTTTTTCAAATCTGTCTTGCAATCATAAAATACTCACATGCCCAGATGTACATTAAAAAGAGTTATTAGTAGCTGTAAGCTGTAGCTGAGTGTAGGGGTGGGCCATACGGAGTATATGGAATTTTATATTGCAATATTGATATATAATGTGGTATAGTGACGTCTATGTAAAATCTTTTGAGAAACTCTTTATGGATGAAATAACCACCCAGGGATATCCGTTTTCAATTAATCCAGTGAATTAAATAAAGAAGGTAAAGGTAATGAGGTTGCATTTATGCAAAAATCATATAAAAATCCAATATTTTCACAAAGCTTGCCCACAATAGCCTAATACACTTAAAATTCATTGTAAAGTTTGGCAGGCAACACAAGGGGGTAATTTTGTATTAAAATTACAAACCTCTGGAAGATTGGTCTAACTCAGACTGTAGTAAGGTTTCTAGTGGCTGCTTCTAGTTAATGAGCCTCTGCAGCAGCACACCAGTTAAAGCATGACGACCAGAGACACGTTCAACGTGAATTTTGCTTATTAAAGAGGCATTAGAAGGTATTAAAAAGTGATCAATTTAACTTGTTTAACCCTGATGAAAACCTGTCAAACACTGATTTAGATCTGCAGCAGTGCCCCAGCAAACAAAGGGAAAGGACTGAGCTAGTGTAATTATTCTTCTGTAAATACATTTCACCCAACAAGTGCTGAATGTTGTTTGTCCTCCGCAGTTTCATTATCATTTAATCTTCAGATTTCTTTCCTAAATTAAATTATTATATTTATTTTGTCTATAAAATGTCAAAAAACAGTAAAAAATGCCTGTTGGGTAATTTCCCACAGCCTAAGATGATGCCTTCCCCTGATTTGTTTTTTCTGAACAATAGACCAAAACTCAAAGATATTAATTTTACTATGATTGTACAATAACAAAACGAAATGCAACAGAACTTTTGCTAAAAAAAGAGACTAAAACTATTATTTATTAATCAAAATAGTTGCTGATTTTCAATCGACTAATCATTTCAGTTTTCCGAAAGCTCCAATATATCAGACTTAAGGCAATAAGTAATACGGAAGTGCCTGAAAACCAATTAATCAATTTAAACTAATTAAACCAAGATTTAAGAGATATCGTGCTACACAACATATTCTCATCCCAGGTCATTGAATACAGAGCTTTTCTCAGGCGAGAACCTTAAACAAGTTTTTTTGTGGTGTTGGGGGGGTTGAAAAAGAAAAGTAAACTCAACTAAATGCTCTGCAATGAATTAATCCTCTAGATAGTCAAGATACTTTCCAGATATATTTTATAATCTAGATCTATAACCAAATCCCACATCCTGTTGTACTTATGGCCTATTGTCACTGTACAGTGGCAGCAATTGCATTTACCTTGTGTAGCTGTAGCTGGCTTGATTCAACTCTGTCTGTCTGACCATGTGTCCTGTGGCTTTGATCAATGGGACACGGTAAAGTATTTGAAGAAAGAGAAGTCAAAAGTTTAACTGATGGGTTTTATTAGGCGCAGACCCTAAGCACCATCGAACAAGTTGCTTATGTAACATTGTGAAACATAAAACTGACTTTGACTTCATGACTCGGTCATGCTCGCAAGTCATTAACATGGGATTCTTTCTTATCCCTACAATCCGGCAGAGGTTGGGTCCCACCCACTTTTGACTGGGCTCAGGAGGGAGGATTTTCTACACAGACTGCTGAAGCTTCACATTTGCTTCAGATCAACTTTAAAATTCATTTTTGCTAGAGTCGACGACATTGGAGCCATACTAGGAAGAGTAAGCTTCATGGACAGTGTGGGAGAAGAGGCACAATTACATTGACAAATTACTTAATGTACATACCAGTATGTGAGTATTGGTTTAAGACAGACTTAAAAAGGCTGCATGATATTGTACAAATTATTATTTTGACAGATATTACGATTACAGTCAATTAGTAATTCACAATTTTCGTTTTAACTGAAAACAACTATTAAAATCATGATGATGTGACATTTCTTTTGGTACCAAACAAACTTGTTTTCTTACATCTGGAAAACCAGTTTTGAGTGTGAACCTATTCTTCTTTGTGGGTTGTTTTTCCCTATGTGTGTGGTGATATTATACTGTAGTACCATGATTAGATAAAAACAAAACAGTGATAAATGACCAAACCCACTCCTGAAATTCAGGAGACTCTCATATACCTAGAAAGTGCTTATAAGGCACAAAGACACTTTGTGCTTTTAACTCAGAGAGCCTGTGCTGAAGGCAGGATTACGGTCTTGATAAATATGTGAACAAACTTATTAATGTTTAATTAACCTTCCTGCAGTCTTCAGAAGAGGCTCAATCCTTTAAGTGAAAGGAAATCAAGTGACTTCTCACACAAAACCTCCTCAAAAAAACATCTCTGTCTGCCACATGCAATGTGGATACACATACATGTACAGTAGTATGGAAAGCCAAAGAGGGTTTTTTTTTTTCTTATTTGGCCTTCCATACACATATAAATCATTATATATCTGTCTTTATATGTGTTAGTATTACAGACATGTATTGTTGGTAGGAATATATGTGAAAGATAATGGCTAACATCATAATGAACAGCTGATGACGTATCTGCAAGCAGTTTCCTCCCATTTCCATCATACAGTAGAACCATCCACATGCATTGCAGGTCCTAATGCTTTAAACTTGGCTCTGAGCGTCGCCTGTGTTTCCTGCTTGCAACAAGCGACTGATTGACAGAGGGCGACACCTCCATTCCCCAGAGTCTCGCATCGACCAGACAAACATACAGGCTCTAAAACCCTGTAAGTGGCTTTGACTGCAGCATGTAGGCCTCGGCCCTCTGGGAGCCGTAGAGGTCAATGGTCTGAAACGGGTTTGCAGTCACAGAGGGCACTGTAGTGTGTTTTAAAATCCTTTCTTAAGCCTTAAATATTATCGACAGCGACAAGAACATTTTTGACACTGTTGTTATTAAAAAAAGTATTTCAGCCAATAAAGCTTTTGCTCTTGCTCTGCTGTCAGAAGTCTAATCTCTCAGTCTCTCCCTCATCTCTTTCTCTCTCTCTCTATCTCTCTCTCACACACACACACCCACAGGCACACACACAAACACACACACATTCATTCATTCTTCCATTAGGAACATAACACTACAAGGCTGTTTTGTCACTTTGTGCTTCATAGCGATCTACCCTCAGGCAGTGATAGCTCTCTGACCAAAAGAGGGGGAGGTTACTCTCTCTCTCTCTCCCTCTGTTGATTTTATGGCCTCCACGTCTAACAGCGTGAATCTTTGTACCTGGCTCGATTTCACATCAGTTTGAATGATTTCCAACAGGCTGACTTTAATGGCTTTCAGGTATCATTTGCTTCTCGTTGCAGTGAGTCAGTCAAATTTCGTTTTTATTTATTGCTTAAATCTTTGATGGGCCAAAACCACACAGGAGTTGTTTGGCGGACTCTTGTTTGACATCTCTCCCATTAGTGGCTGCAAGTTAAGAATTATTTCATTATTGATTATCTGTCCATTATGTTTTAAATAATGTTTATTCTATGTCAGAAAATTCTGAAAACAGTTTGCCACAGCCTAAAGTGAAATTCCTTTGTCTGACCCATAGTCCAAACCCCGAATATAGACATTGAATTTACATTGAGCAACAAACTCTCACTTTTGAGAAGCTGCCACCAGCAAATATTTGCCACTTTTGCTTCATAAACTTCATTACTTACGTTTTAGCGGGGTGTCATTACAAGCTCATGCTGTGAAGCCGACACTGTTCAAACCCACATAACTTTACATTAAATTCTAGCCTAGATCTCAAAATTTTCAAAGATATCAAATATGTCAGAGTGAACTTAGGACTTCAGTTTGTATAAAATAATAAGTATCTAGAATATAGCCATTTCATTAAATGGTGCAGCCATAAAAAAAAGGCTGGAGTCTGATTTTAACAACAACTGATTTTAAAGCCACTTAATGGGACTTAAAATGGGAAACACTGGATGTTTAGGGGTTCAGTTGACTATCAAAATGGTTGCTAATGCATTTTCTCTTGCTACTGAGTCACGAATAACACTGTTAGATACATGCAGATATATGCAGTTTTTCTGTGTATACTGTATGTTTTCATGGTCGTGTATTTGTATGTACATCAATGCCCATTTATTTTACTCCAGGCCCACTACTCACACACTCTCACTTAGAGACTGCTGCTCCTCCAAGTAGGCCGGCCGGTGGCCTGGGGCTAGATTTTGGTTGCAGGCAGGGAGCATGGTGCCGCGAACAGGGGGACTGGGTGTGTGGCTTTGTCAAGGCCCATCAGTGTCCTTGCTCTACTTACTCTGCATCAACACTTAAGGGTTTGTGTGTGTGTGTGTGTGTGTGTGTGTGTGTGTGTGTGTGTGTGTGTGTGTGTGGTGTGTGTGTGTGTGTGAGAGAGAGAGAGAGAGAGAGAGAGAGAGAGAGAGAGAGAGAGAGAGAGAGAGAGAGAGAGAGAGAGAGAGAAGCAATGGGGGTTTTAAGCAAAAGAACATGCTGCCATAAGGGTTTTGGATGAGATGAGATGTATTGTGTGTGTGTGTGTGTGTGTGTGTGTGTGTGTGTGTGTGTGTGTGTGTGTGTGTGTGTGTGTGTGTGTGTGTGTGATGAAAAACGGAAAGGTCTGTTAAGTCTTTTATGAACTATGTTTAGTGTGTGTTTCACAGTGGTCCTGCGGCCTTTATTACAGTCTTGTTGGTTCAGTGGACTTCAAGAAGACATAGGTCTCTCTTCTCTTTTTTATTTGTACGTGTGTGTGTGTGTGTGTGTGTGTGTGTGCAGCCCCTGTTCGAGTACAAGTCTTTGAATGCATGTTGGACATTTGTTGAGGAGTGACCTAAATCTGTCTGCTATCATTACCTAACAAGAAGACGGAGAGAAAAGCAAGTCACAAAAAAAACACACACAAGCACACATATGTAATATGTACACACACATGCACCCAGATACACACACACACACACACACACACACACACACACACACACACACACACACACACACACACACACACACACACACACATACACATTGGAGGCCATTATGCTAGATCCATGTGTACATATGCAGCAGATTGGAATGCTAAGTGGGAAAAATAAATAGATGTAATGCAGTGTATGATGCAGTTCAGTCTTCTGTGCTGGGCCAAGAGTTCAGTCTATATTAAGGAGTCATATTACTGTTGTTCTCGTGTAGCTTGTCTGCCTGCGTCCCGTATGTCCCCTCGTAAAAACTCCACAGTGCAGCGTCGCCCTCCGGTCACCTGTGTCTGCAGTCAGCTGTTTACCTCGTTACCCCTGCTGGGGAAGAGATCCTCCCCACGACATAATTTATTTAGGATTACTGAAAAGTGGCCTAAGCTCTCTGCCTGACTGTGTGTGTGTGTGTGAGTGTGTGTGAGTGTGTGTGTGTGTGCGTGTGTGTGTGTGAGGATAGAAAGATTAAGACTCTTTTATGGGTCAGTGGCCACTGTTGCTCCTAGCTAATTACGGACTTAAAACACGTACTCACATGCGTGCACTTTCACACACAAACACACACAGGCACACACACACACACACTCACACACAGCGTATCTCTTTGGTCTTTCTCTCTCGCTCACTCCCTCAGACTGCACTGTGCTATCACCATGGTAACAACAGATTGAAGGACTTTTCGCTGCAACGATTGCTCAATTGTTATCTCTTTTTCTCTCTCTTTCCTCTCGGTCTGTCTCTCTATTATTCTGTCCTCCTCCCACCCTGCTGTTTTCTCACGTGCACTCATTCATCAGTGTGTGTCGTAGACCATCCAACACTGCACACAGAGAGAGAGAGAGAGAGAGAGAGAGAGAGAGAGAGAGAGAGAGAGAGAGAGAAATGCACACACTGATATGCTCTCAAAGGGAGGGTGCAGTTCTTCACTCTCAATCTCACACTTCCACTGCTTCCTCCCCAGGCTCTCCTAACGCGGCTGGTGGTGTGACGTCCTAACTCTTCCTGCCCAGCATGGCTGTGTCACTGTGGTTCCTGGGGGTGTGCGTGCTCACCCTGGCTCACGTCGCCCCCTCCGGCCAAGGTAAGCATCACGGTGACATGGTAGCATCATGTAGAGGTGTTGATCCTGGCACAGCAATCAGCAGAGTGAAACACAAAAAAACGTTAAAAGGAAAGCAACAGATTCCACCAGAGCGTCGTGGATTCGTGTGACTCATATATAAGTCATTGTTTTGCAAGTCAGCAAAGCCGTCATGAAAAATGGAAGTCAGCCCCACTGCCTCTCTTAAAAATGGCAAAGTCATCTTGGTCAAGAAAGTCTGTGACCTACATAAACAAAAGCTTACCAAAACATTTGAAGTGTGCAGCTTGCCAAAGGGAGTGTTTCAGAAGCTGCCTGTAGCTAATTAATCAGTCATTCAGCACCACGGACAGTTACAGCGCACCAGCAGCATACTGATCACACTGACGTGTTCAGTTTAAACAAGGGTTTAATCCTGATATGTGTTGTTGTTGTGATGTTCATGATACTCAGGCTGATGTGAACAACCGGATTATGGTAATGGTAATGCAATTTTCTCCAATAACCCTGGTTTACAGTGATTAATATGGCAGTCAGGTCAGTCTACACACAGAAAGATGTGACATACTGAGATCCAGTCTTCGAAGGAAAGGAAAATAAAATCTTATACTTCGGATCAGATTGTGTTTACCAAACATCAGACAGCCAGTAGTACAAGCTTTATCCTCCCTACTGACTTACAACACAAGATATTGTGATGTACCCACTCATCACATCACACTGTCGAGGGACTGTGTGGTTTATGTCAACAGTCACACTCTGGGAATCCTTCCAGTGTCAGCTTTCACACATGTGTGCATTAAAATTAAAATTAAATCAAACACGCAAACATGAGGTGTACTATGTAATGCTTACATTAAATACAGGTATGGGCATGATTGAGGTTATTACAGTATAGTGTTTACATGACATTTTTGCACTTAGGGAAATATATAAAGTATGTATCAACATACCTGTCCATGAAATAAATGGCTGATTATATAACAGGTATTTAAAGGGGAACGCATCCATCTTACATATAAAGGGTTGTGTAACCACCACTGGGAGTATGAGCCTGTGAAAACTGTAGGTCTGGGGAGTTCTTTCCAAAGTCAAAATAACCCAGGTGATGTTATTAAGGTTATCTCAACTTAGGCTTCTAAACTTCAAATTCATAACAAACCAATACAAGGTACTAAAAGTAAGGATATCTCAGCCTCTGCCGCTTCAATTAGGACCTTTTTAACCAGTTTGGCTAATAGTTCTTGAAAAATGTTTTTCTTCTTCTCCTTTACCCTCTGCCTTATCCACCGCTCTTGGACAGCTATGTCCCGGGCCGCCATGCCCTTCGGGCTGCTGCGCAGGGAGCTGGCGTGCGAAGGTTACCCCATAGAGCTACGTTGCCCAGGAAGTGATGTGGTTATGGTGGAGACCGCCAACTATGGACGCACCGATGATAAGATCTGTGATGCAGACCCCTTCCAAATGGAGAACACACAGTGTTATCTCCCTGACGCACTCAAGATTATGGCCCAGAGGTGTGTATGTGCTAGGTTACACATCTTGCTGACTGTATACTGTGTGTGTGAGATCTTAGAAGAGAGAAAGAAATTATATGGCAAATATGCAAATTGCAATGTCATTCTTGAGCTATTTGTGTGTCTGCAAACATTTCAAAAGCAGTTAAAAACAATCAATGAGAGCATCTAATGTTTCGCACATGTTGTATGTGTGCGCTGCTGGTCAACATACATGTGGATTCATGTCGGAGGAAACATTAGACAAAGCCAATGCTTGTGTTGTAAGTCATGTGTATGTGCACGTGCAGTAATCTCTCCAGCTGAGTCTGAGTGCCTAGCTGCACCATTAGCTGTGTACTCAGCAGTGTTTTCCTAGAAGAACTGATCAATATTCAGCGAGAGGGAGAGGGAGAGTAGACAAATGGAGTGTCCTCTGCTTCCCCTTTCCTGTCTGTTAATCACTCTCCCTCCCTTCTTTGTTTTTATATTCTATCATCCCTTTCCCGATCCATCCATCCATCCATCCATCCATCCATTGTCCTCCAGGTGTAACAACAGGACTCAGTGTGTGGTAGTCGCAGGGGTTGACGTCTTCCCAGACCCCTGTCCTGGAACATACAAGTACCTGGAGATCCAGTATGAATGCGTCCCTTACAGTAAGTATGCATATATATTAAAACATACATAAACACACGCATACATACACACACAGAAACACAGTTACATGCAAAACATGTGCATGCGCATGCAAAACCACAAAGATTTAACCTATTTTTGTCTAGCTACATTTTAGGTTTAAGGTTTTTATTTTTTTGTTCTTATAACCTCTGATGTCGACCGTATCCCTGAGAGATTGATGGATAGAAAAGGTTGTTTTTTTTTCTCAGGGAGCGTGTGTGTGTGTGTGTGTGTGTGTGTGTTTTTTGCGTGTGTGTGGAATACAAACAGAAAGTTGGATGGAGAAAGTACAGAGAGGGAAACTGTAATACATTTGCATACTGTATGTCGTCTGTGTGTGTGAGAGTATGCGAGAGTGCATGGATGCACTTGCGCGTGCATGCGTGTGTGTTTTCTTTTTCAGATTCACGCCACAGGAGTTGCTCTCTTTTCTCCACAGGAGCCTGATTGAGGGAAGGAGAGATCGGGGGGAGGTAGAGGGAGGGAAAAGGGGTGGGGGTGGTGGGGTGGGGGAGTATGCTGGGTCTCTTTTATGCTTCTTTCTTTTCTGTGAACAATAATGTTTGTGGTGAGAATGAGTTCCAAAGTCTTTATCTGTGCAATTCTTTCTTTCTTTCGTTCTTTCGTTCTTTCTTTCTTTCTTTTTTCTTTCTTTTCTTCTCTCTTGCTTGCTTTCTTGCTTTTCTTTACTTCCCTTCTTTCACCCTCTGACTTCTCTTTCTTTCTCTCCCTCTTTTTTTTCCTATGCTTGAGTAGAAGTGGACCAAAAAGGTAAAGACAATACATTGTAGCATCTTGATCTCCTCTTACCCCCAAACCCCCTCTTTTCTCTCCTTCTCTTCCTCTCTCCTACCATTTCTCTCTTCCTCCTACCCTAGGACGTTGTTTCGTAGTCATGCTGGATGTTGCCCCCCTTTTTTCATTTCCTCCTTGGTTATTATTTCCCCCCCATTTTATCCATCTCTTGTTGTATGGAAACCCGTCCTTTTATCCAATTTTATCCAGGTTCTGCACCTAGTCTCTCTTCCTCTTTTATCTCTCTTATCTCTCTCTCTCTCTCTCTCTCTCTCTCTCTCTCTCTCTCTCTCTCTCTCCCAGTTTCTTACACTCTTCTTCCTCTCTTGCTCCTGGTCGATCTCTCTGTCTCTTATTTCTCTCCCTCGGTCTCTCTGTGCACACACAAACATAAACACAAGTGCTCACACAAACATAAACATAATCTTCTTTGCTTTGTCTGCTATATTTCCTTTTCACACACAAGCACCTTTCTTTCTTTCTTTCTTTCTTTCTTTCTTTCTTTCTTTCAATCTCTCTTTCTTTCATTCATTCCTTCCAATCCTTCCTTATTGTCCAATCATCCTCTTCATGCTTATTTTCCCTTTTCTTCCCTTATAGGAAGAGCCCCTTATTTATCTTCATAGGAAAAATAAGACCAAATGTGTGTGATTATATATCCGTCTGGATGTGTGCTTACCAAGCACTGCTTATGTGTGTGAGTGTGTGTGCATGCCTATTTGCATGCCAGTGTGAGACTGTACAGTACACATATGTGTCCATACAGTTATTGACATGTGGGTGGACCAATCGTTGTACCCGGCGTAAACTAACCTGCCCTCTCATTCACTTCAAGGCAAAATTTAGCCCCGCCTTCTGCGTCCCTGATTCTACCTCACACTCTTTTTCACTCTTTTTGCACTAACTCACCTCACACACACACACACACACACACACACACACACACACACACACACACACACACACACACACACACACACATGCATACACACACACATACACACACAAAGCACATAAATACACTCACACACCTTTCATTGCAGTGTCCCTGTTGTATTACTCACCACACACACACTAACAGTGTGTGATTTTCAACACTTTTACGTCTCTTCTGTTGCTTGCCTCTTGAGATCAGCACAGGTTTTTTAAATCCCTCTCTCTTTTTCTCTTCATTCTTTTTTCTTCTTGCTGCATCAAACGCATCTAATTCAATCCATTTTTCATGCATCGATCCATTTTCTCCCCACACCTGCCTCCACTATCTTCCCGCTCTTCTTCTCCCTCCCTCTTTCTCTTCTTTCTCTCATCCTGCTGTCTACCCCTCCTAACTCCCGTCTTCCAGTTTTCGTGTGTCCTGGCTCCCTGCTCAGCATCCAGCCGGCCTCTTCTCTCCTGGAGGCAGAGCATCAGTCAGGGGCGTGGTGTAAGGACCCGCTGCAGGCTGGTGACAGGCTGTATGTCATGCCATGGACGCCATATAGGACAGAGGTGCTGTATGAGTACGCCTCGTGGGACGACTACCGCCAGAACAGAGTCACCACCACCTATAAGTGAGTGGATAAGAGTCTGGGAGTGTATTTTCAGCAGCACAGACGCTACTGAATGTGTCTGGAATATTAAAGAAATACTACAGGCGGCAGTGTGGCTCTATGGTCCTCTCACTCTTCTGTACAACTACAGTACATGTTGCTACTTGTCACTTTGATCATGAAAGTGGCACTACTATGTAGAGTATATAGGCTACAATATAATAGAGAATTATTGAGTAATTAGTTTAGACAATAATAGATCCAAGATGAAACTGACAGAAAGGCGGTAGAAAAAGGGCTACTTACAAATCTGTCTTCTACACCACGGACATCGCCATGGACTTATCAATACACAGCACAGTTAGGCTACTGATGTTTCAGAGCCAGGGTCGGGGCCATAGATTCTAACTTGCTCAAACCTCAGTCAGATAAAGGATCAATCACTGTTCTAACTTAACAGAAAATTGTGTGTTCATGTAGGGCCTGCAGGATGATAAAATGTGTTTTAAGGGCCTTTAATCTCTTTTCTTAATAAATAATATGAATTACATACAATATAAATATTGTAAATTTACATGTACAAAACACATTTACTCTGTCATAGGTTGCCTAGCCGTGTGGACGGAACGGGCTTTGTGGTGTACGACGGTGCTGTGTTTTACAACAAGGAGCGAACACGCAACCTGGTCAAGTATGACCTGCGGACGCGTATCAAGAGCGGCGAGGCAGTGGTGGTCAATGCCAACTACCATGACACCTCGCCTTACCGATGGGGAGGGAAGTCAGACATCGATCTGGCTGTGGATGAGAACGGCCTTTGGGTGATCTACTCTACTGAAGCCAATAATGGACGCATTGTAGTCAGCCAGGTGCAGTAGGAGGAATTAAAATGGATCAATGATTGGAGACAGTAAAGATGGAATGGTTTTATTAGACCTCTCATCTTCCCATGTCTGTTTTGTCTTCCAGGTGAACCCGTACACCCTGCGCTTCGAGGGTACATGGGCCACTGGCTTTGACAAGCGTGGGGCAAGCAACGCTTTCATGGCCTGCGGCGTGCTCTACGCTGTGCGCTCTGTTTTCCAGGATGATGAGGGGCAGGCAGAGGGCCGAGTTGGCAGCGACATGGTGGTTTATGCCTATGACACCAGCCGTGGACAGGAGCTGCCCGTTCAAATACCATTCCCCAACCCGTACCAGTACATCTCCTCCATAGACTATAACCCCAGAGACAACCAGCTGTATGTGTGGAACAACTACTACGTGCTGAGATACCCGCTACAGTTCACACCGCCAC
This sequence comes from Dicentrarchus labrax, assembly GCF_905237075.1. Lineage (NCBI taxonomy): Eukaryota > Metazoa > Chordata > Actinopteri > Moronidae > Dicentrarchus > Dicentrarchus labrax. The sequence continues at coordinate 15,812,871 of NW_026136721.1, read as the reverse complement.
CGCCCACTAAAGGTTGGAGAAACAAGTGCACTTCTGTATTTGGACATATGTGATGAACCTAGAGAATCAACATTGTTCCCATTCCTCCAGGTCCCCTCTCCTCTCTGATGACAACCGTCCGCTCTTACACTGCCACTGTCGCGCTGACCCCGGTGCGGCCGTCGGCCTCTCACCCAATTGGCGTCATAAACCGAGGACCCTTTGATCAGCGGCCGATCACAGCCATGGTCCCGCTGACCCCACGTCCACCTCTGCGTGTCCCCTTGGCCCCCGGGGGCCCCGGTCAGGTGGGCGGATGTGAGGGCCGGGTAGCACGAGGGGTACAGTGGCCACCTACCCTGAAGGGAGAGACAGTGGAGAGGCCCTGCCCAAAAGGGTCACTGGGTAGGTGTGGCAATAGGTGTGTGTGGAGATGTGAGCATGTGTTGTGTTGTGAGTGTGTGGTATTTGCGTGTGGGTGTCTATATCTCGTTTCCCTTTGAAATGTAGTCGGATGTCCTCTCTTTGAACTTGCCTTCAGATGAGAGAGAAGAACAAGGTTATAGTGTTGAGACAAGCTGGGTTCATCAACTCTTCCTCTCGCTGCGCAGCTGTGTTCAGCCCAGTGCTCCCTCTGAGGAAAAACTGCTATGCTGATTGTTTAGATAAGCCTGTGGTTCATTTAGCCTCTTCCTAATCGTGTTAAAAGGTTTAGAGATGGTTTAAGCACAGAGGTGATGAATACACCAGGGAATAATCTAAAATTATTGTTAAATCATTTTTAGAACTGGTGGGGCTGTTTGCAGAAATGATGTGTAACTGACGCACTAGTCATAATTTTCAAGAAAAATCTTGTCAACTAAACAGAATTTTTTTTTTTTTAAGTATTTTTTGGTAGAATAGAATTTCTTTTTAATGTGTGCAACAATTAAACAGATCAGGTAAAGCACTAGACTTTCAGATCCATAGTGTAACATTTAGAAGGACCTATTGTCAGAAATTAAATATAATATACATACATCTTTTCATTAGTGTATAATCACCTGAAAACAAGAACTATTCGTTACCTTAGAATCAGTCGTTTTTATCTAGAGATGCCGTGGGTTGCCTTCCACATTGGCCGCCATGTTGAACCGCCATTTTTCTACAGTAGACCACACAAATGTGGCTTGTGTTCTTTGCGTGTTTTCTCGACCACTAGAGTTTCTCCCTCACAGTTGGAAAGGGAGGGTGAAACGAGTGAGTTGCAAACTCCAACTTCACCGCTAGGTGCCACTAAATTCTTCACACCGGACCTCTGATAGACAGATAATTATACTATACAGAGCCTTTTAGCCTCTTTTATGTTTTTACGGTACATTTACTGTATGGTTCAGTCTCAGCGCTCTCATCAGTCTCATTTCCAGCAGAAGTAGGCAGCTGTTTTCAGCAGAAAGCCCTGATAAAAATCCCCTATATTCTTCTTGCACGGCACCAAATTGCAGACAAAGTTAGTGTCTCGCTGGTGAAGTCAGTCCAACAAGCTAAAGCTAACAAGCCAACAGCACAGATGTGGTTGTCAGGAGTTGATGAAAACCAAAACAGAGCAAAAAGGAGAGTCAGTATTGTGCTATGTTTCTACCATTAGTATCCATTACTAATCCTCCTTGTGTCTCATGTTAATCAATATTTAATTGTGTGATAGTTCCTCTAACTGACACATTTGATTGTTCAAATGTGTTACTATCTGCTACTAGAAAATTGTAAAAGATGTATTGAAGAAAACATGTGTAAGGAGAAACAGAAGTGACAAACTACTAAGCTGTTCTTTCTCTTTCTGACTGACTGTGTCACCCTGTCTGTCTCTGCAGGTATAGCCTCCTATCAGTGCGTGCAGTCTCCAGTGGGCTGGAGCTCCAGAGGGCCTGACCTTTCAAACTGTACCTCTCCCTGGGTCAGCCAAATTGCACAGAAGGTTAGTCACACATTCACACACACACCCACACACACACACCCACCCACACACACACACACACACACACACACACACACACACACACACACACACACACTGTGCAAATGCCCTAAAGCCAGTCAGCAAGCATTTCTCTCTTAAATGTCAAAATATTTGACATTATAAACACCCCCGCCTCACTCCAGATTAAGAGCGGAGAGAACGCGGCCAACATTGCCGGGGAGTTGGTCAACCTGACACGGGGGCGGATCTATGCCGGTGATGTCAGCATGTCCGTCAGGCTAATTGAACAGCTATTGGACATTTTGGATTCCCAGCTTCAGGCCTTGCGACCAGCCACTAAAGAGCCAGCAGCACGCAATTACAACAAGGTAAATTGTTCCTGTTGTCAAAGGCCCTGACAGCGTACTTGACCTTTCTTGGAAATTAAAGCGGAAATGTCAGTGATGATGATTCTAACAATAGATGTTTTTCTTCTTTTCAGCTGCAGAAGAGGGAACGAACATGCAGAGCTTATGTTCAGGTGAGACAGACAGATAGATAGATAGATAGATAGATAGATAGATAGATAGATAGATAGATAGATAGATAGATAGATAGATAGATAGATAGATAGATAGATAGATAGATAGATAGAAAAATAATGATTAGGAGCACGAGTAAAACACTCTGTCTTTCTCTCTGTCAGGCGGTCGTCCAGACAGTTGATAACCTGTTGGGTCCGGAGGCTCTCGTGTCCTGGGCGGATATGAGTAGTGTTGACCAGTCCCGCTCAGCATCACTGCTGTTAGACGCAGTAGAAAAAGGGGCATTTCTATTGGCTAACAATCTCTATGAAGGCCGTTTCAGTGACAGGGCAGCAAATGTTGGTACGTGGTCTTTCTCTTTCTTAGCAGTTTTGCTCTACACATTGTTTAAATTACCATTTGAGTTACACTGTTATGTATGTGTGCACAGATCTGGAGGTGTATGTACTAAACACAGAGGCAGACATTCAGGACCTGACGTTCCCTCACTCCTACGACAGTGACAGCATATTGCAGATATCAGCACTGGCTCTGCAACAGTACAGCAACAATGGTCTGTGACACATACCACAACTAATCAACATTTTGTGCAGTGACAGCTCAAAATTATAAAACATATTGAAGCAATGATTCTTCTCCACATATCAAATAGGATGAAAATATAACTGTCTCATTTTGACTGTGATAAATCAAAGTCAAGAAAAAGTGATAGAAATATAGATCTTTTTTCTTTTTCTTCACTATTACTCCCTTCTCTCTGTGGTTTCTTCTGCAGGCCAGGTGAAGCTGGTCCTCACACTCTATAAAAACCTGGGCTCCTTCCTGACCACCCAGAACTCCACTCTGCGGCTCGGTCTGGGGCTGGGCCAGGGGTCCGAGGCCAGGCGTAGGAGCCTAGTAGTCAACTCCCATGTCATCTCTGCCTCTGTGCACAGAGGATCCAACAGAGTGTACCTCTCCGAGCCAGTGATCTTCACTCTAAGGCACCTGCAGGTCTGTTTTGTTTATCGGTTTATCGGATACTGCTGCCTGATTATCATTTTTAGGCACTAATATGTGTTTTGTGTGTGTTTGTCTCCACAGCTGGAGAACCACTTTGGTCCCAACTGCTCTTTCTGGAACGCATCAGGGGTTTCTGGGAGTGGCAGGTGGTCCACGCAGGGCTGCCGCCTGTTGCACACCAACAACACACACACTACCTGCGCCTGCAACCACCTGTCCAGCTATGCTGTCCTCATGACGTATCAGCAGCCTGCTGTAAGTAACACACAACACAAAAACAATTCACTTTCATGGCAGACAGAAAGCAGATTTAAAGCTATAGTTTTTTGTTTGGTTTGTTTGTTTGTTTGTTTGTTTGGGTTTTGAGTATGTTTAATTTTACATAATTAAGCCAATATTCACACAGCACTGAAAACAGCTATGCTAATTATTTTTCAGTTGATTTTGCATTTGCACAAATGTGATAAGATCAAGAGCTCGAACGGCCTGTGTTACACATTATTACTGCTATTGTGGAGGTGTCCTGACTCCACCCTTATGCTCCCATTTGCTTGCACAGTTTGACTTCACCCCAACCGAGCTCCTTAAATGTTGTTTAAAAATCAAGCACGGGGCTGGGGGTGGGGTGGTGGTCGTGGGGGTGCTAATTGTGGGTTGCAGCTGTAAGGGAGAGAGTGAGAGAGTGATAAATGCTGCAGGGTATTTTGTCTTGCCATAAAATTGAATTAAGTGTTTCACTGCAAGATGTTCTCTTTGTTAGGTGTGATTTTATTCATTTGAATGGATGTTATGTAACACAGAGAGTTACACAATCAGAGGCGAGCACTCCACACCACAAGATATATCCACATATGCTCGCAAACTTGCATCAGCACATGTTCCCACATTCATGTTATATTTATGATCAAATAAAAAATTTCTCTAATGTCTCTGTGCTATCTTCCCTGCCTTCTTCTCTTCATCAGTTTGGGGTCGGTGTAGAGGAGCTTCTTGTCTATGTGGTTTCCTGGGTTGGCATCTCTGTAGCACTGGTGTGTTTGGCCACCTGCATTACCACCCTGTGCTGCCAGGGGGCACCCTGGCACACAGACCACAGCACAATCCACTGCAACCTGTGGGCCAACCTGCTCATCACTGAGCTTCTCTTCCTTGTTGGTGCCAACAAGACTCAATACACAGTGAGTGCTTCGATACTGGACAAATTCAGAATAGAGGAGTAGTTGAGTGGGGGGTATTTTAAAGCATTTTGTACAATATTCTTTTTTTTTTCATTTAAATTTCCAGGTTGTGTGCTCCATCATTGCTGGGCTGCTACACTTCTCACTGCTCTCAGTGTTTTGCTGGCTGTGTCTGGAGGGGGTAGAACTGTACCTGCTGCAGCGGGAGGTATTTGAGGGACGTAACTCCAGGAGGAAGTATTTCTACCTGTGTGGCTACTCTATTCCTGGGTTGGTGGTGGCCGTGTCCGCCGCCATAGACTTCAGAGGTTACGGCTCAAAAACTGCGTAAGTTGATCACTGATGTGTGTGTGTGTGTGTGTGTGTGTGTGTGTGTGTGGATGGTTTTGAATGGGGACAGTTACCTCTTCTACAGCTGTATATTCCTGTGTCAGCTCCCAGACTGACTTTGTTATTTCAGAGGTTCTTATTTTACTGTGATTTGTTTGTGTGTTTCTATGTGTGTGTGTGTGTGTGTGTGTGTGTGTGTGTGTGTGTGTGTGTGTGTGTGTATAGATGCTGGCTGCGAACGGACAATTACTTCATCTGGAGTTTCCTTGGACCTGTTGCTGTTGTCATTACGGTGAGAGTTCATGCTCTCATACAGATACTGACCTTTTCTTATTTTCAGTCAACAGGGTGTAATAACATGATGTTGAGTTATTATTAATGAACATATATTGTCAGTGTTAACATTAATAATGTTTTCTCTCTTTTTTTGGCCTAAGTTGAACCTGGTTGTCTTGGTGATGACCTTACATAAGATGCACAGCACCGCTGCTTTGAAGCCAGACTCCAGTCGCCATGACAACCTGAGGTAAGTACAGTGTCTAATGCTGATCTGTTGTGGGTAATTATGTGTAGAGCTCACTGTGTTTCAATAGCTTTGGCTCCAAACGAACAGCCAGAAGAAAAAGACGGTGAACTTAAATTCATGAACTAAAAAAGAGCCTGTATAACCACTTTACTTATGTTTACCCTGCCTTACTGTTGCATGTTCATTGGTAATATTATTATGTTATTTTTATAACATTTATGGTTTTTGTTCAGTGCTGTGCAGTGGCCCTGATTGAAAGGATGTAAAAAAAAATAAACTATAAAAGTTTGTTTGAAAATGAATCTCATGAGCTCGAGGCTCTGTTATGTATAGTGAATCTAATCTCCATTTAGAGATTTATGTGTATTTGATTAAAATATTTAAGACTCATCCTAGCTGAGACAGGGGCCCATTGTAAATTCCATGAAACAGATGTAGTATGGTCTTTCTTTTGTCTTAGTAAAGCTCCAGCAATTTGTTAATCAGCAGCATTTGGAATAATTTCAAGGGAAAAGCTCACAGCTTTTCGAAGACCAGAATAAAATGCACTGCAGCAGTTTATATGTTTTGCATAAGTAAAGGTCAAACCTTAGCAATGCTGTGTAAATGAAAAATGGAGGGGAAAAACTGCACGCAACAAAGGACAAAAGGAGCTAGGGTGTGTTAGTAATGTCCGGCAAATCAAAGTCAGAATGCTCCTTTAGTTGCAACTTTTCAGTTTTCTATTTTAAGCTCAGGGGAGCTTTATGGTGGTGGCACTCTGATAGATGGGCTGATGTGTGCAAGCACTTCTTGAACTCGCTAAACACATTATAATAGATACACATACCGCAGCTCTTTTTTGTCCATGTTTGAGCTGTGAAGCAGAAGCACAGTTAAACCTCCTCTGTGCTATTTGAAGCATAGAGACCTAAAAAATCCAATTAGAAAAGCATTGTAACAGATCAAGGAGAGTGAACTCTCTGTCAGAATGAATATAAAATGTGATTTATCTTGTGACCTGCTTCCTCTCTTGTCTCCAGGGCGTGGGCGGTGGGCTCCCTGACGCTGCTCTTCCTGCAGAGCGTCACCTGGTCCTCGGGCCTCATGTTCCTGTCTGCTCCGTCTCTCCTCCTGGCCTACCTCTTCTCCTCCCTCAACACCGCCCAGGCTCTCCTCATCACCATACTGCACTGCACCCTTGCCAGAAAGGTCTGTCTCTGTGTTCATGTGTCAGCATGTTAGTGCAACAATCTGCGTGTGATGTCATCATTTGTGACTAAACAGATGTTTAAACATTGCGTGTAGGGTCAGAAAGATTATGGCAGATGTCTGCGTCTCTCGCAGTGCTGCGTCACTTCCTCTTCCAGCTCTCCGGACTCGGTGAAGGGTGCAGCCCTGCGCTCAAACAGCCGCTACACCAGCAGCCAGAGTCGGAGGGCTACTGCTAACAGACAGGTACATTACAACACACTCTCTCTCGCTCTCTCTCTCTCTCTGTCTGTGTCAGTTTTGACCTTGTGTGGAATATTTCTGTTCCAGAGTCGTATTAGAAGGATGTGGAATGACACTGTTCGCAGACAGACTGAATCGTCTTTCATCGCTGCAGATGTTAACAACACCCCCACTCTTAACAGGGGTAAAGATTACTTTTTTATTTTATTTTAAATCTCAGCTTTGCCTCTGCTCTGTTGTTCACAAATATTGTATTTATTTTCACTCTCCATCGTCAGCTCCTTTGGGAAACCATTTCCTTACTAATCCAGTGTTGCAGACTCATGCTGGAGCCTCTCCTTATGACACAATGCTGGCCCAGGGATACAATCAACCCTTCACCTCCACAGGTACATTTCATTACAACTTTCTGTGACTCTTTCTCTTTGTGACTAATTTTGTGTCTACGTTTTTTACACGGCTTACTTACTTTCCCTTGTTATGTTGGTTTTGTTTATTGTCTTTTTTTACTTAATGTGTACTTGTAGTACTTTGCAAGTGTCTCATAAAAAGATACATTCAAATCTAAATATCCAGCAGTAAATACCTCCAGTTTCTATATTAAAAGGTATACAAGTTGTTGTGTTCAATTCCATTTTTAAATAACATTAAATAAAAAAACAATTCTAACAAGGATCTTGTAAATTTGTTTAGTTAAGATTTGTGACCCTGGTATTTACAAAGCAGGGCACTTAAATTTACATAATAAACTTGTAAGTGCTCTCTCATAAACAAACTACGTGATGGCAACACTGTTTCTACATTTGCTCAAACATATCTTTAGTATGGCAGCATATATTACTTATGTGCTGATACCCATATGTCTGTGATAGATAATATTGGCTTGAGTTGAGACCTTTGTCCAGTACAGTTATTTCTGTCATTTTCTGTTTCTGTACCATATGAATGCCACTGAAATGTTTTTGTTTTATACCAGTGTGTTGTTCTGTTTTCTGTTTTTTTTGCCTTGAAATGTTTTTCTTTTATATGTTTTTTGACACTCTCCCTCTCTGTCTCTCTGTCTTAACGTGGACCAGTAGGAACCTTCAGAAACAAGCAGAGTATGAGCTCTCCTTTATTGTGCTCATTCAAATCATTGAGCGCCAGTTTCTCGTGCACTGTGGTTCAGTTCATAGACTATCTGTGCAATATTTACACACAGTAATTACTCATAGACCATGAAACATGACATCTCCCTCTTCCATGTGGCCAAACATTTCATCAAAGAATATTGTTAATATCCAAATCTTCTTGGTAAAGCCACACCCTCAATAGGCACATAAACCTAAACTCTGCTCATTCATTCATGTTTTCATTCACGTACAATTCTTCATGTAAATCTTTTATCTCAGTTCAGTAATTGTTCCTCTTGTAAATCTTCCTGTTTCTTCCAACAGAGGGTGGTGTGTCCCAGAGCCAGGAGTCTTGTGGCTTGGACAGTGTGTGTCTCAATGGAGGATACACCCCCAACACATTCACCCTGCACGGTCTGGGAACCACACCTGGGTCCCGAGCTGGCGTGGTGGGCAGCACTGACCTTCTAAGGGAGGGAGGAGTCGGGATGGGAGGGGATGACATCTCCCCAGCCCTCCTCACCCCCCACGGGGCCACGGATCTGGGCAGCGGTGCTGGAATGCGTCGTAACCTTTCTGATGCAGCGGCGCTGGAAAAGATGATCATCTCAGAGCTGGTGCAGAGCAACCTAAGGCCCTCAGTTCCCATGCCTGTTCCTCCTGAGCGCTACGGAAGCCTTGCCAGGCCTCATCACCACGACAGGGCAGCTCTCACTCACACTGCCACTTTAACTCGACACGCACAGCCACCCCAAGAGGGCTGGGCTGCCACCATGCAGCCAAACACACGCCACAATGCACAAGAGGGCTGGACGCATACGAGGCACCACACACAAGATGCTGAGACACATTCCACGCCACGTGGACAAGATCACGCCACAACGCCACGCTTACAAGATGGCTGGTCCCACTCACGTGTTTCTGGAGATTCTGAGTCCCGTGAGCTGCTTAAAGATGGGGACAGGTCGTTGCAAGGCACTTTGGGTCGTCGTGGGCTCCAGGACAGGCAGCAAGCACGTCCTCCTGATGTTCAGGCTCGACCCTACTCCACCCTCAGCCGCACCCCTGGTACTCTTTCCCGCCACCGCAACACAGTGGAGTCAAGCGGAGGGACGGATAGAGACAGGGAGAGAGACCGGGATCGTTACCGGGACAGGCCCCTCCCGCCTCCTCCTCCTCCTCCCCCACAGGAGTCTGAGCCCCTATACAAGGCTCTGGAAGAGCCGTTGTTGATGAAGCAGAGGGAGGCAGGCGCAGAGACGTGGAGAGGCGGCCAGGACAGAGAGAAGGATGAGACATTTCTCTTAAAAAGAGACGGAATGATGGACGAATGGAGAGTAGGAACTGAGAGAGGGAGGGACGAGTCATTTACCTCTCAGAAGAGAGATGGAGAGATAGACGAATGGAGAAGTGGAATGGAGAGAGGGCGGGAGGAATCTCATCTGCTGGAGAAGAGAGGTGGAAGGATGGAGGTGTGGCGGGGAGGAGCAGAGACAGAGCAGGAAGAGACTTTTATAACTCAGAAGAAAGATTTTGGGATTGACGGATGGAGAGGTGGGATGGAGAGAGAGAAAGATGAATCCATGTTTTTAAAGGACAGAGAAGGATGGAGAGCGGGGATTGAACGAGAGAATGAGAAACAGAAGGATAGAGCTCTGGATGTGTGGAGAGGAGGGATGGATATTGACAGGGAGGAACCCTTCCTGTTTGAGAGCAAAGATGGAGGTCTCGACGCAAGGAAAAGAGGATCTCTTCGCTACCATGGCGAACGAGAGGATTCTGACAGCTTTGCTCTGCCTTTGACCCCTGACCTCGACCTTGACCCTGACTCCTCACCTATCTACGCCCGAGATTCAAACCCCTCCCCACTCTACCCCGGAGACCGACGCTCGCCACCACTCAGCATCTTCCCCCGAAGCTCTCCCCCGACCAATATCTTTGCTCCTCGAGACACCAACTCGCCTCCAAACAATCTCTACTCCCGCCACTCTCCCCAGGTGTACAGCCGAAGCAGCTCCCCTCCTCGCTTCTACACCCGCACTTCCCCACCAACCCTCTCGTATCCCGACAGCAGTCCTGAAGGTCCAGAAGAGGTCAGCCCCACTGGCCAGCCCCAGCGGCCCGCCCTGGAACTTCCCTACAGCCTGGGGCGACCCCCGCTGGGCCCTCGGCCCAATCACCTGCAGACCTTCTACCAGCCGCCGCCGCTGGCAACCAATGGAGAGGCAGCGTACACAGCAGAGCCCGCCTCTGAGGGAGACGACGGACAGATGCAGCGGGTGACGAGCCTGTGACTAGGGCGGTGGTGATCGGGGCATAGAATCCAGGCAGGAGGATGAAGATGGTCAAAACAACAAATAGGGATGATCAAACTGATGGAAATGATGACGATGATGATTATGATGACACTGTTAAGAATAGTGATGATGAATGATGAAGGTAATGATGATGACAGTGATGGCTCCTCCCTGCTTCTATCTCCCGATCACCACGAGACTTCCCCCTTTTCATGTTTTGTTACTTTTCTATGACTGTGATCCATTTATAACTCTTCCTGCTTCTCTTCCTCTTCCTCTTCTCTCTTTCCTAAAACCCTGCTGTGTCTTCCCATCTCATCGGTGCTTAACCTTATTTGCCCATCGTCTCAACTTTCTATTGGTTCATCGGCTGGGTGTTTTCCCTCCCTGTAGCAAGCAAACAGTGTGTCAAAGAAGCACTTGTGTGTTGCCAAAAAATCCTTTCAAAGAACATGTGCATGACTTTATAGTGGCTTTACAAGGCTACATACTGTAGGAGGAAAGTGTGTGTGCGTGTGTGTGTGTGTGTGTGTGTGTGTGTGTGTGTGTGTGAGCGAACGTGCAGGTGTGTGTGTAGCTTGATGAGCATGCGTGTGTGTATGGACGTGTGTGTGTGTGTGTGTGTGTGTGTGTGTGTGAGTGCGTGCCTGTATATACATCATTCTTGTATAATTAATGTATCACAGTGAAGCATTTTATCAATATCAACTGGGGGGCCTCTTACACACATCCCCTCTGACTGATTTTGAACTCTTGACCAATCCCATTTTCACATCGAGACCAAAACCTCCGCCCCCCTCCTCCCTTTCTGCCTCCACCTCCCACCTGCCACTAACTGTTGGTGATGGAACTCGTTGCCATGGAGTTTGTCATAGCAACAGAACTCTTGACTCCAGAGCCAGAGATCATATAAAACCTCAGAACTTTTCTGCAACCCCCTGAGATCCTTGTACATATCGACCTCAAGTGTTCTGATTGTCTTGTATTGCTATTGAAGTTCAAGTAAACATGTGAAATAAATGTTCCTGTCTTCTCTTTGTGTCGATGTACAGAGAGAGGGAGGGTTTCAGAGGACAAAGTTGCAGTTGTAGAAAGATGTAAAGAAGTCGACAATTAAAAGGATTTAAAAAAAGACTTTAGTACTCTAGTACTGTACTCGAGGTGCTTGTACTTAAGTACATTATACTTCTACTCCACTATACTTATATACACTGGGTAAATATTGTTATTTTTACTCAACTACAATTTGGAGATTAAGATTGTATACTGAACATATTTGTATACTGTAGTTGTATACTGAACTTATTTTATAAAATACGATTTTATACAGATTTAACAACCCAACACTATATACGGTAGTTAAAATTAAATCCACGTCAACCAGCTACACACACACTGCTTATTACACATTAATGCATCTGTACTAATACTCCAATAATATTATATATAGTTATGTAACTCTGACAGGGGGCATTTGGCGGTGTAATAGTAGTACTTTTACTGTTAATATCTAATTATATGCTGATATCACTTTTACTATCAGTCAAACACAATTTTGAATGTAAGACTAGTTTAAGTCTTTTTACATTGTTGAATCACTACTTTTACTTAAGTAAAGGATCTGGGTGCTTCTTCCACCACTGGTGACACAGGAAAAGGATACTAATACTTTGATGAACTGTAGCTACAAAGAGCTTTAGCAACTTCAACTGACATAATCATATTGTAGGCAATGTAGAAAAAGACAAAATTCAGACAGACAGAAAAGTATGGTCCACGTGTTTATTTCATTATTAAAATTAGGGCTAATAAATAAATAGTTGAACTGCGGTTGTGTGGACTTTTGCGTCAGCGTTTTAGCATCTTTCAGCTAATTGCATTGGTTTTGCAGGCAGCTGTTTTCAGTAAAAATACGTACGTAGTTACACCTGCTCAGCACCAAAGGCAGGTATTTAAAGTTAGTTGTGTTGTGTGTGCCTTTAGCAGCTAAAGAGTCAAATATTTTTCTCATGTGGTGGGTAGAGACCAAAAACAGAGCTAAAAGAGAGTGAATGTTGTACTTAAATGAATCAAGTGGCCAGAAACACAACTACAAATAAAGGCTTGTTTACTTATGTATTATTTTATTATTATGCTTTATATAGATTATAAATAAAATGTTTCTTTGTGAAATTTGAGGATGGTCCTCGTAAACTTTATAAGGTGATAATATGTATAGTGGTGAAAGTTTCTTGCATTGCCAAAAATAATGCAGGTGTTTTTTAAAACTTATGTATTAACATCTAAAAAATGTATTCTCAAAATGTGTATGAATGTCACAAATTGAACTTAAAGAGACAACAATTTTAAAAAGTTTTTTCTTTAATGATCTGTGTGCTCTTGGACTGATACTGTAAGTAGTCTAGCAACATACATTAGTACTAAAAAAAAAGGAAGAGAACTAGTGGTGTCCATGCTTTTCAAACATGGATTATGTAGTGTAGTCATTTTCTTAGTCATTCTCTCATTAATAAACTACATATACAACACACTGGACACAGGACGGACGCATCCTACCAAGCCTCAATGCTACACATTAGGAAAATGAGTTGCTTTCTCGCTATTTGTGCTTTCCTTCAACACCATTACATTCACTGGGTTTATGTAAAAAAAAATTAAATAAAATATATTACATCCTACATACCAAATCCTCACAAAGTGGTAATTAATATTACTAACATGGAAATCAAAAAGTGCTTTTACAGTATCATTTGAGTTGTACAAAAACTGTATATATTTACAGGTGAAGTATATAGTGGTAGTGGTTCTGTTCAGGATTCAGTCGTCTCATCTCACAGTTAAGTTTCACATGTGGAACTAAAGTCAGTCACAAGGACAACGGCTGCTCATGCAACACTCCAGCCAAGCAGCCAGTATAGTTTGCACACTCCCTCTTCCTTTCTCTCAATTCATATGTTTTCTCTTTTGAACCACGTACAGTATCTCACAAGCTCTACACTGTCTCTGTCTCTCCCCCCCCCTCTCTCTCCCTCTCTCTCTCTCTCTTTCTCACACTTGATCCGAAATACTGAGGTATGTGGTTTGACTTCACAGGAAATGGTCTCACATTCTTCAAGTCTCTTGTCCATTCAAACCAGACTACAGGCAGTGGTTGGTGGAAATGAACTTCAGCAGACAGTATGGTGGGGTGACAAGGGGCTATCCAGGGTCTCGGTTGGAGACAGATCTGAACTTGAGCTTTTAAACATGGACGAGATGTGGAGGGCCTGGTAAACACACAAGCACATTCCCAACCATTAGATTTTTGACAGACACTGACATGTGGACACACACTGATGCACAAAAACAAGCAGGCAAGGTATACTGACCACCCAGTAAGCAGTGAGGGCTCCCTGTATGTAGCCTGTTAGCACGTCGGACGGGTGGTGCCTATAATCTGAGATGCGGGTCAGACCTGTGTAGACTGCCAGCAGGACCAGGAAGAACTGTAGTGCTGGCCTCAGCAGACGAGCCCCACGCCATGTCAACCGTGCCTGCAGGTAAAACTATGTGACAAAAACAAACATGATGTAATTTAGTTTAACAATATGGTCATCATCTGTTATTGTTTGCAATTGACTTTATTCATAATGGGTCATTTTAAACTTTTAGGGAAACTAAACGACTACCAACGACTGATGCAATTTAACACTGACCTCAAAGAATAGCTGAAATCTGAAATTAGATTTCACCGTACTATATTACTGAAAGTTATATAAGTTACTTATAAGTTCATCAGTACAGTAATGATGTCATCATAGTACTGTAGTAGTTAGTTTGTAATAACTTGATTTAATATAATGTTATTCAGTAAATTACACCTAGTAAAACAAAAAGTCTGAAATTAAATAATAATGGATTTTAAGTTAGGTCCAAGATGGAACTCCATGATTGGGTAATAATGCTGGTGGTGCCTTAAGGCTGCAGTTTATTTTATGTTTTAGTAGAGCATACAGGATTACCAAACAAGTTAAACATGGTAAATCTGGAGCCTCTGGACCCCCTCTAGGACCCTGTGGCAGTTGCCCATTTTGCCTGTTTTTTTTTCCAGCATTAGCTTTAAGAGTCTTTTTTTTGACTAAAACTAAAACACTAATTCACTGCAGTTGGTTTATACAGGCTTTTATCTGTGAATTTAAATGTGAATAGACATAATTTCCCTCCAGATTCGGATGCAGCACATCAGTTGCACTCAACGGAGCTTCCAAGTTCTCAAGCTATAGTAAAAACAAAGGTAAACAATCTTGTTTTTCATCATCCTTTTTAGTCACACTAAATGTAATGCAGCACTATCGTAACATTAAGAACAGCTGGAGGTAGTAATTGTGAACAAGCAAGCCAAGACTGCACGCAAGATGGCACACACATCAATATGCTGCAAGTACATATGCAGGCACTGGCTACACGTATAAATGCAGGAGCTTGCACACACACACACACACACGCTCACACACAATAGAGGAGAGCAGTGAGGCAGTGAGGCGAGGTCACACTCCTCCCACAGCAGAACAAAGCTGTCTCTGTTTGTCTCATTTCTCCTTTCAGTCCTGTTCTTTCTCCCTCTCCTCTTTCATTCTCTCGCTTTCTGCTGCTAACTGGACTGATGATGGGTCCCCGTTTCATTCATTCCCTCTGCATTTTGTAGAGGTATGGTAATTGGAAATTGGAGAGACAGTAAACTGTGTTTGTCAGTGAATGTGTGTGAAAGAGAAATAGATAGATAGATAGATAGATAGAATACTCACTGCTAAATAGAGCATTGTGTACATCGCAAAGGAAGCGTGGCCAGAGAAGAAGGACTTCCTAAAAAATTGGAGAAGTATTTAGAATAGCGCAAAACAAAATGCACAATACATAACACTTAATGCATAAACACACACACACACCTGGCCTCTTCCTCCAACCGGTGGTCAGGCTGGCGGCAGTTCACTGTTGCAACATAGGTTCCAGGTGTGCAGTTAAGAGACGCATAAGTGACACCGCACACGGACAGGAAGTGTGGTCGCAGTCGCCCAACACTCAACTTGGCCATGTTGGTCAGTGACTGGCCAACACAGCAGCCGAACAGGAAGCAGCCCAGCTCCTTGTACAGACAGGACACGTACAGGTTCCTGACAAAGGCCTTGGAGCTGACGCCTCTGAAACGAACCCGGTAACACTCCCCAAGGGCGATCTGGAGGTGGACACGTATTCAGAACATTAGAATCCTATCATACTCCTCACGAGCTGGGGCATGATGTATAATGAATAATGGACTGACTACTATGTCTGGGATGATCAGAGTGATGAGTACTCACAGTGAGGCCGGTGATGATGATGCCACCTGCGATGAGTAATTCGTCTGATATGGCCTCTTGGGGCAGATAAGGATAGGTTATGCTGGGGTCCCCGCACATGAAACCCCTTTTGTACGGACTCACTGCCTTCAGCTCACACGCAAAGAAAGGGATTGAAGCTGCACAGGAGGAGGAGAAAAGAGATGTTTTGGTATCACAACAATCCCCAGTGGGAGTATAGACATTTGTCTTTGTAATGAGAGATGCGAGATATGGAGGAGGAGAAAAGAGGAGCGAAACCAGTGGATGAAAAGGGGCGATGAGGAGAAATCTGCAACCACTCCAATTGTCAGTCATGTGGCATTCAGTGTCATCCATACTTACATGCAAACAAGGGCTGGGACATTTTCAATACAAGTACCTAAATAAATGTAAAATAAAATGATAATTTTCCAACAGTTTTTACTTTGAGGAAACTAAAGATGTTTTTCTACAATATGTTTTGCAGTTATGTTAGAGGAGTGGCTTTACTTTGTTCCAGCCTGAAATATCCCAACAACTATCACATGCGTTGCCACAAAATCTTGTAGAGACATTCATGGCTCCCAGGGGATGAATCCTACTGACTTTGGTGATGCTCTGAGGTTTCCTCTAGCGCTTTGTGGTTTTTAGTGAAATGTTTCAACAACTATTGGATGTATTGCCACGGAATTTAGTGCGGACATTCACGTCATCCTCACCCCGTATGCTAAAGTGCTAAACTGAGATGGATGGCCTTTACCTGCTAAATATCAGCAAAAGTATGATTTTAATACTACACATTTTTGTCGCTACCCAAAAAGCATTAATGTTGAAACCCAGCACCAGTGCAGATATATGATGGCCTTGACTCTTCATCCCTGTCACACATCAAGAGATACACATTAGGCATATCATTAATCACAGATGAAAGTATTAAGGTCTAAAATTAAGAAAGAAAGACAGAGGTAACAGAAATTCAAGGCTTTAATAGAACTGACAGGAAAACAAGGATGGGAACCCTGAGTTTTTCTCTGGAGAACCCAACTAGTTAGACAATCATTAGGAATGTGAAAGTCTGGAAATAGAAGAGTAAAGCAGGCAGAGCACACAGACCCAGTTTAAACTGCGCATGTGTGTGAGTGTGTGTGTGTGTGTGTGTGTGTGTTTGTGTGTGTGTGTGTGTCTGTGTGTGTGTGTGTGTGTGTGTGTGTGTGTGTGCATTTCTGTTGATGAGGAGAGAAAGGGGGGTTGTTTGTGACTTCAGTTCAACTCTCCCCTACAAAACAAAGAGCAAATGCCGCAGCAAACCAGAGCCAGAACCAGCCTCACACTGTCTCTGTTTGTCTCTGGGTGTCCTTCCCGCTCTCTCTCTTTCTCTATCTCTGTCTTGCATGCCTGCACACACACACACACACAGTAGAGAATGAGAAAGAGACAGACGGAGAAAGAGAGAGAGAGCGACTTCTAGCATGGTTCCCTCCATTA